>NC_086246.1:41261944-41568333 GCF_036321145.2 Pelmatolapia mariae | reverse complement strand
TTTGTTTTTAAAATTCTGTTGTTTTCATTCAAATTCTGTTCTTTTCATTCAAATTCTGTTCTTTTCATTCTACATCCGTTGTTTTCATTCAAATTCCGTTGTTTTCATTCTAATTCCGTTGTTTTCATTCAAAATCCTGTTCTTTTCATTCAAATGCTGTTGTTTGTTTTTAAATTCTGTTGTTTTCATTCAAATTCTCTTCTTTTCATTCTATTTCTGTTGTTGTCATTCTAATTCCATTGTTTCATTCAAATTCCGTTGCTTTCATTCAAATTGTGTTGTTTTTATTTAAATTCCGTTGTTTTCATTCAAATTCTGTTGTTTTCATTCAAATTCCGTTGCTTTTATTTAAATTCTGTTGTTTACATTCTAATTCCGTTGCTTTCATTCAAATTCCGTTGCTTTTATTTAAATTCCGTTGTTTTCATTCTAATTCCGTTGCTTTCATTCAAATTGTGTTGTTTTTATTTAAATTCCGTTGTTTTCATTAAAATTCTGTTGTTTTCATTCAAATTGTGTTGTTTTTATTTAAATTCCGTTGTTTTCATTCAAATTCTGTTGTTTTCATTCAAATTCCGTTGCTTTTATTTAAATTCCGTTGTTTTCATTCTAATTCCGTTGCTTTCATTCAAATTCCGTTGCTTTTATTTAAATTCCGTTGTTTTCATTCTAATTCCGTTGCTTTCATTCAAATTGTGTTGTTTTTATTTAAATTCCATTGTTTTCATTCAAATTCTGTTGTTTTCATTGTACTTCTTCAGTTTTCATTCTGGTTCTGTTATTTTCATTCAAATTCTGTTCTTTTCATTCTAATTCCGTTGTTTTCATTGGAATTCTGTTCTTTTCATTTTACTTCTGTTGTTGTCATTCTAATTCCGTTGCTTTCATTCAAATTGTGTTGTTTTTATTTAAATTCCATTGTTTTCATTCTAATTCCGTTGCTTTCATTCAAATTGTGTTGTTTTTATTTAAATTCCGTTGCTTTCATTCAAATTCTGTTCTTTTCATTTAAATGCTGTTCTTTCCTTTAAAATTCCATTGTTTTCATTCAAATTCTGTTCCTTTTATTCAAATTCTCTTCCTTTTCATTCAAATTCCGTTGTTTTCATTCAAATTCTGTTCCATTTGTTCTAATTCTGTTCTTTTCATTCAAATTCCGTTGTTTTGATTCAAAATCCTGTTCTTTTCATTCAAATGCTGTTGTTTGTTTTTAAATTCTGTTGTTTTCATTCAAATTCTGTTGTTTTCATTCAAATTCTGTTCTTTTCATTCAAATTCTGTTCTTTTCATTGTAATTCCGTTGCTTTCATTCTAATTCTCTTCTTGTAATTCAAATTTTGTTCTTTTCATTGTACATCCGTTGTTTTCATTCAAATTCCGTTGTTTTCATTCAAATTCCGTTGTTTTCATTCAAATGCTGTTCTTTTCATTCAAATGCTGTTGTTTTTATTTAAATTCCGTTGTTTTCATTCAAATTGTGTTGTTTTTATTCAAATTCCGTTGTTTTCATTCAAATCCTATTGTTTTCATTCAAATGCTGTTCTTTTCATTCAAATGCTGTTGTTTGTTTTTAAATTCTGTTGTTTTCATTCAAATTCTCTTCTTTTCATTCTATTTCTGTTGTTGTCATTCAAATTCCGTTGCTTTTATTTAAATTCCGTTGTTTTCATTCTAATTCCGTTGCTTTCATTCAAATTGTGTTGTTTTTATTTAAATTCCGTTGTTTTCATTAAAATTCTGTTGTTTTCATTCAAATTGTGTTGTTTTTATTTAAATTCCGTTGTTTTCATTCAAATTCTGTTGTTTTCATTCAAATTCCGTTGCTTTTATTTAAATTCCGTTGTTTTCATTCTAATTCCGTTGCTTTCATTCAAATTCCGTTGCTTTTATTTAAATTCCGTTGTTTTCATTCTAATTCCGTTGCTTTCATTCAAATTGTGTTGTTTTTATTTAAATTCCATTGTTTTCATTCAAATTCTGTTGTTTTCATTGTACTTCTTCAGTTTTCATTCTGGTTCTGTTATTTTCATTCAAATTCTGTTCTTTTCATTCTAATTCCGTTGTTTTCATTGGAATTCTGTTCTTTTCATTTTACTTCTGTTGTTGTCATTCTAATTCCGTTGCTTTCATTCAAATTGTGTTGTTTTTATTTAAATTCCATTGTTTTCATTCTAATTCCGTTGCTTTCATTCAAATTGTGTTGTTTTTATTTAAATTCCGGTGCTTTCATTCAAATTCTGTTCTTTTCATTTAAATGCTGTTCTTTCCTTTAAAATTCCATTGTTTTCATTCAAATTCTGTTCCTTTTATTCAAATTCTCTTCCTTTTCATTCAAATTCCGTTGTTTTCATTCAAATTCTGTTCCATTTGTTCTAATTCTGTTCTTTTCATTCAAATTCCGTTGTTTTGATTCAAAATCCTGTTCTTTTCATTCAAATGCTGTTGTTTGTTTTTAAATTCTGTTGTTTTCATTCAAATTCTGTTGTTTTCATTCAAATTCTGTTCTTTTCATTCAAATTCTGTTCTTTTCATTGTAATTCCGTTGCTTTCATTCTAATTCTCTTCTTTTCATTCAAATTTTGTTCTTTTCATTCTTCATCCGTTGTTTTCATTCAAATTCCGTTGTTTTCATTCAAAATCCTGTTCTTTTCATTCAAATGCTGTTGTTTGTTTTTAAATTCTGTTGTTTTCATTCAAATTCTGTTCTTTTCATTCTACTTCTTTAGTGTTCATTCTAATTCTGTTTTTGTCATTCAAATTCCGTTGTTTTCATTCAAATTCCGTTGTTTTCATTCTAATTCCGTTGTTTTCATTCAAATTCCGTTGTTTTCATTCTAATTCCGTTGTTTTCATTCAAATTCTGTTGTTTGTTCTCAAATTCTGTTAATTTCATTCTAATTTTGTTGTTTTTGTTCTACTTCCGTTATTTTCATTAAAATTCTGTTCTTTTAATTCTAATTCTGTTGTTTTCATTCTAATTCCGTTGTTTTCATTGGAATTCTGTTCTTTTCATTCTACTTCTGTTGTTGTCATTCTAATTCCGTTGCTTTCATTCAAATTGTGTTGTTTTTATTTAAATTCCGTTGTTTTCATTCTAATTCCGTTGCTTTCATTCAAATTGTGTTGTTTTTATTTAAATTCCGTTGTTTTCATTCAAATTCTGTTGTTTTCATTGGACTTCTTCAGTTTTCATTCTGGTTCTGTTATTTTCATTCAAATTCTGTTCTTTTCATTCTAATTCTGTTGTTTTCATTCAAATTCTGATCTTTTCATTCTTCTTCTTTAGTTTTCATTCTAATTCTGTTTTTGTCATTCAAATTCTGATCTTTTCATTCTAATTCCGTTGCTTTTATTCAAATTCTGTTCTTTTCATTTAAATGCTGTTCTTTCCTTTAAAATTCCATTGTTTTCATTCAAATTCTGTTCCTTTTATTCAAATTCCGTTGTTTTGATTCAAAATCCTGTTCTTTTCATTCAAATACTGTTGTTTGTTTTTAAAATTCTGTTGTTTTCATTCAAATTCTGTTCTTTTCATTCAAATTCTGTTCTTCTCGTTCAAATTCTGTTCTTTTCATTCTACATCCGTTGTTTTCATTCTAATTCCGTTGTTTTCATTCAAATTCTGTTGTTTGTTCTCAAATTCTGTTAATTTCATTCTAATTTTGTTGTTTTTGTTCTAATTCCGTTATTTTCATTCAAATTCTGTTCTTTTAATTCAAATTCTGTTGTTTTCATTGTAATTCTGTTGTTTTTATTCTAATTCCGTTGTTTTCATTGGAATTCTGTTCTTTTCATTCTACTTCTGTTGTTGTCATTCTAATTCCGTTGCTTTCATTAAAATTGTGTTGTTTTTATTTAAATTCCGTTGTTTTCATTCTAATTCCGTTGCTTTCATTCAAATTGTGTTGTTTTTATTTAAATTCCGTTGTTTTCATTCAAATTCTGTTGTTTTCATTGTACTTCTTCAGTTTTCATTCTGGTTCTGTTATTTTCATTCAAATTCTGTTCTTTTCATTCTAATTCTGTTGTTTTCATTCAAATTCTGATCTTTTCATTCTTCTTCTTTAGTTTTCATTCTAATTCTGTTTTTGTCATTCAAATTCTGATCTTTTCATTCTAATTCCGTTGCTTTTATTCAAATTCTGTTCTTTTCATTTAAATGCTGTTCTTTCCTTTAAAATTCCATTGCTTTCATTCAAATTCTGTTCCTTTTATTCAAATTCTCTTCCTTTTCATTCAAATTCCATTGTTTTCATTCAAATTCTGTTCCATTTGTTCTAATTCTGTTCTTTTCATTCAAATTCCGTTGTTTTGATTCCAAATTCTGTTCTTTTCATTCAAATTCTGTTCTTTTCATTCAAATTCCGTTGTTTTCATTCAAATTCCGTTGTTTTCATTCTAATTCCGTTGTTTTCATTCAAAATCCTGTTCTTTTCATTCAAATGCTGTTGTTTATTTTTAAATTCTGTTGTTTTCATTCAAATTCTCTTCGCTTCATTCTATTTCTGTTGTTGTCATTCTAATTCCATTGTTTCATTCAAATTCCGTTGCTTTCATTCAAATTGTGTTGTTTTTATTTAAATTCCGTTGTTTTCATTCAAATTCCGTTGCTTTCATTGAAATTGTGTTGTTTTTATTTAAATTCTGTTGTTTTCATTGTACTTCTTCAGTTTTCATTCTGGTTCTGTTATTTTCATTCAAATTCTGATCTTTTCATTCTAATTCCGTTGCTTTTATTCAAATTCTGTTCTTTTCGTTTAAATGCTGTTCTTTCCTTTTAAATTCCATTGTTTTCATTCAAATTCTGTTCCTTTTCTTCAATTTCTGTTCTTTTCATTCTAATTCCGTTGTTTTCATTCAAATTCTGTTCTTTTCATTCAAATTCTGTTGTTGTCATTCTAATTCCATTGTTTTCATTCAAATTCCGTTGCTTTCATTCAAATTGTGTTGTTTTTATTTAAATTCCGTTGTTTTCATTCAAATTCTGTTCTTTTCATTCAAATTCTGTTCTTTTCATTCTACTTCCGTTGTTTTCATTCAAATTCCGTTGTTTTCATTCTAATTCCGTTGTTTTCATTCAAATTCTGTTGTTTGTTCTCAAATTCTGTTAATTTCATTCTAATTTTTTTGTTTTTGTTCTAATTCCGTTATTTTCATTAAAATTCTGTTGTTTTAATTCTAATTCTGTTGTTTTCATTCTAATTCCGTTGTTTTCATTGGAATTCTGTTCTTTTCATTCTACTTCTGTTGTTGTCATTCTAATTCCGTTGCTTTCATTCAAATTGTGTTGTTTTTATTTAAATTCCGTTGTTTTCATTCTAATTCCGTTGCTTTCATTCAAATTGTGTTGTTTTTATTTAAATTCCTTTGCTTTCATTCAAATTCTGTTGTTTTCATTGTACTTCTTCAGTTTTCATTCTGGTTCTGTTATTTTCATTCAAATTCTGTTCTTTTCATTCTAATTCTGTTGTTTTCATTCAAATTCTGATCTTTTCATTCTACTTCTTTAGTTTTCATTCTAATTCTGTTTTTGTCATTCAAATTCTGATCTTTTCATTCTAATTCCGTTGCTTTTATTCAAATTCTGTTCCATTTGTTCTAATTCTGTTCTTTTCATTCAAATTCCGTTGTTTTGATTCAAAATCCTGTACTTTTCATTCAAATGCTGTTGTTTGTTTTTAAATTCTGTTGTTTTCATTCAAATTCTGTTCTTTTCATTCAAATTCTGTTCTTTTCATTGTAATTCCGTTGCTTTCATTCTAATTCTCTTCTTGTAATTCAACTTTTGTTCTTTTCATTGTACATCCGTTGTTTTCATTCAAATTCCATTGTTTTCATTCAAATTCCGTTGTTTTAATTCAAATTCCGTTGTTTTCATTCAAATGCTGTTCTTTTCATTCAAATGCTGTTGTTTTTATTTAAATTCCGTTGTTTTCATTCAAATTGTGTTGTTTTCATTCAAATTCCGTTGTTTTCATTCAAATTCCGTTCTTTTCATTCAAATGCTGTTCTTTTCATTCAAATGCTGTTGTTTGTTTTTAAATTCTGTTGTTTTCATTCAAATTCTCTTCTTTTCATTCTATTTCTGTTGTTGTCATTCTAATTCTGTTTTTGTCATTCAACTTCCATTGTTTGTTTTCAAATTCCGTTCTTTTCATTCTAATTCCGTTGTTTTCATTCTAATTCCGTTGTTTTCATTCAAATTCTGTTGTTTGTTCTCAAATTCTGTTAATTTCATTCTAATTTTGTTGTTTTTGTTCTAATTCCGTTGTTTTCATTCAAATTCTGTTCTTTTAATTCTAATTCTGTTGTTTTCATTCTAATTCTGTTGTTTTCATTCTAATTCCGTTGTTTTCATTAGAATTCTGTTCTTTTCATTCTACTTCTGTTGTTGTCATTCTAATTCCGTTGCTTTCATTCAAATTGTGTTGTTTTTATTTAAATTCCGTTGTTTTCATTCTAATTCCGTTGTTTTAATTCAAATTGTGTTGTTTTTATTTAATTTCCATTGTTTTCATTCAAATTCTGATCTTTTCATTCTAATTCCGTTGCTTTCATTCAAATTCTGTTCTTTTCATTTAAATGCTGTTCTTTCCTTTAAAATTCCATTGTTTTCATTCAAATTCTGTTCCTTTTATTCAAATTCTCTTCCTTTTCATTCAAATTCCGTTGTTTTCATTCAAATTCTGTTCCATTTGTTCTAATTCTGTTCTTTTCATTCAAATTCCGTTGTTTTGATTCAAAATCCTGTTCTTTTCATTCAAATGCTGTTGTTTGTTTTTAAATTCTGTTGTTTTCATTCAAATTCTGTTGTTTTCATTCAAATTCTGTTCTTTTCATTCAAATTCTGTTCTTTTCATTGTAATTCCGTTGCTTTCATTCTAATTCTCTTCTTTTCATTCAAATTTTGTTCTTTTCATTCTACATCCGTTGTTTTCATTCAAATTCCGTTGTTTTCATTCAAATTCCGTTGTTTTCATTCAAATTCTGTTCTTTTCATTCTACTTCTTTAGTTTTCATTCTAATTCTGTTTTTGTCATTCAAATTCCGTTGTTTTCATTCAAATTCCGTTGTTTTCATTCTAATTCCGTTGTTTTCATTCAAATTCCGTTGTTTTCATTCAAATTCCGTTGCTTTTATTTAAATTCCGTTGTTTTCATTCAAATTCTGTTGTTTTGATTCAAATTCTGTTGTTTTCATTCTAATTCTGTTCCATTTGTTCTAATTCTGTTCTTTTCATTCAAATTCCGTTGTTTTGATTCAAAATCCTGTTCTTTTCATTCAAATGTTGTTGTTTGTTTTTAAATTCTGTTGTTTTCATTCAAATTCTGTTGTTTTCATTCTAATTCTGTTCCATTTGTTCTAATTCTGTTCTTTTCATTCAAATTCCGTTGTTTTGATTCAAAATCCTGTTCTTTTCATTCAAATACTGTTGTTTGTTTTTAAAATTCTGTTGTTTTCATTCAAATTCTGTTCTTTTCATTCAAATTCTGTTCTTTTCATTCTACATCCGTTGTTTTCATTCAAATTCCGTTGTTTTCATTCTAATTCCGTTGTTTTCATTCAAAATCCTGTTCTTTTCATTCAAATGCTGTTGTTTGTTTTTAAATTCTGTTGTTTTCATTCAAATTCTCTTCTTTTCATTCTATTTCTGTTGTTGTCATTCTAATTCCATTGTTTCATTCAAATTCCGTTGCTTTCATTCAAATTGTGTTGTTTTTATTTAAATTCCGTTGTTTTCATTCAAATTCTGTTGTTTTCATTCAATTTGTGTTGTTTTTATTTAAATTCCGTTGTTTTCATTCAAATTCTGTTGTTTTCATTCAAATTCCGTTGCTTTTATTTAAATTCCGTTGTTTACATTCTAATTCCGTTGCTTTCATTCAAATTCCGTTGCTTTTATTTAAATTCCGTTGTTTTCATTCTAATTCCGTTGCTTTCATTCAAATTGTGTTGTTTTTATTTAAATTCCGTTGTTTTCATTAAAATTCTGTTGTTTTCTTTCAAATTGTGTTGTTTTTATTTAAATTCTGTTGTTTTCATTCAAATTCTGTTGTTTTCATTCAAATTCCGTTGCTTTTATTTAAATTCCGTTGTTTTCATTCTAATTCCGTTGCTTTCATTCAAATTCCGTTGCTTTTATTTAAATTCCGTTGTTTTCATTCTAATTCCGTTGCTTTCATTCAAATTGTGTTGTTTTTATTTAAATTCCATTGTTTTCATTCAAATTCTGTTGTTTTCATTGTACTTCTTCAGTTTTCATTCTGGTTCTGTTATTTTCATTCAAATTCTGTTCTTTTCATTCTAATTCCGTTGTTTTCATTGGAATTCTGTTCTTTTCATTTTACTTCTGTTGTTGTCATTCTAATTCCGTTGCTTTCATTCAAATTGTGTTGTTTTTATTTAAATTCCATTGTTTTCATTCTAATTCCGTTGCTTTCATTCAAATTGTTTTGTTTTTATTTAAATTCCGTTGCTTTCATTCAAATTCTGTTCTTTTCATTTAAATGCTGTTCTTTCCTTTAAAATTCCATTGTTTTCATTCAAATTCTGTTCCTTTTATTCAAATTCTCTTCCTTTTCATTCAAATTCCGTTGTTTTCATTCAAATTCTGTTCCATTTGTTCTAATTCTGTTCTTTTCATTCAAATGCTGTTGTTTGTTTTTAAATTCTGTTGTTTTCATTCAAATTCTGTTGTTTTCATTCAAATTCTGTTCTTTTCATTCAAATTCTGTTCTTTTCATTGTAATTCCGTTGCTTTCATTCTAATTCTCTTCTTTTCATTCAAATTTTGTTCTTTTCATTCTACATCCGTTGTTTTCATTCAAAATCCGTTGTTTTCATTCAAAATCCTGTTCTTTTCATTCAAATGCTGTTGTTTGTTTTTAAATTCTGTTGTTTTCATTCAAATTCTGTTCTTTTCATTCTACTTCTTTAGTTTTCATTCTAATTCTGTTTTTGTCATTCAAATTCCGTTGTTTTCATTCAAATTCCGTTGTTTTCATTCTAATTCCGTTGTTTTCATTCAAATTGTGTTGTTTTTATTTAAATTCCGTTGTTTTCATTCAAATTCTGTTGTTTTCATTGGACTTCTTCAGTTTTCATTCTGGTTCTGTTATTTTCATTCAAATTCTGTTCTTTTCATTCTAATTCCGTTGTTTTCATTGGAATTCTGTTCTTTTCATTTTACTTCTGTTGTTGTCATTCTAATTCCGTTGCTTTCATTCAAATTGTGTTGTTTTTATTTAAATTCCATTGTTTTCATTCTAATTCCGTTGCTTTCATTCAAATTGTGTTGTTTTTATTTAAATTCCGTTTCTTTCATTCAAATTCTGTTCTTTTCATTTAAATGCTGTTCTTTCCTTTAAAATTCCATTGTTTTCATTCAAATTCTGTTCCTTTTATTCAAATTCTCTTCCTTTTCATTCAAATTCCGTTGTTTTCATTCAAATTCTGTTCCATTTGTTCTAATTCTGTTCTTTTCATTCAAATTCCGTTGTTTTGATTCAAAATCCTGTTCTTTTCATTCAAATGCTGTTGTTTGTTTTTAAATTCTGTTGTTTTCATTCAAATTCTGTTCTTTTCATTCAAATTCTGTTCTTTTCATTGTAATTCCGTTGCTTTCATTCTAATTCTCTTCTTTTCATTCAAGTTTTGTTCTTTTCATTCTACATCCGTTGTTTTCATTCAAATTCCGTTGTTTTCATTCAAAATCCTGTTCTTTTCATTCAAATGCTGTTGTTTGTTTTTAAATTCTGTTGTTTTCATTCAAATTCTGTTCTTTTCATTCTAATTCTTTAGTTTTAATTCTAATTCTGTTTTTGTCATTCAAATTCCGTTGTTTTCATTCAAATTCCGTTGTTTTCATTCTAATTCCGTTGTTTTCATTCTAATTCCGTTGTTTTCATTCAAATTCTGTTGTTTGTTCTCAAATTCTGTTAATTTGATTCTAATTTTGTTGTTTTTGTTCTAATTCCGTTATTTTCATTCAAATTCTGTTCTTTTAATTCTAATTCTGTTGTTTTCATTCTAATTCTGTTGTTTTCATTCTAATTCCGTTGTTTTCATTGGAATTCTGTTCTTTTCATTCTACTTCTGTTGTTGTCATTCTAATTCCGTTGCTTTCATTCAAATTGTGTTGTTTTTATTTAAATTCCGTTGTTTTCATTCAAATTCTGTTGTTTTCATTGGACTTCTTCAGTTTTCATTCTGGTTCTATTATTTTCATTCAAATTCTGTTCTTTTCATTCTAATTCTGTTGTTTTCATTCAAATTCTGATCTTTTCATTCTTCTTCTTTAGTTTTCATTCTAATTCTGTTTTTGTCATTCAAATTCTGATCTTTTCATTCTAATTCCGTTGCTTTTATTCAAATTCTGTTCTTTTCATTTAAATGCTGTTCTTTCCTTTAAAATTCCATTGTTTTCATTCAAATTCTGTTCCTTTTATTCAAATTCCGTTGTTTTGATTCAAAATCCTGTTCTTTTCATTCAAATACTGTTGTTTGTTTTTAAAATTCTGTTGTTTTCATTCAAATTCTGTTCTTTTCATTCAAATTCTGTTCTTCTCGTTCAAATTCTGTTCTTTTCATTCTACATCCGTTGTTTTCATTCTAATTCCGTTGTTTTCATTCAAATTCTGTTGTTTGTTCTCAAATTCTGTTAATTTCATTTTAATTTTGTTGTTTTTGTTCTAATTCCGTTATTTTCATTCAAATTCTGTTCTTTTAATTCTAATTCTGTTGTTCTCATTGTAATTCTGTTGTTTTTATTCTAATTCCGTTGTTTTCATTGGAATTCTGTTCTTTTCATTCTACTTCTGTTGTTGTCATTCTAATTCCGTTGCTTTCATTCAAATTGTGTTGTTTTTATTTAAATTCCGTTGTTTTCATTCTAATTCCGTTGCTTTCATTCAAATTGTGTTGTTTTTATTTAAATTCCGTTGTTTTCATTCAAATTCTGTTCTTTTCATTGTACTTCTTCAGTTTTCATTCTGGTTCTGTTATTTTCATTCAAATTCTGTTCTTTTCATTCTAATTCTGTTGTTTTCATTCAAATTCTGATCTTTTCATTCTTCTTCTTTAGTTTTCATTCTAATTCTGTTTTTGTCATTCAAATTTTGATCTTTTCATTCTAATTCCGTTGCTTTTATTCAAATTCTGTTCCATTTGTTCTAATTCTGTTCTTTTCATTCAAATTCCGTTGTTTTGATTCAAAATCCTGTACTTTTCATTCAAATGCTGTTGTTTGTTTTTAAATTCTGTTGTTTTCATTCAAATTCTGTTCTTTTCATTCAAATTCTGTTCTTTTCATTGTAATTCCGTTGCTTTCATTCTAATTCTCTTCTTTTCATTCAAATTTTGTTCTTTTCATTGTACATCCGTTGTTTTCATTCAAATTCCGTTGTTTTCATTCAAATTCCGTTGTTTTCATTCAAATTCCGTTGTTTTCATTCAAATGCTGTTCTTTTCATTCAAATGCTGTTGTTTTTATTTAAATTCCGTTGTTTTCATTCAAATTCTGTTGTTTTCATTCAAATTCCGTTCTTTCCTTTAAAATTCCGTTCTTTTCATTCAAATGCTGTTCTTTTCATTCAAATGCTGTTGTTTGTTTTTAAATTCTGTTGTTTTCATTCAAATTCTCTTCTTTTCATTCTATTTCTGTTGTTGTCATTCTAATTCCGTTGCTTTCATTCAAATTGTGTTGTTTTTATTTAAATTCCGTTGTTTTCATTCAAATTCTGTTGTTTTCATTCAAATTCCGTTCTTTCCTTTAAAATTCCATTGTTTTCATTGTACTTCTTCAGTTTTCATTCTGGTTCTGTTATTTTCATTCAAATTCTGTTCTTTTCATTCTAATTCCGTTGTTTTCATTGGAATTCTGTTCTTTTCATTTTACTTCTGTTGTTGTCATTCTAATTCCGTTGCTTTCATTCAAATTGTGTTGTTTTTATTTAAATTCCATTGTTTTCATTCTAATTCCGTTGCTTTCATTCAAATTGTTTTGTTTTTATTTAAATTCCGTTGCTTTCATTCAAATTCTGTTCTTTTCATTTAAATGCTGTTCTTTCCTTTAAAATTCCATTGTTTTCATTCAAATTCTGTTCCTTTTATTCAAATTCTCTTCCTTTTCATTCAAATTCCGTTGTTTTCATTCAAATTCTGTTCCATTTGTTCTAATTCTGTTCTTTTCATTCAAATGCTGTTGTTTGTTTTTAAATTCTGTTGTTTTCATTCAAATTCTGTTGTTTTCATTCAAATTCTGTTCTTTTCATTCAAATTCTGTTCTTTTCATTGTAATTCCGTTGCTTTCATTCTAATTCTCTTCTTTTCATTCAAATTTTGTTCTTTTCATTCTACTTCTTTAGTTTTCATTCTAATTCTGTTTTTGTCATTCAAATTCCGTTGTTTTCATTCAAATTCCGTTGTTTTCATTCTAATTCCGTTGTTTTCATTCAAAGTGTGTTGTTTTTATTTAAATTCCGTTGTTTTCATTCAAATTCTGTTGTTTTCATTGGACTTCTTCAGTTTTCATTCTGGTTCTGTTATTTTCATTCAAATTCTGTTCTTTTCATTCTAATTCCGTTGTTTTCATTGGAATTCTGTTCTTTTCATTTTACTTCTGTTGTTGTCATTCTAATTCCGTTGCTTTCATTCAAATTGTGTTGTTTTTATTTAAATTCCATTGTTTTCATTCTAATTCCGTTGCTTTCATTCAAATTGTTTTGTTTTTATTTAAATTCCGTTGCTTTCATTCAAATTCTGTTCTTTTCATTTAAATGCTGTTCTTTCCTTTAAAATTCCATTGTTTTCATTCAAATTCTGTTCCTTTTATTCAAATTCTCTTCCTTTTCATTCAAATTCCGTTGTTTTCATTCAAATTCTGTTCCATTTGTTCTAATTCTGTTCTTTTCATTCAAATGCTGTTGTTTGTTTTTAAATTCTGTTGTTTTCATTCAAATTCTGTTGTTTTCATTCAAATTCTGTTCTTTTCATTCAAATTCTGTTCTTTTCATTGTAATTCCGTTGCTTTCATTCTAATTCTCTTCTTTTCATTCAAATTTTGTTCTTTTCATTCTACTTCTTTAGTTTTCATTCTAATTCTGTTTTTGTCATTCAAATTCCGTTGTTTTCATTCAAATTCCGTTGTTTTCATTCTAATTCCGTTGTTTTCATTCAAATTGTGTTGTTTTTATTTAAATTCCATTGTTTTCATTCTAATTCCGTTGCTTTCATTCAAATTGTGTTGTTTTTATTTAAATTCCGTTGTTTTCATTCAAATTCTGTTGTTTTCATTCAAATTCCGTTCTTTCCTTTAAAATTCCATTGTTTTCATTGTACTTCTTCAGTTTTCATTCTGGTTCTGTTATTTTCATTCAAATTCTGTTCTTTTCATTCTAATTCTGTTGTTTTCATTCAAATTCTGATCTTTTCATTCTACTTCTTTAGTTTTCATGCAAATTCCGTTGTTTTTATTCAAAATCCTGTACTTTTCATTCAAATGCTGTTGTTTGTTTTTAAATTCTGTTGTTTTCATTCAAATTCTGTTCTTTTCATTCAAATTCTGTTCTTTTCATTGTAATTCCGTTGCTTTCATTCTAATTCTCTTCTTGTAATTCAAATTTTGTTCTTTTCATTCTACATCCGTTGTTTTCATTCAAATTCCGTTGTTTTCATTCAAATTCCGTTGTTTTCATTCAAATTCCGTTGTTTTCATTCAAATGCTGTTCTTTTCATTCAAATGCTGTTGTTTTTATTTAAATTCTGTTGTTTTCATTCAAATTGTGTTGTTTTTATTCAAATTCCGTTGTTTTCATTCAAATTCCGTTGTTTTCATTCAAATGCTGTTCTTTTCATTCAAATGCTGTTGTTTGTTTTTAAATTCTGTTTTCATTCAAATTCTGTTCTTTTCATTCAAATTCTGTTCTTTTCATTGTAATTCCGTTGCTTTCATTCTAATTCTCTTCTTGTAATTCAAATTTTGTTCTTTTCATTCTACATCCGTTGTTTTCATTCAAATTCCGTTGTTTTCATTGTACTTCTTCAGTTTTCATTCTGGTTCTGTTATTTTCATTCAAATTCTGATCTTTTCATTCTAATTCCGTTGCTTTTATTCAAATTCTGTTCTTTTCATTTAAATGCTGTTCTTTCCTTTAAAATTCCATTGTTTTCATTCAAATTCTGTTCCTTTTATTCAAATTCCGTTGTTTTGATTCAAAATCCTGTTCTTTTCATTCAAATACAGTTGTTTGTTTTTAAAATTCTGTTGTTTTCATTCTAATTCCATTGTTTTCATTCAAATTCTGTTGTTTGTTCTCAAATTCTGTTAATTTCATTCTAATTTTGTTGTTTTTGTTCTAATTCCGTTATTTTCATTCAAATTCTGTTCTTTTAATTCTAATTCTGTTGTTTTCATTGTAATTCTGTTGTTTTTATTCTAATTCCGTTGTTTTCTTTGGAATTCTGTTCTTTTCATTCTACTTCTGTTGTTGTCATTCTAATTCCGTTGCTTTCATTCAAATTCTGTTGTTTTCATTCTACTTTTTCAGTTTTCATTCTAATTCCGGAGTTTTCATTCAAATCCTGTTGTTTGTTCTCAAATTCCGTTGTTTTCGTTCATATTCTGTTCTTTTCATTCAAATGTTATTCTTTTCTTTAAAATTCCGTTGTTTTCATTCAAATTCTGTTGTTTTCATTCAAATTGTGTTGTTTTCATTCAAATTCTGTTCTTTTCATTCTAATTCCGTTGTTTTCATTGGAATTCTGTTCTTTTCATTTTACTTCTGTTGTTGTCATTCTAATTCCGTTGCTTTCATTCAAATTGTGTTGTTTTTATTTAAATTCCATTGTTTTCATTCTAATTCCGTTGCTTTCATTCAAATTGTGTTGTTTTTATTTAAATTCCGTTTCTTTCATTCAAATTCTGTTCTTTTCATTTAAATGCTGTTCTTTCCTTTAAAATTCCATTGTTTTCATTCAAATTCTGTTCCTTTTATTCAAATTCTCTTCCTTTTCATTCAAATTCCGTTGTTTTCATTCAAATTCTGTTCCATTTGTTCTAATTCTGTTCTTTTCATTCAAATTCCGTTGTTTTGATTCAAAATCCTGTTCTTTTCATTCAAATGCTGTTGTTTGTTTTTAAATTCTGTTGTTTTCATTCAAATTCTGTTCTTTTCATTCAAATTCTGTTCTTTTCATTGTAATTCCGTTGCTTTCATTCTAATTCTCTTCTTTTCATTCAAGTTTTGTTCTTTTCATTCTACATCCGTTGTTTTCATTCAAATTCCGTTGTTTTCATTCAAAATCCTGTTCTTTTCATTCAAATGCTGTTGTTTGTTTTTAAATTCTGTTGTTTTCATTCAAATTCTGTTCTTTTCATTCTAATTCTTTAGTTTTAATTCTAATTCTGTTTTTGTCATTCAAATTCCGTTGTTTTCATTCAAATTCCGTTGTTTTCATTCTAATTCCGTTGTTTTCATTCTAATTCCGTTGTTTTCATTCAAATTCTGTTGTTTGTTCTCAAATTCTGTTAATTTGATTCTAATTTTGTTGTTTTTGTTCTAATTCCGTTATTTTCATTAAAATTCTGTTCTTTTAATTCTAATTCTGTTGTTTTCATTCTAATTCTGTTGTTTTCATTCTAATTCCGTTGTTTTCATTGGAATTCTGTTCTTTTCATTCTACTTCTGTTGTTGTCATTCTAATTCCGTTGCTTTCATTCAAATTGTGTTGTTTTTATTTAAATTCCGTTGTTTTCATTCAAATTCTGTTGTTTTCATTGGACTTCTTCAGTTTTCATTCTGGTTCTGTTATTTTCATTCAAATTCTGTTCTTTTCATTCTAATTCTGTTGTTTTCATTCAAATTCTGATCTTTTCATTCTTCTTCTTTAGTTTTCATTCTAATTCTGTTTTTGTCATTCAAATTCTGATCTTTTCATTCTAATTCCGTTGCTTTTATTCAAATTCTGTTCTTTTCATTTAAATGCTGTTCTTTCCTTTAAAATTCCATTGTTTTCATTCAAATTCTGTTCCTTTTATTCAAATTCCGTTGTTTTGATTCAAAATCCTGTTCTTTTCATTCAAATACTGTTGTTTGTTTTTAAAATTCTGTTGTTTTCATTCAAATTCTGTTCTTTTCATTCAAATTCTGTTCTTCTCGTTCAAATTCTGTTCTTTTCATTCTACATCCGTTGTTTTCATTCTAATTCCGTTGTTTTCATTCAAATTCTGTTGTTTGTTCTCAAATTCTGTTAATTTCATTTTAATTTTGTTGTTTTTGTTCTAATTCCGTTATTTTCATTCAAATTCTGTTCTTTTAATTCTAATTCTGTTGTTCTCATTGTAATTCTGTTGTTTTTATTCTAATTCCGTTGTTTTCATTGGAATTCTGTTCTTTTCATTCTACTTCTGTTGTTGTCATTCTAATTCCGTTGCTTTCATTCAAATTGTGTTGTTTTTATTTAAATTCCGTTGTTTTCATTCTAATTCCGTTGCTTTCATTCAAATTGTGTTGTTTTTATTTAAATTCCGTTGTTTTCATTCAAATTCTGTTCTTTTCATTGTACTTCTTCAGTTTTCATTCTGGTTCTGTTATTTTCATTCAAATTCTGTTCTTTTCATTCTAATTCTGTTGTTTTCATTCAAATTCTGATCTTTTCATTCTTCTTCTTTAGTTTTCATTCTAATTCTGTTTTTGTAATTCAAATTTTGATCTTTTCATTCTAATTCCGTTGCTTTTATTCAAATTCTGTTCCATTTGTTCTAATTCTGTTCTTTTCATTCAAATTCCGTTGTTTTGATTCAAAATCCTGTACTTTTCATTCAAATGCTGTTGTTTGTTTTTAAATTCTGTTGTTTTCATTCAAATTCTGTTCTTTTCATTCAAATTCTGTTCTTTTCATTGTAATTCCGTTGCTTTCATTCTAATTCTCTTCTTTTCATTCAAATTTTGTTCTTTTCATTGTACATCCGTTGTTTTCATTCAAATTCCGTTGTTTTCATTCAAATTCCGTTGTTTTCATTCAAATTCCGTTGTTTTCATTCAAATGCTGTTCTTTTCATTCAAATGCTGTTGTTTTTATTTAAATTCCGTTGTTTTCATTCAAATTCTGTTGTTTTCATTCAAATTCCGTTCTTTCCTTTAAAATTCCGTTCTTTTCATTCAAATGCTGTTCTTTTCATTCAAATGCTGTTGTTTGTTTTTAAATTCTGTTGTTTTCATTCAAATTCTCTTCTTTTCATTCTATTTCTGTTGTTGTCATTCTAATTCCGTTGCTTTCATTCAAATTGTGTTGTTTTTATTTAAATTCCGTTGTTTTCATTCAAATTCTGTTGTTTTCATTCAAATTCCGTTCTTTCCTTTAAAATTCCATTGTTTTCATTGTACTTCTTCAGTTTTCATTCTGGTTCTGTTATTTTCATTCAAATTCTGTTCTTTTCATTCTAATTCCGTTGTTTTCATTGGAATTCTGTTCTTTTCATTTTACTTCTGTTGTTGTCATTCTAATTCCGTTGCTTTCATTCAAATTGTGTTGTTTTTATTTAAATTCCATTGTTTTCATTCTAATTCCGTTGCTTTCATTCAAATTGTTTTGTTTTTATTTAAATTCCGTTGCTTTCATTCAAATTCTGTTCTTTTCATTTAAATGCTGTTCTTTCCTTTAAAATTCCATTGTTTTCATTCAAATTCTGTTCCTTTTATTCAAATTCTCTTCCTTTTCATTCAAATTCCGTTGTTTTCATTCAAATTCTGTTCCATTTGTTCTAATTCTGTTCTTTTCATTCAAATGCTGTTGTTTGTTTTTAAATTCTGTTGTTTTCATTCAAATTCTGTTGTTTTCATTCAAATTCTGTTCTTTTCATTCAAATTCTGTTCTTTTCATTGTAATTCCGTTGCTTTCATTCTAATTCTCTTCTTTTCATTCAAATTTTGTTCTTTTCATTCTACTTCTTTAGTTTTCATTCTAATTCTGTTTTTGTCATTCAAATTCCGTTGTTTTCATTCAAATTCCGTTGTTTTCATTCTAATTCCGTTGTTTTCATTCAAAGTGTGTTGTTTTTATTTAAATTCCGTTGTTTTCATTCAAATTCTGTTGTTTTCATTGGACTTCTTCAGTTTTCATTCTGGTTCTGTTATTTTCATTCAAATTCTGTTCTTTTCATTCTAATTCCGTTGTTTTCATTGGAATTCTGTTCTTTTCATTTTACTTCTGTTGTTGTCATTCTAATTCCGTTGCTTTCATTCAAATTGTGTTGTTTTTATTTAAATTCCATTGTTTTCATTCTAATTCCGTTGCTTTCATTCAAATTGTTTTGTTTTTATTTAAATTCCGTTGCTTTCATTCAAATTCTGTTCTTTTCATTTAAATGCTGTTCTTTCCTTTAAAATTCCATTGTTTTCATTCAAATTCTGTTCCTTTTATTCAAATTCTCTTCCTTTTCATTCAAATTCCGTTGTTTTCATTCAAATTCTGTTCCATTTGTTCTAATTCTGTTCTTTTCATTCAAATGCTGTTGTTTGTTTTTAAATTCTGTTGTTTTCATTCAAATTCTGTTGTTTTCATTCAAATTCTGTTCTTTTCATTCAAATTCTGTTCTTTTCATTGTAATTCCGTTGCTTTCATTCTAATTCTCTTCTTTTCATTCAAATTTTGTTCTTTTCATTCTACTTCTTTAGTTTTCATTCTAATTCTGTTTTTGTCATTCAAATTCCGTTGTTTTCATTCAAATTCCGTTGTTTTCATTCTAATTCCGTTGTTTTCATTCAAAGTGTGTTGTTTTTATTTAAATTCCGTTGTTTTCATTCAAATTCTGTTGTTTTCATTGGACTTCTTCAGTTTTCATTCTGGTTCTGTTATTTTCATTCAAATTCTGTTCTTTTCATTCTAATTCCGTTGTTTTCATTGGAATTCTGTTCTTTTCATTTTACTTCTGTTGTTGTCATTCTAATTCCGTTGCTTTCATTCAAATTGTGTTGTTTTTATTTAAATTCCATTGTTTTCATTCTAATTCCGTTGCTTTCATTCAAATTGTGTTGTTTTTATTTAAATTCCGTTGTTTTCATTCAAATTCTGTTGTTTTCATTCAAATTCCGTTCTTTCCTTTAAAATTCCATTGTTTTCATTGTACTTCTTCAGTTTTCATTCTGGTTCTGTTATTTTCATTCAAATTCTGTTCTTTTCATTCTAATTCTGTTGTTTTCATTCAAATTCTGATCTTTTCATTCTACTTCTTTAGTTTTCATGCAAATTCCGTTGTTTTTATTCAAAATCCTGTACTTTTCATTCAAATGCTGTTGTTTGTTTTTAAATTCTGTTGTTTTCATTCAAATTCTGTTCTTTTCATTCAAATTCTGTTCTTTTCATTGTAATTCCGTTGCTTTCATTCTAATTCTCTTCTTGTAATTCAAATTTTGTTCTTTTCATTCTACATCCGTTGTTTTCATTCAAATTCCGTTGTTTTCATTCAAATTCCGTTGTTTTCATTCAAATTCCGTTGTTTTCATTCAAATGCTGTTCTTTTCATTCAAATGCTGTTGTTTTTATTTAAATTCTGTTGTTTTCATTCAAATTGTGTTGTTTTTATTCAAATTCCGTTGTTTTCATTCAAATTCCGTTGTTTTCATTCAAATGCTGTTCTTTTCATTCAAATGCTGTTGTTTGTTTTTAAATTCTGTTTTCATTCAAATTCTGTTCTTTTCATTCAAATTCTGTTCTTTTCATTGTAATTCCGTTGCTTTCATTCTAATTCTCTTCTTGTAATTCAAATTTTGTTCTTTTCATTCTACATCCGTTGTTTTCATTCAAATTCCGTTGTTTTCATTGTACTTCTTCAGTTTTCATTCTGGTTCTGTTATTTTCATTCAAATTCTGATCTTTTCATTCTAATTCCGTTGCTTTTATTCAAATTCTGTTCTTTTCATTTAAATGCTGTTCTTTCCTTTAAAATTCCATTGTTTTCATTCAAATTCTGTTCCTTTTATTCAAATTCCGTTGTTTTGATTCAAAATCCTGTTCTTTTCATTCAAATACAGTTGTTTGTTTTTAAAATTCTGTTGTTTTCATTCTAATTCCATTGTTTTCATTCAAATTCTGTTGTTTGTTCTCAAATTCTGTTAATTTCATTCTAATTTTGTTGTTTTTGTTCTAATTCCGTTATTTTCATTCAAATTCTGTTCTTTTAATTCTAATTCTGTTGTTTTCATTGTAATTCTGTTGTTTTTATTCTAATTCCGTTGTTTTCTTTGGAATTCTGTTCTTTTCATTCTACTTCTGTTGTTGTCATTCTAATTCCGTTGCTTTCATTCAAATTCTGTTGTTTTCATTCTACTTTTTCAGTTTTCATTCTAATTCCGGAGTTTTCATTCAAATCCTGTTGTTTGTTCTCAAATTCCGTTGTTTTCGTTCATATTCTGTTCTTTTCATTCAAATGTTATTCTTTTCTTTAAAATTCCGTTGTTTTCATTCAAATTCTGTTGTTTTCATTCAAATTGTGTTGTTTTCATTCAAATTCTGTTCTTTTCATTCTAATTCTGTTCTTTTCATTCTACTTCTGTTGTTGTCATTCTAATTCCGTTGCTTTCATTCAAATTGTGTTGTTTTTATTTAAATTCCGTTGTTTTCATTCTAATTCCGTTGCTTTCATTCAAATTGTGTTGTTTTTATTTAAATTCCGTTGTTTTCATTCAAATTCTGTGGTTTTCATTGTACTTCTTCAGTTTTCATTCTGGTTCTGTTATTTTCATTCAAATTCTGTTCTTTTCATTCTAATTCTGTTGTTTTCATTCTAATTCTGTTCTTTTCATTCTACTTCTTTAGTTTTCATTCTAATTCTGTTTTTGTCATTCAAATTCTGATCTTTTCATTCTAATTCCGTTGCTTTTATTCAAATTCTGTTCTTTTCATTTAAATGCTGTTCTTTCCGTTAAAATTCCATTGTTTTCATTCAAATTCTGTTCCTTTTATTCAAATTCTCTTCCTTTTCATTCAAATTCCGTTGTTTTCATTCAAATTCTGTTCCATTTGTTCTAATTCTGTTCTTTTCATTCAAATTCCGTTGTTTTCATTCAAAATGCTGTTCTTTTCATTCAAATGTTGTTGTTTGTTTTTAAATTCTGTTGTTTTCATTCAAATTCTGTTCTTTTCATTGTAATTCCGTTGCTTTCATTCTAATTCTCTTCTTTTCATTCAAATTTTGTTCTTTTCATTCTACATCCGTTGTTTTCATTCAAATTCCGTTGTTTTCATTCAAATTCCGTTGTTTTCATTCAAAATCCTGTTCTTTTCATTCAAATGCTGTTGTTTATTTTTAAATTCTGTGGTTTTCATTCAAATTCTCTTCTTTTCATTCTACTTCTTTAGTTTTCATTCTAATTCTGTTTTTGTCATTCAAATTCCATTGTTTGTTTTCAAATTCCGTTCTTTTCATTCTAATTCCGTTGTTTTCATTCTAATTCCGTTGTTTTCATTCAAATTCTGTTGTTTGTTCTCAAATTCTGTTAATTTCATTCTAATTTTGTTGTTTTTGTTCTAATTCCGTTATTTTCATTCAAATTCTGTTCTTTTAATTCTAATTCTGTTGTTTTCATTCTAATTCTGTTGTTTTCATTGGAATTCTGTTCTTTTCATTCTACTTCTGTTGTTGTCATTCTAATTCCGTTGCTTTCATTCAAATTGTGTTGTTTTTATTTAAATTCCGTTGTTTTCATTCTAATTCCGTTGCTTTCATTCAAATTGTGTTGTTTTTATTTAAATTCCGTTGTTTTCATTCAAATTCTGTTGTTTTCATTGTACTTCTTCAGTTTTCATTCTGGTTCTGATCTTTTCATTCAAATTCTGTTCTTTTCATTCTAATTCTGTTGTTTTCATTCAAATTCTGATCTTTTCATTCTTCTTCTTTAGTTTTCATTCTAATTCTGTTTTTGTCATTCAAATTCTGATCTTTTCATTCTAATTCCGTTGCTTTTATTCAAATTCTGTTCTTTTCATTTAAATGCTGTTCTTTCCTTTAAAATTCCATTGTTTTCATTCAAATTCTGTTCCTTTTATTCAAATTCCGTTGTTTTGATTCAAAATCCTGTTCTTTTCATTCAAATACTGTTGTTTGTTTTTAAAATTCTGTTCTTTTCATTCAAATTCTGTTCTTTTCATTCAAATTCTGTTCTTCTCATTCAAATTCTGTTCTTTTCATTCTACATCCGTTGTTTTCATTCTAATTCCGTTGTTTTCATTCAAATTCTGTTGTTTGTTCTCAAATTCTGTTAATTTCATTCTAATTTTGTTGTTTTTGTTCTAATTCCGTTATTTTCATTCAAATTCTGTTCTTTTAATTCTAATTCTGTTGTTTTCATTGTAATTCTGTTGTTTTTATTCTAATTCCGTTGTTTTCATTGGAATTCTGTTCTTTTCATTCTACTTCTGTTGTTGTCATTCTAATTCCGTTGCTTTCATTCAAATTCTGTTGTTTTCATTCTACTTTTTCAGTTTTCATTCTAATTCTCCAGTTTTCATTCAAATCCTATTGTTTGTTCTCAAATTCCGTTGTTTTCGTTCATATTCTGTTCTTTTCATTCAAATTCTGTTCTTTTCATTCTAATTCCGTTGTTTTTATTCAAATTCTGTTGTTTTCATTCAAATTGTGTTGTTTTCATTCAAATTCTGTTCTTTTCATTCTAATTCCGTTGTTTTTATTCAAATTCTGTTCTTTTCATTCAAATTCTGTTCTTTTCATTCTAATTCCGTTGTTTTTATTCAAATTCTGTTCTTTTCATTCAAATTCTGTTCTTTGTTCTCAAATTCGGTTCTTTTCATTCAAATTCTGTTGTTTTTATTCAAATTCTGTTCTTTTCATTCAAATTCCATTGTTTTCATTCAAAGTCTGTCCTTTTCATTCAAATTCTGTTGTTTGTTCTCAAATTCTGTTCTTTTCATTCAAATTGTGTTATTTTCATTCAAATTCTGTTCTTTTCATTGTAATTCTGTTGTTTTCATTCAAATTCTGTTCTTTTCATTCAAATTCTGTTCTTTTCATTCAAATTGTATTGTTTTTATTTAAATTCCGTTGTTTTCATTCAAATTCCGTTGTTTTCATTCAAATGCTCTTCTTTTCATTCAAATGCTGTTGTTTGTTTTTAAATTCTGTTGTTTTCATTCAAATTCTCTTCTTTTCATTCTATTTCTGTTGTTGTCATTCTAATTCCGTTGCTTTCATTCAAATTGTGTTGTTTTTATTTAAATTCCGTTGTTTTCATTCAAATTCTGTTGTTTTCATTCAAATTCCGTTCTTTCCTTTAAAATTCCGTTCTTTTCATTGTACTTCTTCAGTTTTCATTCTGGTTCTGTTATTTTCAATCAAATTCTATTCTTTTCATTCCAATTCTGTTGTTTTCATTCAAATTCTGATCTTTTCATTCTACTTCTTTAGTTTTCATTCTAATTCTGTTTTTGTCATTCAAATTCTGTTCTTTTCATTCTAATTCCGTTGCTATCATTCAAAATATGTTGTTTTCTTTCAACATCTGTTATTTTCATTCAAATTCTGTTCTTTTCATTCTAATTCCGTTGTTTTCATTCAAATTCTGTTGTTTTCATTCTACTTTTTCAGTTTTCATTCTAATTCTCCAGTTTTCATTCAAATCCTATTGTTTGTTCTCAAATTCCGTTGTTTTCGTTCATATTCTGTTCTTTTCATTCAAATGTTATTCTTTCCTTTAAAATTCCTTTGTTTTCATTCAAATTCTGTTGTTTTCATTTAAATTGTGTTGTTTTCATTCAAATTCTGTTCCTTTTATTCAAATTCTCTTCCTTTTCATTCAAATTCCATTGTTTTCATTCTAATTCTGTTCCATTTGTTCTAATTCTGTTCTTTTCATTCAAATTCTGTTGTTTTGATTCAAAATCCTGTTCTTTTCATTCAAATACTGTTGTTTGTTTTTAAAATTCTGTTGTTTTCATTCAAATTCTGTTGTTTTCATTCAAATTCTGTTCTTTTCATTCAAATTCTGTTCTTTTCATTCTACATCCGTTGTTTTCATTCAAATTCCGTTGTTTTCATTCTAATTCCGTTGTTTTCATTCAAAATCCTGTTCTTTTCATTCAAATGCTGTTGTTTGTTTTTAAATTCTGTTGTTTTCATTCAAATTCTCTTCTTTTCATTCTGTTTCTGTTGTTGTCATTCTAATTCCATTGTTTCATTCACATTCCGTTGCTTTCATTCAAATTGTGTTGTTTTTATTTAAATTCCGTTGTTTTCATTCAAATTCTGTTGTTTTCATTCAAATTGTGTTGTTTTTATTTAAATTCCGTTGTTTTCATTCAAATTCTGTTGTTTTCATTCAAATTCCGTTGCTTTTATTTAAATTCCGTTGTTTACATTCTAATTCTGTTGCTTTCATTCAAATTCCGTTGCTTTTATTTAAATTCCGTTGTTTTCATTCTAATTCCGTTGCTTTCATTCAAATTGTGTTGTTTTTATTTAAATTCCGTTGTTTTCATTAAAATTCTGTTGTTTTCATTCAAATTGTGTTGTTTTTATTTAAATTCCGTTGTTTTCATTCAAATTCTGTTGTTTTCATTCAAATTCCGTTGCTTTTATTTAAATTCCGTTGTTTTCATTCTAATTCCGTTGCTTTCATTCAAATTCTGTTCTTTTCATTGTAATTCCGTTGCTTTCATTCTAATTCTCTTCTTTTCATTCAAATTTTGTTCTTTTCATTCTACATCCGTTGTTTTCATTCAAATTCCGTTGTTTTCATTCAAAATCCTGTTCTTTTCATTCAAATGCTGTTGTTTGTTTTTAAATTCTGTTGTTTTCATTCAAATTCTGTTCTTTTCATTCTACTTCTTTAGTTTTCATTCTAATTCTGTTTTTGTCATTCAAATTCCGTTGTTTTCATTCAAATTCCGTTGTTTTCATTCTAATTCCGTTGTTTTCATTCAAATTGTGTTGTTTTTATTTAAATTCCGTTGTTTTCATTCAAATTCTGTTGTTTTCATTCAAATTCCGTTGCTTTTATTTAAATTCCGTTGTTTACATTCTAATTCTGTTGCTTTCATTCAAATTCCGTTGCTTTTATTTAAATTCCGTTGTTTTCATTCTAATTCCGTTGCTTTCATTCAAATTGTGTTGTTTTTATTTAAATTCCATTGTTTTCATTCAAATTCCGTTATTTTCATTCTCATTCCGTTGCTTTCATTCAAATTCCGTTGTTTTCATTCTAATTCCGTTGTTTTCATTCAAATTCCGTTATTTTCATTCAAATTCCGTTGTTTTCATTCAAATTCTGTTGTTTGTTCTCAAATTCTGTTAATTTCATTCTAATTCTGTTGTTTTTGTTCTAATTCCGTTATTTTCATTCAAATTCTGTTCTTTTAATTCTAATTCTGTTCTTTTCATTCAAATTCTGTTGTTTTCATTCTAATTCCGTTGTTTTCATTGGAATTCTGTTCTTTTCATTGTACTTCTGTTGTTGTCATTCTAATTCCGTTGCTTTCATTCAAATTGTATTGTTTTTATTTAAATTCCGTTGTTTTCATTCTAATTCCGTTGTTTTCATTCAAATTCTGTTGTTTTCATTCTACTTTTTCAGTTTTCATTCTAATTCTCCAGTTTTCATTCAAATCCTATTGTTTGTTCTCAAATTCCGTTGTTTTCGTTCATATTCTGTTCTTTTCATTCAAATGTTATTCTTTCCTTTAAAATTCCGTTGTTTTCATTCAAATTCTGTTGTTTTCATTCAAATTGTGTTGTTTTCATTCAAATTCTGTTCTTTTCATTCTAATTCCGTTGTTTTTATTCAAATTCTGTTCTTTTCATTCAAATTGTGTTGTTTTCATTCAAATTCTGTTCTTTTCATTCTAATTCTGTTGTTTTTATTCAAATTCTGTTCTTTTCATTCAAATTCTGTTCTTTGTTCTCAAATTCGGTTCTTTTCATTCAAATTCCGTTGTTTTTATTCAAATTCTGTTCTTTTCATACTAATTCTGTTGTTTTCATTCAAATTCTGATCTTTTCATTCTTCTTCTTTAGTTTTCATTCTAATTCTGTTTTTGTCATTCAAATTCTGATCTTTTCATTCTAATTCCGTTGCTTTTATTCAAATTCTGTTCTTTTCATTTAAATGCTGTTCTTTCCTTTAAAATTCCATTGTTTTCATTCAAATTCTGTTCCTTTTATTCAAATTCCGTTGTTTTGATTCAAAATCCTGTTCTTTTCATTCAAATACTGTTGTTTGTTTTTAAAATTCTGTTGTTTTCATTCAAATTCTGTTCTTTTCATTCAAATTCTGTTTTTCTCATTCAAATTCTGTTCTTTTCATTCTACATCCGTTGTTTTCATTCTAATTCCGTTGTTTTCATTCAAATTCTGTTGTTTGTTCTCAAATTCTGTTAATTTCATTCTAATTTTGTTGTTTTTGTTCTAATACCGTTATTTTCATTCAAATTCTGTTCTTTTAATTCTAATTCTGTTGTTTTCATTGTAATTCTGTTTATTTTTATTCTAATTCCGTTGTTTTCATTGGAATTCTGTTCTTTTCATTCTACTTCTGTTGTTGTCATTCTAATTCCGTTGCTTTCATTCAAATCCTGTTGTTTTTATTTAAATTCCGTTGTTTTCATTCTAATTCCGTTGCTTTCATTCAAATTGTGTTGTTTTTATTTAAATTCTCTTCCTTTTCATTCAAATTCCGTTGTTTTCATTCAAATTCTGTTCCATTTGTTCTAATTCTGTTCTTTTCATTCAAATTCCGTTGTTTTCATTCAAAATCCTGTTCTTTTCATTCAAATGTTGTTGTTTGTTTTTAAATTCTTTTGTTTTCATTCAAATTCTGTTCTTTTCATTGTAATTCCGTTGCTTTCATTCTAATTGTCTTCTTTTCATTCAAATTTTGCTCTTTTCATTCTACATCCGTTGTTTTCATTCAAATTCCGTTGTTTTCATTCAAATTCCGTTGTTTTCATTCAAAATCCTGTTCTTTTCATTCAAATGCTGTTGTTTATTTTTTAATTCTGTTGTTTTCATTCAAATTCTCTTCTTTTCATTCTACTTCTTTAGTTTTAATTCTAATTCTGTTTTTGTCATTCAAATTCCATTGTTTGTTTTCAAATTCCGTTCTTTTCATTCTAATTCCGTTGCTTTCATTCTAATTGTCTTCTTTTCATTCAAATTTTGCTCTTTTCATTCTACATCCGTTGTTTTCATTCAAATTCCGTTGTTTTCATTCAAATTCCATTGTTTTCATACAAAGTCTGTCCTTTTCATTCAAATTCCATTGTTTGTTCTCAAATTCTGTTCTTTTCATTCAAATTGTGTTATTTTCATTCAAATTCTGTTCTTTTCATTGTAATTCTGTTGTTTTCATTCAAATTCTGTTCTTTTCATTCAAATTCTGTTCTTTTCATTCAAATTGTGTTGTTTTTATTTAAATTCCGTTGTTTTCATTCAAATTCCGTTGTTTTCATTCAAATGCTGTTCTTTTCATTCAAATGCTGTTGTTTGTTTTTAAATTCTGTTGTTTTCATTCAAATTCTCTTCTTTTCATTCTATTTCTGTTGTTGTCATTCTAATTCCGTTGCTTTCATTCAAATTGTGTTGTTTTTATTTAAATTCCGTTGTTTTCATTCAAATTCTGTTGTTTTCATTCAAATTCCGTTCTTTCCTTTAAAATTCCATTGTTTTCATTGTACTTCTTCAGTTTTCATTCTGGTTCTGTTATTTTCATTCAAATTCTGTTCTTTTCATTCTAATTCTGTTGTTTTCATTCAAATTCTGATCTTTTCATTCTACTTCTTTAGTTTTCATTCAAATTCCGTTGTTTTGATTCAAAATCCTGTACTTTTCATTCAAATGCTGTTGTTTGTTTTTAAATTCTGTTGTTTTCATTCAAATTCTGTTCTTTTCATTCAAATTCTGTTCTTTTCATTGTAATTCCGTTGCTTTCATTCTAATTCTCTTCTTGTAATTCAAATTTTGTTCTTTTCATTCTACATCCGTTGTTTTCATTCAAATTCCGTTGTTTTCATTCAAATTCCGTTGTTTTCATTCAAATGCTGTTCTTTTCATTCAAATGCTGTTGTTTTTATTTAAATTCTGTTGTTTTCATTCAAATTGTGTTGTTTTTATTCAAATTCCGTTGTTTTCATTCAAATTCCGTTGTTTTCATTCAAATGCTGTTCTTTTCATTCAAATGCTGTTGTTTGTTTTTAAATTCCGTTGTTTTCATTGGAATTCTGTTCTTTTCATTCTACTTCTGTTGTTGTCATTCTAATTCCGTTGTTTTCATTCAAATTGTGTTGTTTTTATTTAAATTCCGTTGTTTTCATTCTAATTCCGTTGTTTTCATTCAAATTGTGTTGTTTTTATTTAAATTCCATTGTTTTCATTCAAATTCTGATCTTTTCATTCTAATTCCGTTGCTTTCATTCAAATTCTGTTCTTTTCATTTAAATGCTGTTCTTTCCTTTAAAATTCCATTGTTTTCATTCAAATTCTGTTCCTTTTATTCAAATTCTCTTCCTTTTCATTCAAATTCCGTTGTTTTCATTCAAATTCTGTTCCATTTGTTCTAATTCTGTTCTTTTCATTCAAATTCCGTTGTTTTGATTCAAAATCCTGTTCTTTTCATTCAAATGCTGTTGTTTGTTTTTAAATTCTGTTGTTTTCATTCAAATTCCGTTGTTTTCATTCAAATTCCGTTGTTTTCATTCAAAATCCTGTTCTTTTCATTCAAATGCTGTTGTTTGTTTTTAAATTCTGTTGTTTTCATTCAAATTCTGTTCTTTTCATTCAAAATCCTGTTCTTTTCATTCAAATGCTGTTGTTTGTTTTTAAATTCTGTTGTTTTCATTCAAATTCTGTTCTTTTCATTCTACTTCTTTAGTTTTCATTCTAATTCTGTTTTTGTCATTCAAATTCCGTTGTTTTCATTCAAATTCCGTTGTTTTCATTCTAATTCCGTTGTTTTCATTCAAATTCCGTTGTTTTCATTCAAATTCTGTTGTTTGTTCTCAAATTCTGTTAATTTCATTCTAATTTTGTTGTTTTTGTTCTAATTCCGTTATTTTCATTCAAATTCTGTTCTTTTCATTCTAATTCTGTTGTTTTCATTCTAATTCTGTCGTTTTCATTCTAATTCCGTTGTTTTCATTGGAATTCTGTTCTTTTCATTCTACTTCTGTTGTTGTCATTCTAATTCCGTTGCTTTCATTCAAATTGTGTTGTTTTTATTTAAATTCCGTTGTTTTCATTCTAATTCCGTTGCTTTCATTCAAATTGTGTTGTTTTTATTTAAATTCCGTTGTTTTCATTCAAATTCTGTTGTTTTCATTGTACTTCTTCAGTTTTCATTCTGGTTCTGTTATTTTCATTCAAATTCTGTTCTTTTCATTCTAATTCTGTTGTTTTCATTCAAATTCTGATCTTTTCATTCTTCTTCTTTAGTTTTCATTCTAATTCTGTTTTTGTCATTCAAATTCTGATCTTTTCATTCTAATTCCGTTGCTTTTATTCAAATTCTGTTCTTTTCATTTAAATGCATTTCCTTACTTTAAAATTCCATTGTTTTCATTCAAATTCTGTTCCTTTTATTCAAATTCCGTTGTTTTGATTCAAAATCCTGTTCTTTTCATTCAAATACTGTTGTTTGTTTTTAAAATTCTGTTGTTTTCATTCAAATTCTGTTCTTTTCATTCAAATTCTGTTTTTCTCATTCAAATTCTGTTCTTTTCATTCTACATCCGTTGTTTTCATTCTAATTCCGTTGTTTTCATTCAAATTCTGTTGTTTGTTCTCAAATTCTGTTAATTTCATTCTAATTTTGTTGTTTTTGTTCTAATACCGTTATTTTCATTCAAATTCTGTTCTTTTAATTCTAATTCTGTTGTTTTCATTGTAATTCTGTTTATTTTTATTCTAATTCCGTTGTTTTCATTGGAATTCTGTTCTTTTCATTCTACTTCTGTTGTTGTCATTCTAATTCCGTTGCTTTCATTCAAATCCTGTTGTTTTTATTTAAATTCCGTTGTTTTCATTCTAATTCCGTTGCTTTCATTCAAATTGTGTTGTTTTTATTTAAATTCTCTTCCTTTTCATTCAAATTCCGTTGTTTTCATTCAAATTCTGTTCCATTTGTTCTAATTCTGTTCTTTTCATTCAAATTCCGTTGTTTTCATTCAAAATCCTGTTGTTTTCATTCAAATGTTGTTGTTTGTTTTTTAATTCTGTTGTTTTCATTCAAATTCTGTTCTTTTCATTGTAATTCCGTTGCTTTCATTCTAATTCTCTTCTTTTCATTCAAATTTTGTTCTTTTCATTCTACATCCGTTGTTTTCATTCTACATCCGTTGTTTTCATTCAAATTCCGTTGTTTTCATTCAAAATCCTGTTCTTTTCATTCAAATGCTGTTGTTTATTTTTAAATTCTGTTGTTTTCATTCAAATTCTCTTCTTTTCATTCTACTTCTTTAGTTTTCATTCTAATTCTGTTTTTGTCATTCAAATTCCATTGTTTGTTTTCAAATTCCGTTCTTTTCATTCTAATTCCGTTGTTTTCATTCTAATTCCGTTGTTTTCATTCAAATTCTGTTGTTTGTTCTCAAATTCTGTTAATTTCATTCTAATTCTGTTGTTTTTCTTCTAATTCCGTTGTTTTCATTCAAATTCTGTTCTTTTAATTCTAATTCTGTTGTTGTCATTCTAATTCTGTTGTTTTCATTCTAATTCCGTTGTTTTCATTGGAATTCTGTTCTTTTCATTCTACTTCTGTTGTTGTCATTCTAATTCCGTTGTTTTCATTCAAATTGTGTTGTTTTTATTTAAATTCCGTTGTTTTCATTCTAATTCCGTTGTTTTCATTCAAATTGTGTTGTTTTTATTTAAATTCCATTGTTTTCATTCAAATTCTGATCTTTTCATTCTAATTCCGTTGCTTTCATTCAAATTCTGTTCTTTTCATTTAAATGCTGTTCTTTCCTTTAAAATTCCATTGTTTTCATTCAAATTCTGTTCCTTTTATTCAAATTCTCTTCCTTTTCATTCAAATTCCGTTGTTTTCATTCAAATTCTGTTCCATTTGTTCTAATTCTGTTCTTTTCATTCAAATTCCGTTGTTTTGATTCAAAATCCTGTTCTTTTCATTCAAATGCTGTTGTTTGTTTTTAAATTCTGTTGTTTTCATTCAAATTCTGTTGTTTTCATTCAAATTCTGTTCTTTTCATTCAAATTCTGTTCTTTTCATTGTAATTCCGTTGCTTTCATTCTAATTCTCTTCTTTTCATTCAAATTTTGTTCTTTTCATTCTACATCCATTGTTTTCATTCAAATTCCGTTGTTTTCATTCAAATTCCGTTGTTTTCATTCAAAATCCTGTTCTTTTCATTCAAATGCTGTTGTTTGTTTTTAAATTCTGTTGTTTTCATTCAAATTCTCTTCTTTTCATTCTACTTCTTTAGTTTTCATTCTAATTCTGTTTTTGTCATTCAAATTCCGTTGTTTTCATTCAAATTCCGTTGTTTTCATTCTAATTCCGTTGTTTTCATTCAAATTCCGTTGTTTTCATTCAAATTCTGTTGTTTGTTCTCAAATTCTGTTAATTTCATTCTAATTTTGTTGTTTTTGTTCTAATTCCGTTATTTTCATTCAAATTCTGTTCTTTTCATTCTAATTCTGTTGTTTTCATTCTAATTCTGTCGTTTTCATTCTAATTCCGTTGTTTTCATTGGAATTCTGTTCTTTTCATTCTACTTCTGTTGTTGTCATTCTAATTCCGTTGCTTTCATTCAAATTGTGTTGTTTTTATTTAAATTCCGTTGTTTTCATTCTAATTCCGTTGCTTTCATTCAAATTGTGTTGTTTTTATTTAAATTCCGTTGTTTTCATTCAAATTCTGTTGTTTTCATTGTACTTCTTCAGTTTTCATTCTGGTTCTGTTATTTTCATTCAAATTCTGTTCTTTTCATTCTAATTCTGTTGTTTTCATTCAAATTCTGATCTTTTCATTCTTCTTCTTTAGTTTTCATTCTAATTCTGTTTTTGTCATTCAAATTCTGATCTTTTCATTCTAATTCCGTTGCTTTTATTCAAATTCTGTTCTTTTCATTTAAATGCTGTTCTTTCCTTTAAAATTCCATTGTTTTCATTCAAATTCTGTTCCTTTTATTCAAATTCCGTTGTTTTGATTCAAATTCTGTTGTTTTCATTCAAATTACGTTGCTTTTATTTAAATTATGTTGTTTTCATTCTAATTCCGTTGCTTTCATTCAAATTGTGTTGTTTGTTCTCAAATTCTGTTAATTTCATTCTAATTTTTTTTTTTTAGTTCTAATTCCGTTGTTTTCATTCAAATTCCGTTGCTTTCATTCAAATTATGTTGTTTTTATTTAAGTTCCGTTGTTTTCATTGAAATTCTGTTGTTTTCATTCAAATTGTGTTGTTTTTATTTAAATTCCATTGTTTTCATTCAAATTCTGTTTTTTTCTTCAAATTACGTTGCTTTTATTTAAAATCCGTTGTTTTCATTCTAATTCCGTTGCTTTCATTCAAATTGTGTTGTTTGTTCTCAAATTCTGTTAATTTCATTCTAATTTTTTTTTTTTAGTTCTAATTCCGTTGTTTTCATTCAAATTCTGTTGTTTTCATTCAAATTGTGTTGTTTTTATTTAAATTCCATTGTTTTCATTCAAATTCTGTTGTTTTCATTCAAATTCCGTTGCTTTCATTCAAATTCTGTTGTTTTCATTCTAATTCCGTTGCTTTCATTCAAATTGTGTTGTTTGTTCTCAAATTCTGTTAATTTCATTCTAATTTTGTTGTTTTTGTTCTAATTCCGTTGTTTTCATTCAAATTCTGTTCTTTTAATTCTAATTCTGTTCTTTTCATTCAAATTCTGTTGTTTTCATTCTAATTCCGTTGTTTTCATTGGAATTCTGTTCTTTTCATTCTACTTCTGTTGTTGTCATTCTAATTCCGTTGCTTTCATTCAAATTGTGTTGTTTTTATTTAAATTCCGTTGTTTTCATTCTAGTTCCGTTGTTTTCATTCAAATTGTGTTGTATTTATTTAAATTCCATTGTTTTCATTCAAATTCTGATCTTTTCATTCTGATTCCGTTGCTTTCATTCAAATTCTGTTCTTTTCATTGAAATGCTGTTCTTTCCGTTAAAATTCCATTGTTTTCATTCAAATTCTGTTCCTTTTATTCAAATTCTCTTCCTTTTCATTCAAATTCCGTTGTTTTCATTCAAATTCTGTTCCATTTGTTCTAATTCTGTTCTTTTCATTCAAATTCCGTTGTTTTGATTCAAAATCCTGTTCTTTTCATTCAAATGCTGTTGTTTGTTTTTAAATTCTGTTGTTTTCATTCAAATTCTGTTGTTTTCATTCAAATTCTGTTCTTTTCATTCAAATTCTGTTCTTTTCATTGTAATTCCGTTGCTTTCATTCTAATTCTCTTCTTTTCATTCAAATTTTGTTCTTTTCATTCTACATCCGTTGTTTTCATTCAAATTCCGTTGTTTTCATTCAAATTCCGTTGTTTTCATTCAAAATCCTGTTCTTTTCATTCAAATGCTGTTGTTTATTTTTAAATTCTGTTGTTTTCATTCAAATTCTCTTCTTTTCATTCTACTTCTTTAGTTTTCATTCTAATTCTGTTTTTGTCATTCAAATTCCATTGTTTGTTTTCAAATTCCGTTCTTTTCATTCTAATTCCGTTGCTTTCATTCAAATTGTGTTGTTTGTTCTCAAATTCTGTTAATTTCATTCTAATTTTGTTGTTTTTGTTCTAATTCCGTTGTTTTCATTCAAATTCTGTTCTTTTAATTCTAATTCTGTTCTTTTCATTCAAATTCTGTTGTTTTCATTCTAATTCCGTTGTTTTCATTGGAATTCTGTTCTTTTCATTCTACTTCTGTTGTTGTCATTCTAATTCCGTTGCTTTCATTCAAATTGTGTTGTTTTTATTTAAATTCCGTTGTTTTCATTCTAGTTCCGTTGTTTTCATTCAAATTGTGTTGTATTTATTTAAATTCCATTGTTTTCATTCAAATTCTGATCTTTTCATTCTGATTCCGTTGCTTTCATTCAAATTCTGTTCTTTTCATTGAAATGCTGTTCTTTCCGTTAAAATTCCATTGTTTTCATTCAAATTCTGTTCCTTTTATTCAAATTCTCTTCCTTTTCATTCAAATTCCGTTGTTTTCATTCAAATTCTGTTCCATTTGTTCTAATTCTGTTCTTTTCATTCAAATTCCGTTGTTTTGATTCAAAATCCTGTTCTTTTCATTCAAATGCTGTTGTTTGTTTTTAAATTCTGTTGTTTTCATTCAAATTCTGTTGTTTTCATTCAAATTCTGTTCTTTTCATTGTAATTCCGTTGCTTTCATTCTAATTCTCTTCTTTTCATTCAAATTTTGTTCTTTTCATTCTACATCCGTTGTTTTCATTCAAATTCCGTTGTTTTCATTCAAATTCCGTTGTTTTCATTCAAAATCCTGTTCTTTTCATTCAAATGCTGTTGTTTATTTTTAAATTCTGTTGTTTTCATTCAAATTCTGTTCTTTTCATTCTACTTCTTTAGTTTTCATTCTAATTCTGTTTTTGTCATTCAAATTCCATTGTTTGTTTTCAAATTCCGTTCTTTTCATTCTAATTCCGTTGTTTTCATTCTAATTCCGTTGTTTTCATTCAAATTCTGTTGTTTGTTCTCAAATTCTGTTAATTTCATTCTAATTTTGTTGTTTTTGTTCTAATTCCGTTGTTTTCATTCAAATTCTGTTCTTTTAATTCTAATTCTGTTGTTTTCATTCTAATTCTGTTGTTTTCATTCTAATTCCGTTGTTTTCATTGGAATTCTGTTCTTTTCATTCTACTTCTGTTGTTGTCATTCTAATTCCGTTGCTTTCATTCAAATTGTGTTGTTTTTATTTAAATTCCGTTGTTTTCATTCTAATTCCGTTGTTTTCATTCAAATTGTGTTGTTTTTATTTAAATTCCATTGTTTTCATTCAAATTCTGATCTTTTCATTCTAATTCCGTTGCTTTCATTCAAATTCTGTTCTTTTCATTTAAATGCTGTTCTTTCCTTTAAAATTCCATTGTTTTCATTCAAATTCTGTTCCTTTTATTCAAATTCTCTTCCTTTTCATTCAAATTCCGTTGTTTTCATTCAAATTCTGTTCCATTTGTTCTAATTCTGTTCTTTTCATTCAAATTCCGTTGTTTTGATTCAAAATCCTGTTCTTTTCATTCAAATGCTGTTGTTTGTTTTTAAATTCTGTTGTTTTCATTCAAATTCTGTTGTTTTCATTCAAATTCTGTTCTTTTCATTGTAATTCCGTTGCTTTCATTCTAATTCTCTTCTTTTCATTCAAATTTTGTTCTTTTCATTCTACATCCGTTGTTTTCATTCAAATTCCGTTGTTTTCATTCAAATTCCGTTGTTTTCATTCAAAATCCTGTTCTTTTCATTCAAATGCTGTTGTTTGTTTTTAAATTCTGTTGTTTTCATTCAAATTCTGTTCTTTTCATTCTACTTCTTTAGTTTTCATTCTAATTCTGTTTTTGTCATTCAAATTCCGTTGTTTTCATTCAAATTCCGTTGTTTTCATTCTAATTCCGTTCTTTTCATTCAAATTCCGTTGTTTTCATTCTAATTCCGTTGTTTTCATTCAAATTCTGTTGTTTGTTCTCAAATTCTGTTAATTTCATTCTAATTCTGTTGTTTTTGTTCTAATTCCGTTATTTTCATTCAAATTCTGTTCTTTTAATTCAAATTCTGTTCTTTTCATTCAAATTCTGTTGTTTTCATTCTAATTCCGTTGTTTTCATTGGAATTCTGTTCTTTTCATTCTACTTCTGTTGTTGTCATTCTAATTCCGTTGCTTTCATTCAAATTGTGTTGTTTTTATTTAAATTCCGTTGTTTTCATTCTAATTCCGTTGCTTTCATTCAAATTGTGTTGGTTTTATTTAAGTTCCGTTGTTTTCATTCTAATTCTGTTGCTTTCATTCAAATTGTGTTGTTTTTATTTAAATTCCGTTGTTTTCATTCAAATTCTGTTGTTTTCATTGTACTTCTTCAGTTTTCATTCTGGTTCTGTTATTTTCATTCAAATTCTGTTCTTTTCATACTAATTCTGTTGTTTTCATTCAAATTCTGATCTTTTCATTCTACTTCTTTAGTTTTCAATCTAATTCTGTTTTTGTCATTCAAATTCTGATCTTTTCATTCTAATTCCGTTGCTTTTATTCAAATTCTGTTCCATTTGTTCTAATTCTGTTCTTTTCATTCAAATTCCGTTGTTTTGATTCAAAATCCTGTACGTTTCATTCAAATGCTGTTGTTTGTTTTTAAATTCTGTTGTTTTCATTCAAATTCTGTTCTTTTCATTCTAATTCCGTTGTTTTCATTGGAATTCTGTTCTTTTCATTCTAATTCCGTTGTTTTCATTGGAATTCTGTTCTTTTCATTCTACTTCTGTTGTTGTCATTCTAATTCCGTTGCTTTCATTCAAATTGTGTTGTTTTTATTTAAATTCCGTTGTTTTCATTCTAATTCCGTTGTTTTCATTCAAATTGTGTTGTTTTTATTTAAATTCCATTGTTTTCATTCAAATTCTGATCTTTTCATTCTAATTCCGTTGCTTTCATTCAAATTCTGTTCTTTTCATTTAAATGCTGTTCTTTCCTTTAAAATTCCATTGTTTTCATTCAAATTCTGTTCCTTTTATTCAAATTCTCTTCCTTTTCATTCAAATTCCGTTGTTTTCATTCAAATTCTGTTCCATTTGTTCTAATTCTGTTCTTTTCATTCAAATTCCGTTGTTTTGATTCAAAATCCTGTTCTTTTCATTCAAATGCTGTTGTTTGTTTTTAAATTCTGTTGTTTTCATTCAAATTCTGTTGTTTTCATTCAAATTCTGTTCTTTTCATTCAAATTCTGTTCTTTTCATTGTAATTCCGTTGCTTTCATTCTAATTCTCTTCTTTTCATTCAAATTCCGTTGTTTTCATTCAAATTCCGTTGTTTTCATTCAAAATCCTGTTCTTTTCATTCAAATGCTGTTGTTTGTTTTTAAATTCTGTTGTTTTCATTCAAATTCTGTTCTTTTCATTCTACTTCTTTAGTTTTCATTCTAATTCTGTTTTTGTCATTCAAATTCCGTTGTTTTCATTCAAATTCCGTTGTTTTCATTCTAATTCCGTTGTTTTCATTCAAATTCCGTTGTTTTCATTCTAATTCCGTTGTTTTCATTCAAATTCTGTTGTTTGTTCTCAAATTCTGTTAATTTCATTCTAATTCTGTTGTTTTTGTTCTAATTCCGTTCTTTTCATTCAAATTCTGTTGTTTTCATTCTAATTCCGTTGTTTTCATTGGAATTCTGTTCTTTTCATTCTACTTCTGTTGTTGTCATTCTAATTCCGTTGCTTTCATTCAAATTGTGTTGTTTTTATTTAAATTCCGTTGTTTTCATTCTAATTCCGTTGCTTTCATTCAAATTGTGTTGTTTTTATTTAAGTTCCGTTGTTTTCATTCTAATTCCGTTGCTTTCATTCAAATCGTGTTGTTTTTATTTAAATTCCGTTGTTTTCATTCAAATTCTGTTGTTTTCATTGTACTTCTTCAGTTTTCATTCTGGTTCTGTTATTTTCATTCAAATTCTGTTCTTTTCATACTAATTCTGTTGTTTTCATTCAAATTCTGATCTTTTCATTCTACTTCTTTAGTTTTCATTCTAATTCTGTTTTTGTCATTCAAATTCTGATCTTTTCATTCTAATTCCGTTGCTTTTATTCAAATTCTGTTCCATTTGTTCTAATTCTGTTCTTTTCATTCAAATTCCGTTGTTTTGATTCAAAATCCTGTACTTTTCATTCAAATGCTGTTGTTTGTTTTTAAATTCTGTTGTTTTCATTCAAATTCTGTTCTTTTCATTCAAATTCTGTTCTTTTCATTGTAATTCCGTTGCTTTCATTCTAATTCTCTTCTTGTAATTCAAATTTTGTTCTTTTCATTGTACATCCGTTGTTTTCATTCAAATTCCGTTGTTTTCATTCAAATTCCGTTGTTTTCATTCAAATGCTGTTCTTTTCATTCAAATGCTGTTGTTTTTATTTAAATTCCGTTGTTTTCATTCAAATTGTGTTGTTTTTATTCAAATTCCGTTGTTTTCATTCAAATTCCGTTGTTTTCATTCAAATGCTGTTCTTTTCATTCAAATGCTGTTGTTTGTTTTTAAATTCTGTTGTTTTCATTCAAATTCTCTTCTTTTCATTCTATTTCTGTTGTTGTCATTCTAATTCTGTTTTTGTCATTCAAATTCCATTGTTTGTTTTCAAATTCCGTTCTTTTCATTCTAATTCCGTTGTTTTCATTCTAATTCCGTTGTTTTCATTCAAATTCTGTTGTTTGTTCTCAAATTCTGTTAATTTCATTCTAATTTTGTTGTTTTTGTTCTAATTCCGTTGTTTTCATTCAAATTCTGTTCTTTTCATTCTAATTCTGTTGTTTTCATTCTAATTCTGTTGTTTTCATTCTAATTCTGTTGTTTTCATTCTAATTCCGTTGTTTTCAGTGGAATTCTGTTCTTTTCATTCTACTTCTGTTGTTGTCATTCTAATTCCGTTGCTTTCATTCAAATTGTGTTGTTTTTATTTAAATTCCGTTGTTTTCATTCTAATTCCGTTGTTTTCATTCAAATTGTGTTGTTTTTATTTAAATTCCATTGTTTTCATTCAAATTCTGATCTTTTCATTCTAATTCCGTTGCTTTCATTCAAATTCTGTTCTTTTCATTTAAATGCTGTTCTTTCCTTTAAAATTCCATTGTTTTCATTCAAATTCTGTTCCTTTTATTCAAATTCTCTTCCTTTTCATTCAAATTCCGTTGTTTTCATTCAAATTCTGTTCCATTTGTTCTAATTCTGTTCTTTTCATTCAAATTCCGTTGTTTTGATTCAAAATCCTGTTCTTTTCATTCAAATGCTGTTGTTTGTTTTTAAATTCTGTTGTTTTCATTCAAATTCTGTTGTTTTCATTCAAATTCTGTTCTTTTCATTCAAATTCTGTTCTTTTCATTGTAATTCCGTTGCTTTCATTCTAATTCTCTTCTTTTCATTCAAATTTTGTTCTTTTCATTCTACATCCGTTGTTTTCATTCAAATTCCGTTGTTTTCATTCAAATTCCGTTGTTTTCATTCAAAATCCTGTTCTTTTCATTCAAATGCTGTTGTTTGTTTTTAAATTCTGTTGTTTTCATTCAAATTCTGTTCTTTTCATTCTACTTCTTTAGTTTTCATTCTAATTCTGTTTTTGTCATTCAAATTCCGTTGTTTTCATTCAAATTCCGTTGTTTTCATTCTAATTCCGTTGTTTTCATTCAAATTCCGTTGTTTTCATTCTAATTCCGTTGTTTTCATTCAAATTCTGTTGTTTGTTCTCAAATTCTGTTAATTTCATTCTAATTCTGTTGTTTTTGTTCTAATTCCGTTATTTTCATTCAAATTCTGTTCTTTTAATTCTAATTCTGTTCTTTTCATTCAAATTCTGTTGTTTTCATTCTAATTCCGTTGTTTTCATTGGAATTCTGTTCTTTTCATTCTACTTCTGTTGTTGTCATTCTAATTCCGTTGCTTTCATTCAAATTGTGTTGTTTTTATTCAAATTCTCTTCTTTTCATTCAAATTCTCTTCTTTTCATTCTACTTCTTTAGTTTTCATTCTAATTCTGTTTTTGTCATTCAAATTCTGTTGTTTGTTCTCAAATTCTGTTAATTTCATTCTAATTTTGTTGTTTTTGTTCTAATTCCGTTGTTTTCATTCAAATTCTGTTCTTTTAATTCTAATTCTGTTGTTTTCATTGGAATTCTGTTCTTTTCATTCTACTTCTGTTGTTTTCATTCTAATTCCGTTGTTTTCATTGGAATTCTGTTCTTTTCATTCTACTTCTGTTGTTGTCATTCAAATTCCGTTGCTTTCATTCAAATTGTGTTGTTTTTATTTAAATTCCGTTGTTTTCATTCTAATTCCGTTGTTTTCATTCAAATTGTGTTGTTTTTATTTAAATTCCATTGTTTTCATTCAAATTCTGATCTTTTCATTCTAATTCCGTTGCTTTCATTCAAATTCTGTTCTTTTCATTTAAATGCTGTTCTTTCCTTTAAAATTCCATTGTTTTCATTCAAATTCTGTTCCTTTTATTCAAATTCTCTTCCTTTTCATTCAAATTCCGTTGTTTTCATTCAAATTCTGTTCCATTTGTTCTAATTCTGTTCTTTTCATTCAAATTCCGTTGTTTTGATTCAAAATCCTGTTCTTTTCATTCAAATGCTGTTGTTTGTTTTTAAATTCTGTTGTTTTCATTCAAATTCTGTTGTTTTCATTCAAATTCTCTTCTTTTCATTCAAATTTTGTTCTTTTCATTCTACATCCGTTGTTTTCATTCAAATTCCGTTGTTTTCATTCAAATTCCGTTGTTTTCATTCAAAATCCTGTTCTTTTCATTCAAATGCTGTTGTTTATTTTTAAATTCTGTTGTTTTCATTCAAATTCTCTTCTTTTCATTCTACTTCTTTAGTTTTCATTCTAATTCTGTTTTTGTCATTCAAATTCCATTGTTTGTTTTCAAATTCCGTTCTTTTCATTCTAATTCCGTTGTTTTCATTCTAATTCCGTTGTTTTCATTCAAATTCTGTTGTTTGTTCTCAAATTCTGTTAATTTCATTCTAATTTTGTTGTTTTTGTTCTAATTCCGTTGTTTTCATTCAAATTCTGTTCTTTTAATTCTAATTCTGTTGTTTTCATTCTAATTCTGTTGTTTTCATTCTAATTCCGTTGTTTTCAGTGGAATTGTGTTCTTTTCATTCTACTTCTGTTGTTGTCATTCTAATTCCGTTGTTTTCATTCAAATTGTGTTGTTTTTATTTAAATTCCATTGTTTTCATTCAAATTCTGATCTTTTCATTCTAATTCCGTTGCTTTCATTCAAATTCTGTTCTTTTCATTTAAATGCTGTTCTTTCCTTTAAAATTCCATTGTTTTCATTCAAATTCTGTTCCTTTTATTCAAATTCTCTTCCTTTTCATTCAAATTCCGTTGTTTTCATTCAAATTCTGTTCCATTTGTTCTAATTCTGTTCTTTTCATTCAAATTCCGTTGTTTTGATTCAAAATCCTGTTCTTTTCATTCAAATGCTGTTGTTTGTTTTTAAATTCTGTTGTTTTCATTCAAATTCTGTTCTTTTCATTCAAATTCTGTTCTTTTCATTGTAATTCCGTTGCTTTCATTCTAATTCTCTTCTTTTCATTCAAATTTTGTTCTTTTCATTCTACATCCGTTGTTTTCATTCAAATTCCGTTGTTTTCATTCAAATGCTGTTCTTTTCATTCAAATGCTGTTGTTTGTTTTTAAATTCTGTTGTTTTCATTCAAATTCTCTTCTTTTCATTCTATTTCTGTTGTTTTCATTCTAATTCCGTTGCTTTTATTCAAATTCTGTTCCATTTGTTCTAATTCTGTTCTTTTCATTCAAATTCCGTTGTTTTGATTCAAAATCCTGTACTTTCATTCAAATGCTGTTGTTTGTTTTTAAATTCTGTTTTTTTCATTCAAATTCTGTTCTTTTCATTCAAATTCTGTTCTTTTCATTGTAATTCCGTTGCTTTCATTCTAATTCTCTTCTTGTAATTCAAATTTTGTTCTTTTCATTGTACATCCGTTGTTTTCATTCAAATTCCGTTGTTTTCATTCAAATGCTGTTCTTTTCATTCAAATGCTGTTGTTTTTATTTAAATTCCGTTGTTTTCATTCAAATTGTGTTGTTTTTATTCAAATTCCGTTGTTTTCATTCAAATTCCGTTGTTTTCATTCAAATGCTGTTCTTTTCATTCAAATGCTGTTGTTTGTTTTTAAATTCTGTTGTTTTCATTCAAATTCTCTTCTTTTCATTCTATTTCTGTTGTTGTCATTCTAATTCTGTTTTTGTCATTCAAATTCCATTGTTTGTTTTCAAATTCCGTTCTTTTCATTCTAATTCCGTTGTTTTCATTCTAATTCCGTTGTTTTCATTCAAATTCTGTTGTTTGTTCTCAAATTCTGTTAATTTCATTCTAATTTTGTTGTTTTTGTTCTAATTCCGTTGTTTTCATTCAAATTCTGTTCTTTTCATTCTAATTCTGTTGTTTTCATTCTAATTCTGTTGTTTTCATTCTAATTCTGTTGTTTTCATTCTAATTCCGTTGTTTTCAGTGGAATTCTGTTCTTTTCATTCTACTTCTGTTGTTGTCATTCTAATTCCGTTGCTTTCATTCAAATTGTGTTGTTTTTATTTAAATTCCGTTGTTTTCATTCTAATTCCGTTGTTTTCATTCAAATTGTGTTGTTTTTATTTAAATTCCATTGTTTTCATTCAAATTCTGATCTTTTCATTCTAATTCCGTTGCTTTCATTCAAATTCTGTTCTTTTCATTTAAATGCTGTTCTTTCCTTTAAAATTCCATTGTTTTCATTCAAATTCTGTTCCTTTTATTCAAATTCTCTTCCTTTTCATTCAAATTCCGTTGTTTTCATTCAAATTCTGTTCCATTTGTTCTAATTCTGTTCTTTTCATTCAAATTCCGTTGTTTTGATTCAAAATCCTGTTCTTTTCATTCAAATGCTGTTGTTTGTTTTTAAATTCTGTTGTTTTCATTCAAATTCTGTTGTTTTCATTCAAATTCTGTTCTTTTCATTCAAATTCTGTTCTTTTCATTGTAATTCCGTTGCTTTCATTCTAATTCTCTTCTTTTCATTCAAATTCCGTTGTTTTCATTCAAATTCCGTTGTTTTCATTCAAAATCCTGTTCTTTTCATTCAAATGCTGTTGTTTGTTTTTAAATTCTGTTGTTTTCATTCAAATTCTGTTCTTTTCATTCTACTTCTTTAGTTTTCATTCTAATTCTGTTTTTGTCATTCAAATTCCGTTGTTTTCATTCAAATTCCGTTGTTTTCATTCTAATTCCGTTGTTTTCATTCAAATTCCGTTGTTTTCATTCTAATTCCGTTGTTTTCATTCAAATTCTGTTGTTTGTTCTCAAATTCTGTTAATTTCATTCTAATTCTGTTGTTTTTGTTCTAATTCCGTTCTTTTCATTCAAATTCTGTTGTTTTCATTCTAATTCCGTTGTTTTCATTGGAATTCTGTTCTTTTCATTCTACTTCTGTTGTTGTCATTCTAATTCCGTTGCTTTCATTCAAATTGTGTTGTTTTTATTTAAATTCCGTTGTTTTCATTCTAATTCCGTTGCTTTCATTCAAATTGTGTTGTTTTTATTTAAGTTCCGTTGTTTTCATTCTAATTCCGTTGCTTTCATTCAAATTGTGTTGTTTTTATTTAAATTCCGTTGTTTTCATTCAAATTCTGTTGTTTTCATTGTACTTCTTCAGTTTTCATTCTGGTTCTGTTATTTTCATTCAAATTCTGTTCTTTTCATACTAATTCTGCTGTTTTCATTCAAATTCTGATCTTTTCATTCTACTTCTTTAGTTTTCATTCTAATTCTGTTTTTGTCATTCAAATTCTGATCTTTTCATTCTAATTCCGTTGCTTTTATTCAAATTCTGTTCCATTTGTTCTAATTCTGTTCTTTTCATTCAAATTCCGTTGTTTTGATTCAAAATCCTGTACTTTTCATTCAAATGCTGTTGTTTGTTTTTAAATTCTGTTGTTTTCATTCAAATTCTGTTCTTTTCATTCAAATTCTGTTCTTTTCATTGTAATTCCGTTGCTTTCATTCTAATTCTCTTCTTGTAATTCAAATTTTGTTCTTTTCATTGTACATCCGTTGTTTTCATTCAAATTCCGTTGTTTTCATTCAAATTCCGTTGTTTTCATTCAAATGCTGTTCTTTTCATTCAAATGCTGTTGTTTTTATTTAAATTCCGTTGTTTTCATTCAAATTGTGTTGTTTTTATTCAAATTCCGTTGTTTTCATTCAAATTCCGTTGTTTTCATTCAAATGCTGTTCTTTTCATTCAAATGCTGTTGTTTGTTTTTAAATTCTGTTGTTTTCATTCAAATTCTCTTCTTTTCATTCTATTTCTGTTGTTGTCATTCTAATTCTGTTTTTGTCATTCAAATTCCATTGTTTGTTTTCAAATTCCGTTCTTTTCATTCTAATTCCGTTGTTTTCATTCTAATTCCGTTGTTTTCATTCAAATTCTGTTGTTTGTTCTCAAATTCTGTTAATTTCATTCTAATTTTGTTGTTTTTGTTCTAATTCCGTTGTTTTCATTCAAATTCTGTTCTTTTCATTCTAATTCTGTTGTTTTCATTCTAATTCTGTTGTTTTCATTCTAATTCTGTTGTTTTCATTCTAATTCCGTTGTTTTCAGTGGAATTCTGTTCTTTTCATTCTACTTCTGTTGTTGTCATTCTAATTCCGTTGCTTTCATTCAAATTGTGTTGTTTTTATTTAAATTCCGTTGTTTTCATTCTAATTCCGTTGTTTTCATTCAAATTGTGTTGTTTTTATTTAAATTCCATTGTTTTCATTCAAATTCTGATCTTTTCATTCTAATTCCGTTGCTTTCATTCAAATTCTGTTCTTTTCATTTAAATGCTGTTCTTTCCTTTAAAATTCCATTGTTTTCATTCAAATTCTGTTCCTTTTATTCAAATTCTCTTCCTTTTCATTCAAATTCCGTTGTTTTCATTCAAATTCTGTTCCATTTGTTCTAATTCTGTTCTTTTCATTCAAATTCCGTTGTTTTGATTCAAAATCCTGTTCTTTTCATTCAAATGCTGTTGTTTGTTTTTAAATTCTGTTGTTTTCATTCAAATTCTGTTGTTTTCATTCAAATTCTGTTCTTTTCATTCAAATTCTGTTCTTTTCATTGTAATTCCGTTGCTTTCATTCTAATTCTCTTCTTTTCATTCAAATTTTGTTCTTTTCATTCTACATCCGTTGTTTTCATTCAAATTCCGTTGTTTTCATTCAAATTCCGTTGTTTTCATTCAAAATCCTGTTCTTTTCATTCAAATGCTGTTGTTTGTTTTTAAATTCTGTTGTTTTCATTCAAATTCTGTTCTTTTCATTCTACTTCTTTAGTTTTCATTCTAATTCTGTTTTTGTCATTCAAATTCCGTTGTTTTCATTCAAATTCCGTTGTTTTCATTCTAATTCCGTTGTTTTCATTCAAATTCCGTTGTTTTCATTCTAATTCCGTTGTTTTCATTCAAATTCTGTTGTTTGTTCTCAAATTCTGTTAATTTCATTCTAATTCTGTTGTTTTTGTTCTAATTCCGTTATTTTCATTCAAATTCTGTTCTTTTAATTCTAATTCTGTTCTTTTCATTCAAATTCTGTTGTTTTCATTCTAATTCCGTTGTTTTCATTGGAATTCTGTTCTTTTCATTCTACTTCTGTTGTTGTCATTCTAATTCCGTTGCTTTCATTCAAATTGTGTTGTTTTTATTCAAATTCTCTTCTTTTCATTCAAATTCTCTTCTTTTCATTCTACTTCTTTAGTTTTCATTCTAATTCTGTTTTTGTCATTCAAATTCCATTGTTTGTTTTCAAACTCCGTTCTTTTCATTCTAATTCCGTTGTTTTCATTCTAATTCTGTTGTTTTCATTCAAATTCTGTTGTTTGTTCTCAAATTCTGTTAATTTCATTCTAATTTTGTTGTTTTTGTTCTAATTCCGTTGTTTTCATTCAAATTCTGTTCTTTTAATTCTAATTCTGTTGTTTTCATTGGAATTCTGTTCTTTTCATTCTACTTCTGTTGTTTTCATTCTAATTCCGTTGTTTTCATTGGAATTCTGTTCTTTTCATTCTACTTCTGTTGTTGTCATTCAAATTCCGTTGCTTTCATTCAAATTGTGTTGTTTTTATTTAAATTCCGTTGTTTTCATTCTAATTCCGTTGTTTTCATTCAAATTGTGTTGTTTTTATTTAAATTCCATTGTTTTCATTCAAATTCTGATCTTTTCATTCTAATTCCGTTGCTTTCATTCAAATTCTGTTCTTTTCATTTAAATGCTGTTCTTTCCTTTAAAATTCCATTGTTTTCATTCAAATTCTGTTCCTTTTATTCAAATTCTCTTCCTTTTCATTCAAATTCCGTTGTTTTCATTCAAATTCTGTTCCATTTGTTCTAATTCTGTTCTTTTCATTCAAATTCCGTTGTTTTGATTCAAAATCCTGTTCTTTTCATTCAAATGCTGTTGTTTGTTTTTAAATTCTGTTGTTTTCATTCAAATTCTGTTGTTTTCATTCAAATTCTCTTCTTTTCATTCAAATTTTGTTCTTTTCATTCTACATCCGTTGTTTTCATTCAAATTCCGTTGTTTTCATTCAAATTCCGTTGTTTTCATTCAAAATCCTGTTCTTTTCATTCAAATGCTGTTGTTTATTTTTAAATTCTGTTGTTTTCATTCAAATTCTCTTCTTTTCATTCTACTTCTTTAGTTTTCATTCTAATTCTGTTTTTGTCATTCAAATTCCATTGTTTGTTTTCAAATTCCGTTCTTTTCATTCTAATTCCGTTGTTTTCATTCTAATTCCGTTGTTTTCATTCAAATTCTGTTGTTTGTTCTCAAATTCTGTTAATTTCATTCTAATTTTGTTGTTTTTGTTCTAATTCCGTTGTTTTCATTCAAATTCTGTTCTTTTAATTCTAATTCTGTTGTTTTCATTCTAATTCTGTTGTTTTCATTCTAATTCCGTTGTTTTCAGTGGAATTGTGTTCTTTTCATTCTACTTCTGTTGTTGTCATTCTAATTCCGTTGTTTTCATTCAAATTGTGTTGTTTTTATTTAAATTCCATTGTTTTCATTCAAATTCTGATCTTTTCATTCTAATTCCGTTGCTTTCATTCAAATTCTGTTCTTTTCATTTAAATGCTGTTCTTTCCTTTAAAATTCCATTGTTTTCATTCAAATTCTGTTCCTTTTATTCAAATTCTCTTCCTTTTCATTCAAATTCCGTTGTTTTCATTCAAATTCTGTTCCATTTGTTCTAATTCTGTTCTTTTCATTCAAATTCCGTTGTTTTGATTCAAAATCCTGTTCTTTTCATTCAAATGCTGTTGTTTGTTTTTAAATTCTGTTGTTTTCATTCAAATTCTGTTCTTTTCATTCAAATTCTGTTCTTTTCATTGTAATTCCGTTGCTTTCATTCTAATTCTCTTCTTTTCATTCAAATTTTGTTCTTTTCATTCTACATCCGTTGTTTTCATTCAAATTCCGTTGTTTTCATTCAAATGCTGTTCTTTTCATTCAAATGCTGTTGTTTGTTTTTAAATTCTGTTGTTTTCATTCAAATTCTCTTCTTTTCATTCTATTTCTGTTGTTTTCATTCTAATTCCGTTGCTTTTATTCAAATTCTGTTCCATTTGTTCTAATTCTGTTCTTTTCATTCAAATTCCGTTGTTTTGATTCAAAATCCTGTACTTTCATTCAAATGCTGTTGTTTGTTTTTAAATTCTGTTTTTTTCATTCAAATTCTGTTCTTTTCATTCAAATTCTGTTCTTTTCATTGTAATTCCGTTGCTTTCATTCTAATTCTCTTCTTGTAATTCAAATTTTGTTCTTTTCATTGTACATCCGTTGTTTTCATTCAAATTCCGTTGTTTTCATTCAAATGCTGTTCTTTTCATTCAAATGCTGTTGTTTTTATTTAAATTCCGTTGTTTTCATTCAAATTGTGTTGTTTTTATTCAAATTCCGTTGTTTTCATTCAAATTCCGTTGTTTTCATTCAAATGCTGTTCTTTTCATTCAAATGCTGTTGTTTGTTTTTAAATTCTGTTGTTTTCATTCAAATTCTCTTCTTTTCATTCTATTTCTGTTGTTGTCATTCTAATTCTGTTTTTGTCATTCAAATTCCATTGTTTGTTTTCAAATTCCGTTCTTTTCATTCTAATTCCGTTGTTTTCATTCTAATTCCGTTGTTTTCATTCAAATTCTGTTGTTTGTTCTCAAATTCTGTTAATTTCATTCTAATTTTGTTGTTTTTGTTCTAATTCCGTTGTTTTCATTCAAATTCTGTTCTTTTCATTCTAATTCTGTTGTTTTCATTCTAATTCTGTTGTTTTCATTCTAATTCTGTTGTTTTCATTCTAATTCCGTTGTTTTCAGTGGAATTCTGTTCTTTTCATTCTACTTCTGTTGTTGTCATTCTAATTCCGTTGCTTTCATTCAAATTGTGTTGTTTTTATTTAAATTCCGTTGTTTTCATTCTAATTCCGTTGTTTTCATTCAAATTGTGTTGTTTTTATTTAAATTCCATTGTTTTCATTCAAATTCTGATCTTTTCATTCTAATTCCGTTGCTTTCATTCAAATTCTGTTCTTTTCATTTAAATGCTGTTCTTTCCTTTAAAATTCCATTGTTTTCATTCAAATTCTGTTCCTTTTATTCAAATTCTCTTCCTTTTCATTCAAATTCCGTTGTTTTCATTCAAATTCTGTTCCATTTGTTCTAATTCTGTTCTTTTCATTCAAATTCCGTTGTTTTGATTCAAAATCCTGTTCTTTTCATTCAAATGCTGTTGTTTGTTTTTAAATTCTGTTGTTTTCATTCAAATTCTGTTGTTTTCATTCAAATTCTGTTCTTTTCATTCAAATTCTGTTCTTTTCATTGTAATTCCGTTGCTTTCATTCTAATTCTCTTCTTTTCATTCAAATTTTGTTCTTTTCATTCTACATCCGTTGTTTTCATTCAAATTCCGTTGTTTTCATTCAAATTCCGTTGTTTTCATTCAAAATCCTGTTCTTTTCATTCAAATGCTGTTGTTTGTTTTTAAATTCTGTTGTTTTCATTCAAATTCTGTTCTTTTCATTCTACTTCTTTAGTTTTCATTCTAATTCTGTTTTTGTCATTCAAATTCCGTTGTTTTCATTCAAATTCCGTTGTTTTCATTCTAATTCCGTTGTTTTCATTCAAATTCCGTTGTTTTCATTCTAATTCCGTTGTTTTCATTCAAATTCTGTTGTTTGTTCTCAAATTCTGTTAATTTCATTCTAATTCTGTTGTTTTTGTTCTAATTCCGTTATTTTCATTCAAATTCTGTTCTTTTAATTCTAATTCTGTTCTTTTCATTCAAATTCTGTTGTTTTCATTCTAATTCCGTTGTTTTCATTGGAATTCTGTTCTTTTCATTCTACTTCTGTTGTTGTCATTCTAATTCCGTTGCTTTCATTCAAATTGTGTTGTTTTTATTTAAATTCCGTTGTTTTCATTCAAATTCTGTTGTTTTCATTGTACTTCTTCAGTTTTCATTCTGGTTCTGTTATTTTCATTCAAATTCTGATCTTTTCATTCTAATTCCGTTGCTTTTATTCAAATTCTGTTCTTTTCATTTAAATGCTGTTCTTTTCGTTAAAATTCCATTGTTTTCATTCAAATTCTGTTCCTTTTATTCAAATTCTCTTCCTTTTCATTCAAATTCCGTTGTTTTCATTCAAATTCTGTTCCATTTGTTCTAATTCTGTTCTTTTCATTCAAATTCCGTTGTTTTCATTCAAAATCCTGTTCTTTTCATTCAAATGTTGTTGTTTGTTTTTAAATTCTGTTGTTTTCATTCAAATTCTGTTGTTTTCATTCAAATTCTGTTCTTTTCATTGTAATTCCGTTGCTTTCATTCTAATTCTCTTCTTTTCATTCAAATTTTGTTCTTTTCATTCTACATCCGTTGTTTTCATTCAAATTCTGTTGTTTTCATTCAAATTCCGTTGTTTTCATTCAAAATCCTGTTCTTTTCATTCAAATGCTGTTGTTTATTTTTAAATTCTGTTGTTTTCATTCAAATTCTCATCTTTTCATTCTACTTCTTTAGTTTTCATTCTAATTCTGTTTTTGTCATTCAAATTCCATTGTTTGTTTTCAAATTCCGTTCTTTTCATTCTAATTCCGTTGTTTTCATTCTAATTCCGTTGTTTTCATTCAAATTCTGTTAATTTCACTGTAATTTTGTTGTTTTTGTTCTAATTCCGTTGTTTTCATTCAAATTCTGTTCTTTTAATTCTAATTCTGTTGTTTTCATTCTAATTCTGTTGTTTTCATTCTAATTCCGTTGTTTTCATTCAAATTCTGTTGTTTGTTCTCAAATTCTGTTAATTTCATTCTAATTTTGTTGTTTTTGTTCTAATTCCGTTGTTTTCATTCAAATTCTGTTCTTTTAATTCTAATTCTGTTGTTGTCATTCCAATTCCGTTGCTTTCATTCAAATTGTGTTGTTTTTATTTAAATTCTGTTCTTTTCATTCAAATTCTGTTCTTTTCATTGTAATTCCGTTGCTTTCATTCTAATTCTCTTCTTTTCATTCAAATTTTGTTCTTTTCATTCTACATCCGTTGTTTTCATTCAAATTCCGTTGTTTTCATTCAAATTCCGTTGTTTTCATTCAAAATCCTGTTCTTTTCATTCAAATGCTGTTGTTTATTTTTAAATTCTGTTGTTTTCATTCAAATTCTCTTCTTTTCATTCTACTTCTTTAGTTTTCATTCTAATTCTGTTTTTGTCATTCAAATTCCATTGTTTGTTTTCAAATTCCGTTCTTTTCATTCTAATTCCGTTGTTTTCATTCTAATTCCGTTGTTTTCATTCAAATTCTGTTGTTTGTTCTCAAATTCTGTTAATTTCATTCTAATTTTGTTGTTTTTGTTCTAATTCCGTTGTTTTCATTCAAATTCTGTTCTTTTAATTCTAATTCTGTTGTTTTCATTCTAATTCTGTTGTTTTCATTCTAATTCCGTTGTTTTCAGTGGAATTCTGTTCTTTTCATTCTACTTCTGTTGTTGTCATTCTAATTCCGTTGTTTTCATTCAAATTGTGTTGTTTTTATTTAAATTCCATTGTTTTCATTCAAATTCTGATCTTTTCATTCTAATTCCGTTGCTTTCATTCAAATTCTGTTCTTTTCATTTAAATGCTGTTCTTTCCTTTAAAATTCCATTGTTTTCATTCAAATTCTGTTCCTTTTATTCAAATTCTCTTCCTTTTCATTCAAATTCCGTTGTTTTCATTCAAATTCTGTTCCATTTGTTCTAATTCTGTTCTTTTCATTCAAATTCCGTTGTTTTGATTCAAAATCCTGTTCTTTTCATTCAAATGCTGTTGTTTGTTTTTAAATTCTGTTGTTTTCATTCAAATTCTGTTGTTTTCATTCAAATTCTGTTCTTTTCATTCAAATTCTGTTCTTTTCATTGTAATTCCGTTGCTTTCATTCTAATTCTCTTCTTTTCATTCAAATTTTGTTCTTTTCATTCTACATCCGTTGTTTTCATTCAAATTCCGTTGTTTTCATTCAAATTCCGTTGTTTTCATTCAAAATCCTGTTCTTTTCATTCAAATGCTGTTGTTTGTTTTTAAATTCTGTTGTTTTCATTCAAATTCTGTTCTTTTCATTCTACTTCTTTAGTTTTCATTCTAATTCTGTTTTTGTCATTCAAATTCCGTTGTTTTCATTCTAATTCCGTTGTTATCATTCAAATTCCGTTGTTTTCATTCAAATTCTGTTCCATTTGTTCTAATTCTGTTCTTTTCATTCAAATTCTGTTGTTTTCATTCTAATTCCGTTGTTTTCATTGGAATTCTGTTGCGTTCATTCAAATTGTGTTGTTTTTATTTAAATTCCGTTGTTTTCATTCAAATTCTGTTGTTTTCATTGTACTTCTTCAGTTTTCATTCTGGTTCTGTTATTTTCATTCAAATTCTGTTCTTTTCATTCTAATTCTGTTGTTTTCATTCTTATTCTGTTCTTTTCATTCTACTTCTTTAGTTTTCATTCTAATTCTGTTTTTGTCATTCAAATTCTGATCTTTTCATTCTAATTCCGTTGCTTTTATTCAAATTCTGTTCTTTTCATTTAAATGCTGTTCTTTCCGTTAAAATTCCATTGTTTTCATTCAAATTCTGTTCCTTTTATTCAAATTCTCTTCCTTTTCATTCAAATTCCGTTGTTTTCATTCAAATTCTGTTCCATTTGTTCTAATTCTGTTCTTTTCATTCAAATTCCGTTGTTTTCATTCAAAATCCTGTTCTTTTCATTCAAATGTTGTTGTTTGTTTTTAAATTCTGTTGTTTTCATTCAAATTCTGTTGTTTTCATTCAAATTCTGTTCTTTTCATTGTAATTCCGTTGCTTTCATTCTAATTCTCTTCTTTTCATTCAAATTTTGTTCTTTTCATTCTACATCCGTTGTTTTCATTCAAATTCCGTTGTTTTCATTCAAATTCCGTTGTTTTCATTCAAAATCCTGTTCTTTTCATTCAAATGCTGTTGTTTATTTTTAAATTCTGTTGTTTTCATTCAAATTCTCTTCTTTTCATTCTACTTCTTTAGTTTTCATTCTAATTCTGTTTTTGTCATTCAAATTCCATTGTTTGTTTTCAAATTCCGTTCTTTTCATTCTAATTCCGTTGTTTTCATTCTAATTCCGTTGTTTTCATTCAAATTCTGTTGTTTGTTCTCAAATTCTGTTAATTTCATTCTAATTTTGTTGTTTTTGTTCTAATTCCGTTGTTTTCATTCAAATTCTGTTCTTTTAATTCTAATTCTGTTGTTTTCATTCTAATTCTGTTGTTTTCATTCTAATTCCGTTGTTTTCAGTGGAATTCTGTTCTTTTCATTCTACTTCTGTTGTTGTCATTCTAATTCCGTTGTTTTCATTCAAATTGTGTTGTTTTTATTTAAATTCCATTGTTTTCATTCAAATTCTGATCTTTTCATTCTAATTCCGTTGCTTTCATTCAAATTCTGTTCTTTTCATTTAAATGCTGTTCTTTCCTTTAAAATTCCATTGTTTTCATTCAAATTCTGTTCCTTTTATTCAAATTCTCTTCCTTTTCATTCAAATTCCGTTGTTTTCATTCAAATTCTGTTCCATTTGTTCTAATTCTGTTCTTTTCATTCAAATTCCGTTGTTTTGATTCAAAATCCTGTTCTTTTCATTCAAATGCTGTTGTTTGTTTTTAAATTCTGTTGTTTTCATTCAAATTCTGTTGTTTTCATTCAAATTCTGTTCTTTTCATTCAAATTCTGTTCTTTTCATTGTAATTCCGTTGCTTTCATTCTAATTCTCTTCTTTTCATTCAAATTTTGTTCTTTTCATTCTACATCCGTTGTTTTCATTCAAATTCCGTTGTTTTCATTCAAATTCCGTTGTTTTCATTCAAAATCCTGTTCTTTTCATTCAAATGCTGTTGTTTGTTTTTAATTTCTGTTGTTTTCATTCAAATTCTGTTCTTTTCATTCTACTTCTTTAGTTTTCATTCTAATTCTGTTTTTGTCATTCAAATTCCGTTGTTTTCATTCAAATTCCGTTGTTTTCATTCTAATTCCGTTGTTTTCATTCAAATTCCGTTGTTTTCATTCTAATTCCGTTGTTTTCATTCAAATTCTGTTGTTTGTTCTCAAATTCTGTTAATTTCATTCTAATTCTGTTGTTTTTGTTCTAATTCCGTTATTTTCATTCAAATTCTGTTCTTTTAATTCTAATTCTGTTCTTTTCATTCAAATTCTGTTGTTTTCATTCTAATTCCGTTGTTTTCATTGGAATTCTGTTCTTTTCATTCTACTTCTGTTGTTGTCATTCTAATTCCGTTGCTTTCATTCAAATTGTGTTGTTTTTATTTAAATTCCGTTGTTTTCATTCTAATTCCGTTGCTTTCATTCAAATTGTGTTGGTTTTATTTAAGTTCCGTTGTTTTCATTCTGGTTCTGTTATTTTCATTCAAATTCTGTTCTTTTCATACTAATTCTGTTGTTTTCATTCAAATTCTGATCTTTTCATTCTACTTCTTTAGTTTTCAATCTAATTCTGTTTTTGTCATTCAAATTCTGATCTTTTCATTCTAATTCCGTTGCTTTTATTCAAATTCTGTTCCATTTGTTCTAATTCTGTTCTTTTCATTCAAATTCCGTTGTTTTGATTCAAAATCCTGTACGTTTCATTCAAATGCTGTTGTTTGTTTTTAAATTCTGTTGTTTTCATTCAAATTCTGTTCTTTTCATTCTAATTCCGTTGTTTTCATTGGAATTCTGTTCTTTTCATTCTAATTCCGTTGTTTTCATTGGAATTCTGTTCTTTTCATTCTACTTCTGTTGTTGTCATTCTAATTCCGTTGCTTTCATTCAAATTGTGTTGTTTTTATTTAAATTCCGTTGTTTTCATTCTAATTCCGTTGTTTTCATTCAAATTGTGTTGTTTTTATTTAAATTCCATTGTTTTCATTCAAATTCTGATCTTTTCATTCAAATTCTCTTCCTTTTCATTCAAATTCCGTTGTTTTCATTCAAATTCTGTTCCATTTGTTCTAATTCTGTTCTTTTCATTCAAATTCCGTTGTTTTGATTCAAAATCCTGTTCTTTTCATTCAAATGCTGTTGTTTGTTTTTAAATTCTGTTGTTTTCATTCAAATTCTGTTGTTTTCATTCAAATTCTGTTCTTTTCATTCAAATTCTGTTCTTTTCATTGTAATTCCGTTGCTTTCATTCTAATTCTCTTCTTTTCATTCAAATTTTGTTCTTTTCATTCTACATCCGTTGTTTTCATTCAAATTCCGTTGTTTTCATTCAAATTCCGTTGTTTTCATTCAAAATCCTGTTCTTTTCATTCAAATGCTGTTGTTTGTTTTTAATTTCTGTTGTTTTCATTCAAATTCTGTTCTTTTCATTCTACTTCTTTAGTTTTCATTCTAATTCTGTTTTTGTCATTCAAATTCCGTTGTTTTCATTCAAATTCCGTTGTTTTCATTCTAATTCCGTTGTTTTCATTCAAATTCCGTTGTTTTCATTCTAATTCCGTTGTTTTCATTCAAATTCTGTTGTTTGTTCTCAAATTCTGTTAATTTCATTCTAATTCTGTTGTTTTTGTTCTAATTCCGTTATTTTCATTCAAATTCTGTTCTTTTAATTCTAATTCTGTTCTTTTCATTCAAATTCTGTTGTTTGTTCTCAAATTCTGTTAATTTCATTCTAATTCTGTTGTTTTTGTTCTAATTCCGTTATTTTCATTCAAATTCTGTTCTTTTAATTCTAATTCTGTTCTTTTCATTCAAATTCTGTTGTTTTCATTCTAATTCCGTTGTTTTCATTGGAATTCTGTTCTTTTCATTCTACTTCTGTTGTTGTCATTCTAATTCCGTTGCTTTCATTCAAATTGTGTTGTTTTTATTTAAATTCCGTTGTTTTCATTCTAATTCCGTTGCTTTCATTCAAATTGTGTTGGTTTTATTTAAGTTCCGTTGTTTTCATTCTAATTCTGTTGCTTTCATTCAAATTGTGTTGTTTTTATTTAAATTCCGTTGTTTTCATTCAAATTCTGTTGTTTTCATTGTACTTCTTCAGTTTTCATTCTGGTTCTGTTATTTTCATTCAAATTCTGTTCTTTTCATACTAATTCTGTTGTTTTCATTCAAATTCTGATCTTTTCATTCTACTTCTTTAGTTTTCAATCTAATTCTGTTTTTGTCATTCAAATTCTGATCTTTTCATTCTAATTCCGTTGCTTTTATTCAAATTCTGTTCCATTTGTTCTAATTCTGTTCTTTTCATTCAAAATCCTGTACGTTTCATTCAAATGCTGTTGTTTGTTTTTAAATTCTGTTGTTTTCATTCAAATTCTGTTCTTTTCATTCTAATTCCGTTGTTTTCATTGGAATTCTGTTCTTTTCATTCTAATTCCGTTGTTTTCATTGGAATTCTGTTCTTTTCATTCTACTTCTGTTGTTGTCATTCTAATTCCGTTGCTTTCATTCAAATTGTGTTGTTTTTATTTAAATTCCGTTGTTTTCATTCTAATTCCGTTGTTTTCATTCAAATTGTGTTGTTTTTATTTAAATTCCATTGTTTTCATTCAAATTCTGATCTTTTCATTCAAATTCTCTTCCTTTTCATTCAAATTCCGTTGTTTTCATTCAAATTCTGTTCCATTTGTTTTAATTCTGTTCTTTTCATTCAAATTCCGTTGTTTTGATTCAAAATCCTGTTCTTTTCATTCAAATGCTGTTGTTTGTTTTTAAATTCTGTTGTTTTCATTCAAATTCTGTTGTTTTCATTCAAATTCTGTTCTTTTCATTCAAATTCTGTTCTTTTCATTGTAATTCCGTTGCTTTCATTCTAATTCTCTTCTTTTCATTCAAATTTTGTTCTTTTCATTCTACATCCGTTGTTTTCATTCAAATTCCGTTGTTTTCATTCAAATTCCGTTGTTTTCATTCAAATTCTGTTCTTTTCATTTAAATGCTGTTCTTTCCTTTAAAATTCCATTGTTTTCATTCAAATTCTGTTCCTTTTATTCAAATTCTCTTCCTTTTCATTCAAATTCCGTTGTTTTCATTCAAATTCTGTTCCATTTGTTCTAATTCTGTTCTTTTCATTCAAATTTTGTTCTTTTTTCATTCTACTTCTTTAGTTTTCATTCTAATTCTGTTTTTGTCATTCAAATTCCGTTGTTTTCATTCAAATTCCGTTGTTTTCATTCTAATTCCGTTGTTTTCATTCAAATTCCGTTGTTTTCATTCTAATTCCGTTGTTTTCATTCAAATTCTGTTGTTTGTTCTCAAATTCTGTTAATTTCATTCTAATTCTGTTGTTTTTGTTCTAATTCCGTTATTTTCATTCAAATTCTGTTCTTTTAATTCTAATTCTGTTCTTTTCATTCAAATTCTGTTGTTTTCATTCTAATTCCGTTGTTTTCATTGGAATTCTGTTCTTTTCATTCTACTTCTGTTGTTGTCATTCTAATTCCGTTGCTTTCATTCAAATTGTGTTGTTTTTATTTAAATTCCGTTGTTTTCATTCTAATTCCGTTGCTTTCATTCAAATTGTGTTGGTTTTATTTAAGTTCCGTTGTTTTCATTCTAATTCTGTTGCTTTCATTCAAATTGTGTTGTTTTTATTTAAATTCCGTTGTTTTCATTCAAATTCTGTTGTTTTCATTGTACTTCTTCAGTTTTCATTCTGGTTCTGTTATTTTCATTCAAATTCTGTTCTTTTCATACTAATTCTGTTGTTTTCATTCAAATTCTGATCTTTTCATTCTACTTCTTTAGTTTTCAATCTAATTCTGTTTTTGTCATTCAAATTCTGATCTTTTCATTCTAATTCCGTTGCTTTTATTCAAATTCTGTTCCATTTGTTCTAATTCTGTTCTTTTCATTCAAATTCCGTTGTTTTGATTCAAAATCCTGTACGTTTCATTCAAATGCTGTTGTTTGTTTTTAAATTCTGTTGTTTTCATTCAAATTCTGTTCTTTTCATTCTAATTCCGTTGTTTTCATTGGAATTCTGTTCTTTTCATTCTAATTCCGTTGTTTTCATTGGAATTCTGTTCTTTTCATTCTACTTCTGTTGTTGTCATTCTAATTCCGTTGCTTTCATTCAAATTGTGTTGTTTTTATTTAAATTCCGTTGTTTTCATTCTAATTCCGTTGTTTTCATTCAAATTGTGTTGTTTTTATTTAAATTCCATTGTTTTCATTCAAATTCTGATCTTTTCATTCTAATTCCGTTGCTTTCATTCAAATTCTGTTCTTTTCATTTAAATGCTGTTCTTTCCTTTAAAATTCCATTGTTTTCATTCAAATTCTGTTCCTTTTATTCAAATTCTCTTCCTTTTCATTCAAATTCCGTTGTTTTCATTCAAATTCTGTTCCATTTGTTCTAATTCTGTTCTTTTCATTCAAATTCCGTTGTTTTGATTCAAAATCCTGTTCTTTTCATTCAAATGCTGTTGTTTGTTTTTAAATTCTGTTGTTTTCATTCAAATTCTGTTGTTTTCATTCAAATTCTGTTCTTTTCATTCAAATTCTGTTCTTTTCATTGTAATTCCGTTGCTTTCATTCTAATTCTCTTCTTTTCATTCAAATTTTGTTCTTTTCATTCTACATCCGTTGTTTTCATTCAAATTCCGTTGTTTTCATTCAAATTCCGTTGTTTTCATTCAAAATCCTGTTCTTTTCATTCAAATGCTGTTGTTTGTTTTTAAATTCTGTTGTTTTCATTCAAATTCTGTTCTTTTCATTCTACTTCTTTAGTTTTCATTCTAATTCTGTTTTTGTCATTCAAATTCCGTTGTTTTCATTCAAATTCCGTTCTTTTCATTCTAATTCCGTTGTTTTCATTCAAATTCCGTTGTTTTCATTCTAATTCCGTTGTTTTCATTCAAATTCTGTTGTTTGTTCTCAAATTCTGTTAATTTCATTCTAATTCTGTTGTTTTTGTTCTAATTCCGTTCTTTTCATTCAAATTCTGTTGTTTTCATTCTAATTCCGTTGTTTTCATTGGAATTCTGTTCTTTTCATTCTACTTCTGTTGTTGTCATTCTAATTCCGTTGCTTTCATTCAAATTGTGTTGTTTTTATTTAAATTCCGTTGTTTTCATTCTAATTCCGTTGCTTTCATTCAAATTGTGTTGTTTTTATTTAAGTTCCGTTGTTTTCATTCTAATTCCGTTGCTTTCATTCAAATTGTGTTGTTTTTATTTAAATTCCGTTGTTTTCATTCAAATTCTGTTGTTTTCATTGTACTTCTTCAGTTTTCATTCTGGTTCTGTTATTTTCATTCAAATTCTGTTCTTTTCATACTAATTCTGTTGTTTTCATTCAAATTCTGATCTTTTCATTCTACTTCTTTAGTTTTCATTCTAATTCTGTTTTTGTCATTCAAATTCTGATCTTTTCATTCTAATTCCGTTGCTTTTATTCAAATTCTGTTCCATTTGTTCTAATTCTGTTCTTTTCATTCAAATTCCGTTGTTTTGATTCAAAATCCTGTACTTTTCATTCAAATGCTGTTGTTTGTTTTTAAATTCTGTTGTTTTCATTCAAATTCTGTTCTTTTCATTCAAATTCTGTTCTTTTCATTGTAATTCCGTTGCTTTCATTCTAATTCTCTTCTTGTAATTCAAATTTTGTTCTTTTCATTGTACATCCGTTGTTTTCATTCAAATTCCGTTGTTTTCATTCAAATTCCGTTGTTTTCATTCAAATGCTGTTCTTTTCATTCAAATGCTGTTGTTTTTATTTAAATTCCGTTGTTTTCATTCAAATTGTGTTGTTTTTATTCAAATTCCGTTGTTTTCATTCAAATTCCGTTGTTTTCATTCAAATGCTGTTCTTTTCATTCAAATGCTGTTGTTTGTTTTTAAATTCTGTTGTTTTCATTCAAATTCTCTTCTTTTCATTCTATTTCTGTTGTTGTCATTCTAATTCTGTTTTTGTCATTCAAATTCCATTGTTTGTTTTCAAATTCCGTTCTTTTCATTCTAATTCCGTTGTTTTCATTCTAATTCCGTTGTTTTCATTCAAATTCTGTTGTTTGTTCTCAAATTCTGTTAATTTCATTCTAATTTTGTTGTTTTTGTTCTAATTCCGTTGTTTTCATTCAAATTCTGTTCTTTTCATTCTAATTCTGTTGTTTTCATTCTAATTCTGTTGTTTTCATTCTAATTCTGTTGTTTTCATTCTAATTCCGTTGTTTTCAGTGGAATTCTGTTCTTTTCATTCTACTTCTGTTGTTGTCATTCTAATTCCGTTGCTTTCATTCAAATTGTGTTGTTTTTATTTAAATTCCGTTGTTTTCATTCTAATTCCGTTGTTTTCATTCAAATTGTGTTGTTTTTATTTAAATTCCATTGTTTTCATTCAAATTCTGATCTTTTCATTCTAATTCCGTTGCTTTCATTCAAATTCTGTCCTTTTCATTTAAATGCTGTTCTTTCCTTTCAAATTCCATTGTTTTCATTCAAATTCTGTTCCTTTTTTTCAAATTCTCTTCCTTTTCATTCAAATTCCGTTGTTTTCATTCAAATTCTGTTCCATTTGTTCTAATTCTGTTCTTTTCATTCAAATTCCGTTGTTTTGATTCAAAATCCTGTTCTTTTCATTCAAATGCTGTTGTTTGTTTTTAAATTCTGTTGTTTTCATTCAAATTCTGTTGTTTTCATTCAAATTCTGTTCTTTTCATTCAAATTCTGTTCTTTTCATTCAAATTCTGTTCTTTTCATTGTAATTCCGTTGCTTTCATTCTAATTCTCTTCTTTTCATTCAAATTTTGTTCTTTTCATTCTACATCCGTTGTTTTCATTCAAATTCCGTTGTTTTCATTCAAATTCCGTTGTTTTCATTCAAAATCCTGTTCTTTTCATTCAAATGCTGTTGTTTGTTTTTAAATTCTGTTGTTTTCATTCAAATTCTGTTCTTTTCATTCTACTTCTTTAGTTTTCATTCTAATTCTGTTTTTGTCATTCAAATTCCGTTGTTTTCATTCTAATTCCGTTGTTATCATTCAAATTCCGTTGTTTTCATTCTAATTCCGTTGTTTTCATTCAAATTCTGTTGTTTGTTCTCAAATTCTGTTAATTTCATTCTAATTCTGTTGTTTTTGTTCTAATTCCATTATTTTCATTCAAATTCTGTTCTTTTAATTCTAATTCTGTTCTTTTCATTCAAATTCTGTTGTTTTCATTCTAATTCCGTTGTTTTCATTGGAATTCTGTTGCTTTCATTCAAATTGTGTTGTTTTTATTTAAATTCCGTTGTTTTCATTCAAATTCTGTTGTTTTCATTGTACTTCTTCAGTTTTCATTCTGGTTCTGTTATTTTCATTCAAATTCTGTTCTTTTCATTCTAATTCTGTTGTTTTCATTCTTATTCTGTTCTTTTCATTCTACTTCTTTAGTTTTCATTCTAATTCTGTTTTTGTCATTCAAATTCTGATCTTTTCATTCTAATTCCGTTGCTTTTATTCAAATTCTGTTCTTTTCATTTAAATGCTGTTCTTTCCGTTAAAATTCCATTGTTTTCATTCAAATTCTGTTCCTTTTATTCAAATTCTCTTCCTTTTCATTCAAATTCCGTTGTTTTCATTCAAATTCTGTTCCATTTGTTCTAATTCTGTTCTTTTCATTCAAATTCTGTTGTTTTCATTCTAATTCCGTTGTTTTCATTGGAATTCTGTTGCTTTCATTCAAATTGTGTTGTTTTTATTTAAATTCCGTTGTTTTCATTCAAATTCTGTTGTTTTCATTGTACTTCTTCAGTTTTCATTCTGGTTCTGTTATTTTCATTCAAATTCTGTTCTTTTCATTCTAATTCTGTTGTTTTCATTCTTATTCTGTTCTTTTCATTCTACTTCTTTAGTTTTCATTCTAATTCTGTTTTTGTCATTCAAATTCTGATCTTTTCATTCTAATTCCGTTGCTTTTATTCAAATTCTGTTCTTTTCATTTAAATGCTGTTCTTTCCGTTAAAATTCCATTGTTTTCATTCAAATTCTGTTCCTTTTATTCAAATTCTCTTCCTTTTCATTCAAATTCCGTTGTTTTCATTCAAATTCTGTTCCATTTGTTCTAATTCTGTTCTTTTCATTCAAATTCCGTTGTTTTCATTCAAAATCCTGTTCTTTTCATTCAAATGTTGTTGTTTGTTTTTAAATTCTGTTGTTTTCATTCAAATTCTGTTGTTTTCATTCAAATTCTGTTCTTTTCATTGTAATTCCGTTGCTTTCATTCTAATTCTCTTCTTTTCATTCAAATTTTGTTCTTTTCATTCTACATCCGTTGTTTTCATTCAAATTCCGTTGTTTTCATTCAAATTCCGTTGTTTTCATTCAAAATCCTGTTCTTTTCATTCAAATGCTGTTGTTTATTTTTAAATTCTGTTGTTTTCATTCAAATTCTCTTCTTTTCATTCTACTTCTTTAGTTTTCATTCTAATTCTGTTTTTGTCATTCAAATTCCATTGTTTGTTTTCAAATTCCGTTCTTTTCATTCTAATTCCGTTGTTTTCATTCTAATTCCGTTGTTTTCATTCAAATTCTGTTGTTTGTTCTCAAATTCTGTTAATTTCATTCTAATTTTGTTGTTTTTGTTCTAATTCCGTTGTTTTCATTCAAATTCTGTTGTTTTCATTCAAATTCTGTTCTTTTCATTCAAATTCTGTTCTTTTCATTGTAATTCCGTTGCTTTCATTCTAATTCTCTTCTTTTCATTCAAATTTTGTTCTTTTCATTCTACATCCGTTGTTTTCATTCAAATTCCGTTGTTTTCATTCAAATTCCGTTGTTTTCATTCAAAATCCTGTTCTTTTCATTCAAATGCTGTTGTTTGTTTTTAAATTCTGTTGTTTTCATTCAAATTCTGTTCTTTTCATTCTACTTCTTTAGTTTTCATTCTAATTCTGTTTTTGTCATTCAAATTCCGTTGTTTTCATTCTAATTCCGTTGTTATCATTCAAATTCCGTTATTTTCATTCAAATTCTGTTCCATTTGTTCTAATTCTGTTGTTTTCATTCAAATTCTGTTGTTTTCATTCTAATTCCGTTGTTTTCATTGGAATTCTGTTGCGTTCATTCAAATTGTGTTGTTTTTATTTAAATTCCGTTGTTTTCATTCAAATTCTGTTGTTTTCATTGTACTTCTTCAGTTTTCATTCTGGTTCTGTTATTTTCATTCAAATTCTGTTCTTTTCATTCTAATTCTGTTGTTTTCATTCTTATTCTGTTCTTTTCATTCTACTTCTTTAGTTTTCATTCTAATTCTGTTTTTGTCATTCAAATTCTGATCTTTTCATTCTAATTCCGTTGCTTTTATTCAAATTCTGTTCTTTTCATTTAAATGCTGTTCTTTCCGTTAAAATTCCATTGTTTTCATTCAAATTCTGTTCCTTTTATTCAAATTCTCTTCCTTTTCATTCAAATTCCGTTGTTTTCATTCAAATTCTGTTCCATTTGTTCTAATTCTGTTCTTTTCATTCAAATTCCGTTGTTTTCATTCAAAATCCTGTTCTTTTCATTCAAATGTTGTTGTTTGTTTTTAAATTCTGTTGTTTTCATTCAAATTCTGTTGTTTTCATTCAAATTCTGTTCTTTTCATTGTAATTCCGTTGCTTTCATTCTAATTCTCTTCTTTTCATTCAAATTTTGTTCTTTTCATTCTACATCCGTTGTTTTCATTCAAATTCCGTTGTTTTCATTCAAATTCCGTTGTTTTCATTCAAAATCCTGTTCTTTTCATTCAAATGCTGTTGTTTATTTTTAAATTCTGTTGTTTTCATTCAAATTCTCTTCTTTTCATTCTACTTCTTTAGTTTTCATTCTAATTCTGTTTTTGTCATTCAAATTCCATTGTTTGTTTTCAAATTCCGTTCTTTTCATTCTAATTCCGTTGTTTTCATTCTAATTCCGTTGTTTTCATTCAAATTCTGTTGTTTGTTCTCAAATTCTGTTAATTTCATTCTAATTTTGTTGTTTTTGTTCTAATTCCGTTGTTTTCATTCAAATTCTGTTCTTTTAATTCTAATTCTGTTGTTTTCATTCTAATTCTGTTGTTTTCATTCTAATTCCGTTGTTTTCAGTGGATTTCTGTTCTTTTCATTCTACTTCTGTTGTTGTCATTCTAATTCCGTTGTTTTCATTCAAATTGTGTTGTTTTTATTTAAATTCCATTGTTTTCATTCAAATTCTGATCTTTTCATTCTAATTCCGTTGCTTTCATTCAAATTCTGTTCTTTTCATTTAAATGCTGTTCTTTCCTTTAAAATTCCATTGTTTTCATTCAAATTCTGTTCCTTTTATTCAAATTCTCTTCCTTTTCATTCAAATTCCGTTGTTTTCATTCAAATTCTGTTCCATTTGTTCTAATTCTGTTCTTTTCATTCAAATTCCGTTGTTTTGATTCAAAATCCTGTTCTTTTCATTCAAATGCTGTTGTTTGTTTTTAAATTCTGTTGTTTTCATTCAAATTCTGTTGTTTTCATTCAAATTCTGTTCTTTTCATTCAAATTCTGTTCTTTTCATTGTAATTCCGTTGCTTTCATTCTAATTCTCTTCTTTTCATTCAAATTTTGTTCTTTTCATTCTACATCCGTTGTTTTCATTCAAATTCCGTTGTTTTCATTCAAATTCCGTTGTTTTCATTCAAAATCCTGTTCTTTTCATTCAAATGCTGTTGTTTGTTTTTAAATTCTGTTGTTTTCATTCAAATTCTGTTCTTTTCATTCTACTTCTTTAGTTTTCATTCTAATTCTGTTTTTGTCATTCAAATTCCGTTGTTTTCATTCAAATTCCGTTGTTTTCATTCTAATTCCGTTGTTTTCATTCAAATTCCGTTGTTTTCATTCTAATTCCGTTGTTTTCATTCAAATTCTGTTGTTTGTTCTCAAATTCTGTTAATTTCATTCTAATTCTGTTGTTTTTGTTCTAATTCCGTTATTTTCATTCAAATTCTGTTCTTTTAATTCTAATTCTGTTCTTTTCATTCAAATTCTGTTGTTTTCATTCTAATTCCGTTGTTTTCATTGGAATTCTGTTCTTTTCATTCTACTTCTGTTGTTGTCATTCTAATTCCGTTGCTTTCATTCAAATTGTGTTGTTTTTATTCAAATTCTCTTCTTTTCATTCAAATTCTCTTCTTTTCATTCTACTTCTTTAGTTTTCATTCTAATTCTGTTTTTGTCATTCAAATTCCATTGTTTGTTTTCAAACTCCGTTCTTTTCATTCTAATTCCGTTGTTTTCATTCTAATTCTGTTGTTTTCATTCAAATTCTGTTGTTTGTTCTCAAATTCTGTTAATTTCATTCTAATTTTGTTGTTTTTGTTCTAATTCCGTTGTTTTCATTCAAATTCTGTTCTTTTAATTCTAATTCTGTTGTTTTCATTGTAATTCTGTTGTTTTCATTCTAATTCCGTTGTTTTCATTGGAATTCTGTTCTTTTCATTCTACTTCTGTTGTTGTCATTCTAATTCCGTTGCTTTCATTCAAATTGTGTTGTTTTTATTTAAATTCCGTTGTTTTCATTCTAATTCCGTTGTTTTCATTCAAATTGTGTTGTTTTTATTTAAATTCCATTGTTTTCATTCAAATTCTGATCTTTTCATTCTAATTCCGTTGCTTTCATTCAAATTCTGTTCTTTTCATTTAAATGCTGTTCTTTCCTTTAAAATTCCATTGTTTTCATTCAAATTCTGTTCCTTTTATTCAAATTCTCTTCCTTTTCATTCAAATTCCGTTGTTTTCATTCAAATTCTGTTCCATTTGTTCTAATTCTGTTCTTTTCATTCAAATTCCGTTGTTTTGATTCAAAATCCTGTTCTTTTCATTCAAATGCTGTTGTTTGTTTTTAAATTCTGTTGTTTTCATTCAAATTCTGTTGTTTTCATTCAAATTCTCTTGTTTTCATTCAAATTTTGTTCTTTTCATTCTACATCCGTTGTTTTCATTCAAATTCCGTTGTTTTCATTCAAATTCCGTTGTTTTCATTCAAAATCCTGTTCTTTTCATTCAAATGCTGTTGTTTATTTTTAAATTCTGTTGTTTTCATTCAAATTCTCTTCTTTTCATTCTACTTCTTTAGTTTTCATTCTAATTCTGTTTTTGTCATTCAAATTCCATTGTTTGTTTTCAAATTCCGTTCTTTTCATTCTAATTCCGTTGTTTTCATTCTAAATCCGTTGTTTTCATTCAAATTCTGTTGTTTGTTCTCAAATTCTGTTAATTTCATTCTAATTTTGTTGTTTTTGTTCTAATTCCGTTGTTTTCATTCAAATTCTGTTCTTTTAATTCTAATTCTGTTGTTTTCATTCTAATTCTGTTGTTTTCATTCTAATTCCGTTGTTTTCATTGGAATTCTGTTCTTTTCATTCTACTTCTGTTGTTGTCATTCTAATTCCGTTGCTTTCATTCAAATTGTGTTGTTTTTATTTAAATTCCGTTGTTTTCATTCTAATTCCGTTGTTTTCATTCAAATTGTGTTGTTTTTATTTAAATTCCATTGTTTTCATTCAAATTCTGATCTTTTCATTCAAATTCCGTTGCTTTCATTCAAATTCTGTTCTTTTCATTTAAATGCTGTTCTTTCCTTTAAAATTCCATTGTTTTCATTCAAATTCTGATCTTTTCATTCTAATTCCGTTGCTTTCATTCAAATTCTGTTCTTTTCATTTAAATGCTGTTCTTTCCTTTAAAATTCCATTGTTTTCATTCAAATTCTGTTCCTTTTATTCAAATTCTCTTCCTTTTCATTCAAATTCCGTTGTTTTCATTCAAAATCCTGTTCTTTTCATTCAAATGCTGTTGTTTGTTTTTAAATTCTGTTGTTTTCATTCAAATTCTGTTGTTTTCATTCAAATTCTCTTGTTTTCATTCAAATTTTGTTCTTTTCATTCTACATCCGTTGTTTTCATTCAAATTCCGTTGTTTTCATTCAAATTCCGTTGTTTTCATTCAAAATCCTGTTCTTTTCATTCAAATGCTGTTGTTTATTTTTAAATTCTGTTGTTTTCATTCAAATTCTCTTCTTTTCATTCTACTTCTTTAGTTTTCATTCTAATTCTGTTTTTGTCATTCAAATTCCATTGTTTGTTTTCAAATTCCGTTCTTTTCATTCTAATTCCGTTGTTTTCATTCTAATTCCGTTGTTTTCATTCAAATTCTGTTGTTTGTTCTCAAATTCTGTTAATTTCATTCTAATTTTGTTGTTTTTGTTCTAATTCCGTTGTTTTCATTCAAATTGTGTTGTTTTTATTTAAATTCCATTGTTTTCATTCAAATTCTGATCTTTTCATTCTAATTCCGTTGCTTTCATTCAAATTCTGTTCTTTTCATTTAAATGCTGTTCTTTCCTTTAAAATTCCATTGTTTTCATTCAAATTCTGTTCCTTTTATTCAAATTCTCTTCCTTTTCATTCAAATTCCGTTGTTTTCATTCAAATTCTGTTCCATTTGTTCTAATTCTGTTCTTTTCATTCAAATTCCGTTGTTTTGATTCAAAATCCTGTTCTTTTCATTCAAATGCTGTTGTTTGTTTTTAAATTCTGTTGTTTTCATTCAAATTCTGTTGTTTTCATTCAAATTCTGTTCTTTTCATTCAAATTCTGTTCTTTTCATTGTAATTCCGTTGCTTTCATTCTAATTCTCTTCTTTTCATTCAAATTTTGTTCTTTTCATTCTACATCCGTTGTTTTCATTCAAATTCCGTTGTTTTCATTCAAATTCCGTTGTTTTCATTCAAAATCCTGTTCTTTTCATTCAAATGCTGTTGTTTATTTTTAAATTCTGTTGTTTTCATTCAAATTCTCTTCTTTTCATTCTACTTCTTTAGTTTTCATTCTAATTCTGTTTTTGTCATTCAAATTCCATTGTTTGTTTTCAAATTCCGTTCTTTTCATTCTAATTCCGTTGTTTTCATTCTAATTCCGTTGTTTTCATTCAAATTCTGTTGTTTGTTCTCAAATTCTGTTAATTTCATTCTAATTTTGTTGTTTTTGTTCTAATTCCGTTGTTTTCATTCAAATTCTGTTCTTTTAATTCTAATTCTGTTGTTTTCATTCTAATTCTGTTGTTTTCATTCTAATTCCGTTGTTTTCAGTGGATTTCTGTTCTTTTCATTCTACTTCTGTTGTTGTCATTCTAATTCCGTTGTTTTCATTCAAATTGTGTTGTTTTTATTTAAATTCCATTGTTTTCATTCAAATTCTGATCTTTTCATTCTAATTCCGTTGCTTTCATTCAAATTCTGTTCTTTTCATTTAAATGCTGTTCTTTCCTTTAAAATTCCATTGTTTTCATTCAAATTCTGTTCCTTTTATTCAAATTCTCTTCCTTTTCATTCAAATTCCGTTGTTTTCATTCAAATTCTGTTCCATTTGTTCTAATTCTGTTCTTTTCATTCAAATTCCGTTGTTTTGATTCAAAATCCTGTTCTTTTCATTCAAATGCTGTTGTTTGTTTTTAAATTCTGTTGTTTTCATTCAAATTCTGTTGTTTTCATTCAAATTCTGTTCTTTTCATTCAAATTCTGTTCTTTTCATTGTAATTCCGTTGCTTTCATTCTAATTCTCTTCTTTTCATTCAAATTTTGTTCTTTTCATTCTACATCCGTTGTTTTCATTCAAATTCCGTTGTTTTCATTCAAATTCCGTTGTTTTCATTCAAAATCCTGTTCTTTTCATTCAAATGCTGTTGTTTGTTTTTAAATTCTGTTGTTTTCATTCAAATTCTGTTCTTTTCATTCTACTTCTTTAGTTTTCATTCTAATTCTGTTTTTGTCATTCAAATTCCGTTGTTTTCATTCAAATTCCGTTGTTTTCATTCTAATTCCGTTGTTTTCATTCAAATTCCGTTGTTTTCATTCTAATTCCGTTGTTTTCATTCAAATTCTGTTGTTTGTTCTCAAATTCTGTTAATTTCATTCTAATTCTGTTGTTTTTGTTCTAATTCCGTTATTTTCATTCAAATTCTGTTCTTTTAATTCTAATTCTGTTCTTTTCATTCAAATTCTGTTGTTTTCATTCTAATTCCGTTGTTTTCATTGGAATTCTGTTCTTTTCATTCTACTTCTGTTGTTGTCATTCTAATTCCGTTGCTTTCATTCAAATTGTGTTGTTTTTATTCAAATTCTCTTCTTTTCATTCAAATTCTCTTCTTTTCATTCTACTTCTTTAGTTTTCATTCTAATTCTGTTTTTGTCATTCAAATTCCATTGTTTGTTTTCAAACTCCGTTCTTTTCATTCTAATTCCGTTGTTTTCATTCTAATTCTGTTGTTTTCATTCAAATTCTGTTGTTTGTTCTCAAATTCTGTTAATTTCATTCTAATTTTGTTGTTTTTGTTCTAATTCCGTTGTTTTCATTCAAATTCTGTTCTTTTAATTCTAATTCTGTTGTTTTCATTGTAATTCTGTTGTTTTCATTCTAATTCCGTTGTTTTCATTGGAATTCTGTTCTTTTCATTCTACTTCTGTTGTTGTCATTCTAATTCCGTTGCTTTCATTCAAATTGTGTTGTTTTTATTTAAATTCCGTTGTTTTCATTCTAATTCCGTTGTTTTCATTCAAATTGTGTTGTTTTTATTTAAATTCCATTGTTTTCATTCAAATTCTGATCTTTTCATTCTAATTCCGTTGCTTTCATTCAAATTCTGTTCTTTTCATTTAAATGCTGTTCTTTCCTTTAAAATTCCATTGTTTTCATTCAAATTCTGTTCCTTTTATTCAAATTCTCTTCCTTTTCATTCAAATTCCGTTGTTTTCATTCAAATTCTGTTCCATTTGTTCTAATTCTGTTCTTTTCATTCAAATTCCGTTGTTTTGATTCAAAATCCTGTTCTTTTCATTCAAATGCTGTTGTTTGTTTTTAAATTCTGTTGTTTTCATTCAAATTCTGTTGTTTTCATTCAAATTCTCTTGTTTTCATTCAAATTTTGTTCTTTTCATTCTACATCCGTTGTTTTCATTCAAATTCCGTTGTTTTCATTCAAATTCCGTTGTTTTCATTCAAAATCCTGTTCTTTTCATTCAAATGCTGTTGTTTATTTTTAAATTCTGTTGTTTTCATTCAAATTCTCTTCTTTTCATTCTACTTCTTTAGTTTTCATTCTAATTCTGTTTTTGTCATTCAAATTCCATTGTTTGTTTTCAAATTCCGTTCTTTTCATTCTAATTCCGTTGTTTTCATTCTAAATCCGTTGTTTTCATTCAAATTCTGTTGTTTGTTCTCAAATTCTGTTAATTTCATTCTAATTTTGTTGTTTTTGTTCTAATTCCGTTGTTTTCATTCAAATTCTGTTCTTTTAATTCTAATTCTGTTGTTTTCATTCTAATTCTGTTGTTTTCATTCTAATTCCGTTGTTTTCATTGGAATTCTGTTCTTTTCATTCTACTTCTGTTGTTGTCATTCTAATTCCGTTGCTTTCATTCAAATTGTGTTGTTTTTATTTAAATTCCGTTGTTTTCATTCTAATTCCGTTGTTTTCATTCAAATTGTGTTGTTTTTATTTAAATTCCATTGTTTTCATTCAAATTCTGATCTTTTCATTCTAATTCCGTTGCTTTCATTCAAATTCTGTTCTTTTCATTTAAATGCTGTTCTTTCCTTTAAAATTCCATTGTTTTCATTCAAATTCTGATCTTTTCATTCTAATTCCGTTGCTTTCATTCAAATTCTGTTCTTTTCATTTAAATGCTGTTCTTTCCTTTAAAATTCCATTGTTTTCATTCAAATTCTGTTCCTTTTATTCAAATTCTCTTCCTTTTCATTCAAATTCCGTTGTTTTCATTCAAATTCTGTTCCATTTGTTCTAATTCTGTTCTTTTCATTCAAATTCCGTTGTTTTGATTCAAAATCCTGTTCTTTTCATTCAAATGCTGTTGTTTGTTTTTAAATTCTGTTGTTTTCATTCAAATTCTGTTGTTTTCATTCAAATTCTCTTGTTTTCATTCAAATTTTGTTCTTTTCATTCTACATCCGTTGTTTTCATTCAAATTCCGTTGTTTTCATTCAAATTCCGTTGTTTTCATTCAAAATCCTGTTCTTTTCATTCAAATGCTGTTGTTTATTTTTAAATTCTGTTGTTTTCATTCAAATTCTCTTCTTTTCATTCTACTTCTTTAGTTTTCATTCTAATTCTGTTTTTGTCATTCAAATTCCATTGTTTGTTTTCAAATTCCGTTCTTTTCATTCTAATTCCGTTGTTTTCATTCTAATTCCGTTGTTTTCATTCAAATTCTGTTGTTTGTTCTCAAATTCTGTTAATTTCATTCTAATTTTGTTGTTTTTGTTCTAATTCCGTTGTTTTCATTCAAATTGTGTTGTTTTTATTTAAATTCCATTGTTTTCATTCAAATTCTGATCTTTTCATTCTAATTCCGTTGCTTTCATTCAAATTCTGTTCTTTTCATTTAAATGCTGTTCTTTCCTTTAAAATTCCATTGTTTTCATTCAAATTCTGTTCCTTTTATTCAAATTCTCTTCCTTTTCATTCAAATTCCGTTGTTTTCATTCAAATTCTGTTCCATTTGTTCTAATTCTGTTCTTTTCATTCAAATTCCGTTGTTTTGATTCAAAATCCTGTTCTTTTCATTCAAATGCTGTTGTTTGTTTTTAAATTCTGTTGTTTTCATTCAAATTCCGTTGTTTTCATTGGAATTCTGTTCTTTTCATTCTACTTCTGTTGTTGTCATTCTAATTCCGTTGCTTTCATTCAAATTGTGTTGTTTTTATTTAAATTCCGTTGTTTTCATTCTAATTCCGTTGCTTTCATTCAAATTGTGTTGGTTTTATTTAAGTTCCGTTGTTTTCATTCTAATTCTGTTGCTTTCATTCAAATTGTGTTGTTTTTATTTAAATTCCGTTGTTTTCATTCAAATTCTGTTGTTTTCATTGTACTTCTTCAGTTTTCATTCTGGTTCTGTTATTTTCATTCAAATTCTGTTCTTTTCATACTAATTCTGTTGTTTTCATTCAAATTCTGATCTTTTCATTCTACTTCTTTAGTTTTCAATCTAATTCTGTTTTTGTCATTCAAATTCTGATCTTTTCATTCTAATTCCGTTGCTTTTATTCAAATTCTGTTCCATTTGTTCTAATTCTGTTCTTTTCATTCAAATTCCGTTGTTTTGATTCAAAATCCTGTACGTTTCATTCAAATGCTGTTGTTTGTTTTTAAATTCTGTTGTTTTCATTCAAATTCTGTTCTTTTCATTCTAATTCCGTTGTTTTCATTGGAATTCTGTTCTTTTCATTCTAATTCCGTTGTTTTCATTGGAATTCTGTTCTTTTCATTCTACTTCTGTTGTTGTCATTCTAATTCCGTTGCTTTCATTCAAATTGTGTTGTTTTTATTTAAATTCCGTTGTTTTCATTCTAATTCCGTTGTTTTCATTCAAATTGTGTTGTTTTTATTTAAATTCCATTGTTTTCATTCAAATTCTGATCTTTTCATTCAAATTCTCTTCCTTTTCATTCAAATTCCGTTGTTTTCATTCAAATTCTGTTCCATTTGTTCTAATTCTGTTCTTTTCATTCAAATTCCGTTGTTTTGATTCAAAATCCTGTTCTTTTCATTCAAATGCTGTTGTTTGTTTTTAAATTCTGTTGTTTTCATTCAAATTCTGTTGTTTTCATTCAAATTCTGTTCTTTTCATTCAAATTCTGTTCTTTTCATTGTAATTCCGTTGCTTTCATTCTAATTCTCTTCTTTTCATTCAAATTTTGTTCTTTTCATTCTACATCCGTTGTTTTCATTCAAATTCCGTTGTTTTCATTCAAATTCCGTTGTTTTCATTCAAAATCCTGTTCTTTTCATTCAAATGCTGTTGTTTGTTTTTAATTTCTGTTGTTTTCATTCAAATTCTGTTCTTTTCATTCTACTTCTTTAGTTTTCATTCTAATTCTGTTTTTGTCATTCAAATTCCGTTGTTTTCATTCAAATTCCGTTGTTTTCATTCTAATTCCGTTGTTTTCATTCAAATTCCGTTGTTTTCATTCTAATTCCGTTGTTTTCATTCAAATTCTGTTGTTTGTTCTCAAATTCTGTTAATTTCATTCTAATTCTGCTGTTTTTGTTCTAATTCCGTTATTTTCATTCAAATTCTGTTCTTTTAATTCTAATTCTGTTCTTTTCATTCAAATTCTGTTGTTTTCATTCTAATTCCGTTGTTTTCATTGGAATTCTGTTCTTTTCATTCTACTTCTGTTGTTGTCATTCTAATTCCGTTGCTTTCATTCAAATTGTGTTGTTTTTATTTAAATTCCGTTGTTTTCATTCTAATTCCGTTGCTTTCATTCAAATTGTGTTGGTTTTATTTAAGTTCCGTTGTTTTCATTCTAATTCTGTTGCTTTCATTCAAATTGTGTTGTTTTTATTTAAATTCCGTTGTTTTCATTCAAATTCTGTTGTTTTCATTGTACTTCTTCAGTTTTCATTCTGGTTCTGTTATTTTCATTCAAATTCTGTTCTTTTCATACTAATTCTGTTGTTTTCATTCAAATTCTGATCTTTTCATTCTACTTCTTTAGTTTTCAATCTAATTCTGTTTTTGTCATTCAAATTCTGATCTTTTCATTCTAATTCCGTTGCTTTTATTCAAATTCTGTTCCATTTGTTCTAATTCTGTTCTTTTCATTCAAAATCCTGTACGTTTCATTCAAATGCTGTTGTTTGTTTTTAAATTCTGTTGTTTTCATTCAAATTCTGTTCTTTTCATTCTAATTCCGTTGTTTTCATTGGAATTCTGTTCTTTTCATTCTAATTCCGTTGTTTTCATTGGAATTCTGTTCTTTTCATTCTACTTCTGTTGTTGTCATTCTAATTCCGTTGCTTTCATTCAAATTGTGTTGTTTTTATTTAAATTCCGTTGTTTTCATTCTAATTCCGTTGTTTTCATTCAAATTGTGTTGTTTTTATTTAAATTCCATTGTTTTCATTCAAATTCTGATCTTTTCATTCAAATTCTCTTCCTTTTCATTCAAATTCCGTTGTTTTCATTCAAATTCTGTTCCATTTGTTCTAATTCTGTTCTTTTCATTCAAATTCCGTTGTTTTGATTCAAAATCCTGTTCTTTTCATTCAAATGCTGTTGTTTGTTTTTAAATTCTGTTGTTTTCATTCAAATTCTGTTGTTTTCATTCAAATTCTGTTCTTTTCATTCAAATTCTGTTCTTTTCATTGTAATTCCGTTGCTTTCATTCTAATTCTCTTCTTTTCATTCAAATTTTGTTCTTTTCATTCTACATCCGTTGTTTTCATTCAAATTCCGTTGTTTTCATTCAAATTCCGTTGTTTTCATTCAAAATCCTGTTCTTTTCATTCAAATGCTGTTGTTTGTTTTTAAATTCTGTTGTTTTCATTCAAATTCTGTTCTTTTCATTCTACTTCTTTAGTTTTCATTCTAATTCTGTTTTTGTCATTCAAATTCCGTTGTTTTCATTCAAATTCCGTTGTTTTCATTCTAATTCCGTTGTTTTCATTCAAATTCCGTTGTTTTCATTCTAATTCCGTTGTTTTCATTCAAATTCTGTTGTTTGTTCTCAAATTCTGTTAATTTCATTCTAATTCTGTTGTTTTTGTTCTAATTCCGTTCTTTTCATTCAAATTCTGTTGTTTTCATTCTAATTCCGTTGTTTTCATTGGAATTCTGTTCTTTTCATTCTACTTCTGTTGTTGTCATTCTAATTCCGTTGCTTTCATTCAAATTGTGTTGTTTTTATTTAAATTCCGTTGTTTTCATTCTAATTCCGTTGCTTTCATTCAAATTGTGTTGTTTTTATTTAAGTTCCGTTGTTTTCATTCTAATTCCGTTGCTTTCATTCAAATTGTGTTGTTTTTATTTAAATTCCGTTGTTTTCATTCAAATTCTGTTGTTTTCATTGTACTTCTTCAGTTTTCATTCTGGTTCTGTTATTTTCATTCAAATTCTGTTCTTTTCATACTAATTCTGTTGTTTTCATTCAAATTCTGATCTTTTCATTCTACTTCTTTAGTTTTCATTCTAATTCTGTTTTTGTCATTCAAATTCTGATCTTTTCATTCTAATTCCGTTGCTTTTATTCAAATTCTGTTCCATTTGTTCTAATTCTGTTCTTTTCATTCAAATTCCGTTGTTTTGATTCAAAATCCTGTACTTTTCATTCAAATGCTGTTGTTTGTTTTTAAATTCTGTTGTTTTCATTCAAATTCTGTTCTTTTCATTCAAATTCTGTTCTTTTCATTGTAATTCCGTTGCTTTCATTCTAATTCTCTTCTTGTAATTCAAATTTTGTTCTTTTCATTGTACATCCGTTGTTTTCATTCAAATTCCGTTGTTTTCATTCAAATTCCGTTGTTTTCATTCAAATGCTGTTCTTTTCATTCAAATGCTGTTGTTTTTATTTAAATTCCGTTGTTTTCATTCAAATTGTGTTGTTTTTATTCAAATTCCGTTGTTTTCATTCAAATTCCGTTGTTTTCATTCAAATGCTGTTCTTTTCATTCAAATGCTGTTGTTTGTTTTTAAATTCTGTTGTTTTCATTCAAATTCTCTTCTTTTCATTCTATTTCTGTTGTTGTCATTCTAATTCTGTTTTTGTCATTCAAATTCCATTGTTTGTTTTCAAATTCCGTTCTTTTCATTCTAATTCCGTTGTTTTCATTCTAATTCCGTTGTTTTCATTCAAATTCTGTTGTTTGTTCTCAAATTCTGTTAATTTCATTCTAATTTTGTTGTTTTTGTTCTAATTCCGTTGTTTTCATTCAAATTCTGTTCTTTTCATTCTAATTCTGTTGTTTTCATTCTAATTCTGTTGTTTTCATTCTAATTCTGTTGTTTTCATTCTAATTCTGTTGTTTTCATTCTAATTCCGTTGTTTTCAGTGGAATTCTGTTCTTTTCATTCTACTTCTGTTGTTGTCATTCTAATTCCGTTGCTTTCATTCAAATTGTGTTGTTTTTATTTAAATTCCGTTGTTTTCATTCTAATTCCGTTGTTTTCATTCAAATTGTGTTGTTTTTATTTAAATTCCATTGTTTTCATTCAAATTCTGATCTTTTCATTCTAATTCCGTTGCTTTCATTCAAATTCTGTTCTTTTCATTTAAATGCTGTTCTTTCCTTTAAAATTCCATTGTTTTCATTCAAATTCTGTTCCTTTTTTTCAAATTCTCTTCCTTTTCATTCAAATTCCGTTGTTTTCATTCAAATTCTGTTCCATTTGTTCTAATTCTGTTCTTTTCATTCAAATTCCGTTGTTTTGATTCAAAATCCTGTTCTTTTCATTCAAATGCTGTTGTTTGTTTTTAAATTCTGTTGTTTTCATTCAAATTCTGTTGTTTTCATTCAAATTCTGTTCTTTTCATTCAAATTCTGTTCTTTTCATTCAAATTCTGTTCTTTTCATTGTAATTCCGTTGCTTTCATTCTAATTCTCTTCTTTTCATTCAAATTTTGTTCTTTTCATTCTACATCCGTTGTTTTCATTCAAATTCCGTTGTTTTCATTCAAATTCCGTTGTTTTCATTCAAAATCCTGTTCTTTTCATTCAAATGCTGTTGTTTGTTTTTAAATTCTGTTGTTTTCATTCAAATTCTGTTCTTTTCATTCTACTTCTTTAGTTTTCATTCTAATTCTGTTTTTGTCATTCAAATTCCGTTGTTTTCATTCTAATTCCGTTGTTATCATTCAAATTCCGTTGTTTTCATTCTAATTCCGTTGTTTTCATTCAAATTCTGTTGTTTGTTCTCAAATTCTGTTAATTTCATTCTAATTCTGTTGTTTTTGTTCTAATTCCATTATTTTCATTCAAATTCTGTTCTTTTAATTCTAATTCTGTTCTTTTCATTCAAATTCTGTTGTTTTCATTCTAATTCCGTTGTTTTCATTGGAATTCTGTTGCTTTCATTCAAATTGTGTTGTTTTTATTTAAATTCCGTTGTTTTCATTCAAATTCTGTTGTTTTCATTGTACTTCTTCAGTTTTCATTCTGGTTCTGTTATTTTCATTCAAATTCTGTTCTTTTCATTCTAATTCTGTTGTTTTCATTCTTATTCTGTTCTTTTCATTCTACTTCTTTAGTTTTCATTCTAATTCTGTTTTTGTCATTCAAATTCTGATCTTTTCATTCTAATTCCGTTGCTTTTATTCAAATTCTGTTCTTTTCATTTAAATGCTGTTCTTTCCGTTAAAATTCCATTGTTTTCATTCAAATTCTGTTCCTTTTATTCAAATTCTCTTCCTTTTCATTCAAATTCCGTTGTTTTCATTCAAATTCTGTTCCATTTGTTCTAATTCTGTTCTTTTCATTCAAATTCTGTTGTTTTCATTCTAATTCCGTTGTTTTCATTGGAATTCTGTTGCTTTCATTCAAATTGTGTTGTTTTTATTTAAATTCCGTTGTTTTCATTCAAATTCTGTTGTTTTCATTGTACTTCTTCAGTTTTCATTCTGGTTCTGTTATTTTCATTCAAATTCTGTTCTTTTCATTCTAATTCTGTTGTTTTCATTCTTATTCTGTTCTTTTCATTCTACTTCTTTAGTTTTCATTCTAATTCTGTTTTTGTCATTCAAATTCTGATCTTTTCATTCTAATTCCGTTGCTTTTATTCAAATTCTGTTCTTTTCATTTAAATGCTGTTCTTTCCGTTAAAATTCCATTGTTTTCATTCAAATTCTGTTCCTTTTATTCAAATTCTCTTCCTTTTCATTCAAATTCCGTTGTTTTCATTCAAATTCTGTTCCATTTGTTCTAATTCTGTTCTTTTCATTCAAATTCCGTTGTTTTCATTCAAAATCCTGTTCTTTTCATTCAAATGTTGTTGTTTGTTTTTAAATTCTGTTGTTTTCATTCAAATTCTGTTGTTTTCATTCAAATTCTGTTCTTTTCATTGTAATTCCGTTGCTTTCATTCTAATTCTCTTCTTTTCATTCAAATTTTGTTCTTTTCATTCTACATCCGTTGTTTTCATTCAAATTCCGTTGTTTTCATTCAAATTCCGTTGTTTTCATTCAAAATCCTGTTCTTTTCATTCAAATGCTGTTGTTTATTTTTAAATTCTGTTGTTTTCATTCAAATTCTCTTCTTTTCATTCTACTTCTTTAGTTTTCATTCTAATTCTGTTTTTGTCATTCAAATTCCATTGTTTGTTTTCAAATTCCGTTCTTTTCATTCTAATTCCGTTGTTTTCATTCTAATTCCGTTGTTTTCATTCAAATTCTGTTGTTTGTTCTCAAATTCTGTTAATTTCATTCTAATTTTGTTGTTTTTGTTCTAATTCCGTTGTTTTCATTCAAATTCTGTTCTTTTAATTCTAATTCTGTTGTTTTCATTCTAATTCTGTTGTTTTCATTCTAATTCCGTTGTTTTCATTGGAATTCTGTTCTTTTCATTCTACTTCTGTTGTTGTCATTCTAATTCCGTTGCTTTCATTCAAATTGTGTTGTTTTTATTTAAATTCCGTTGTTTTCATTCTAATTCCGTTGTTTTCATTCAAATTGTGTTGTTTTTATTTAAATTCCATTGTTTTCATTCAAATTCTGATCTTTTCATTCTAATTCCGTTGCTTTCATTCAAATTCTGTTCTTTTCATTTAAATGCTGTTCTTTCCTTTAAAATTCCATTGTTTTCATTCAAATTCTGTTCCTTTTATTCAAATTCTCTTCCTTTTCATTCAAATTCCGTTGTTTTCATTCAAATTCTGTTCCATTTGTTCTAATTCTGTTCTTTTCATTCAAATTCCGTTGTTTTGATTCAAAATCCTGTTCTTTTCATTCAAATGCTGTTGTTTGTTTTTAAATTCTGTTGTTTTCATTCAAATTCTGTTGTTTTCATTCAAATTCTGTTCTTTTCATTCAAATTCTGTTCTTCTCATTGTAATTCCGTTGCTTTCATTCTAATTCTCTTCTTTTCATTCAAATTTTGTTCTTTTCATTCTACATCCGTTGTTTTCATTCAAATTCCGTTGTTTTCATTCAAATTCCGTTGTTTTCATTCAAAATCCTGTTCTTTTCATTCAAATGCTGTTGTTTGTTTTTAAATTCTGTTGTTTTCATTCAAATTCTGTTCTTTTCATTCTACTTCTTTAGTTTTCATTCTAATTCTGTTTTTGTCATTCAAATTCCGTTGTTTTCATTCAAATTCCGTTGTTTTCATTCTAATTCCGTTGTTTTCATTCAAATTCCGTTGTTTTCATTCAAATTCTGTTGTTTGTTCTCAAATTCTGTTAATTTCATTCTAATTCTGTTGTTTTTGTTCTAATTCCGTTATTTTCATTCAAATTCTGTTCTTTTAATTCTAATTCTGTTCTTTTCATTCAAATTCTGTTGTTTTCATTCTAATTCCGTTGTTTTCATTGGAATTCTGTTCTTTTCATTCTACTTCTGTTGTTGTCATTCTAATTCCGTTGCTTTCATTCAAATTGTGTTGTTTTTATTCAAATTCTGTTCTTTTCATTCAAATTCTCTTCTTTTCATTCTACTTCTTTAGTTTTCATTCTAATTCTGTTTTTGTCATTCAAATTCCATTGTTTGTTTTCAAACTCCGTTCTTTTCATTCTAATTCCGTTGTTTTCATTCTAATTCTGTTGTTTTCATTCAAATTCTGTTGTTTGTTCTCAAATTCTGTTAATTTCATTCTAATTTTGTTGTTTTTGTTCTAATTCCGTTGTTTTCATTCAAATTCTGTTCTTTTAATTCTAATTCTGTTGTTTTCATTGTAATTCTGTTGTTTTCATTCTAATTCCGTTGTTTTCATTGGAATTCTGTTCTTTTCATTCTACTTCTTTTGTTGTCATTCTAATTCCGTTGCTTTCATTCAAATTGTGTTGTTTTTATTTAAATTCCGTTGTTTTCATTCAAATTCTGTTCCATTTGTTCTAATTCTGTTCTTTTCATTCAAATTCTGTTGTTTTCATTCAAATTCTGTTCTTTTCATTCAAATTCTGTTCTTTTCATTGTAATTCCGTTGCTTTCATTCTAATTCTCTTCTTTTCATTCAAATTTTGTTCTTTTCATTCTACATCCGTTGTTTTCATTCAAATTCCGTTGTTTTCATTCAAATTCCGTTGTTTTCATTCAAAATCCTGTTTTTTTCATTCAAATGCTGTTGTTTGTTTTTAAATTCTGTTGTTTTCATTCAAATTCTGTTCTTTTCATTCTACTTCTTTAGTTTTCATTCTAATTCTGTTTTTGTCATTCAAATTCCGTTGTTTTCATTCAAATTCCATTGTTTTCATTCTAATTCCGTTGTTTTCATTCAAATTCCGTTGTTTTCATTCTAATTCCGTTGTTTTCATTCAAATTCTGTTGTTTGTTCTCAAATTCTGTTAATTTCATTCTAATTCTGTTGTTTTTGTTCTAATTCCGTTATTTTCTTTCAAATTCTGTTCTTTTAATTCTAATTCTATTCTTTTCATTCAAATTGTGTTGTTTTTATTTAAATTCCGTTGTTTTCATTCTAATTCCGTTGCTGTCATTCAAATTGTGTTGTTTTTATTTAAATTCCGTTGTTTTCATTCAAATTCTGTTGTTTTCATTGTACTTCTTCAGTTTTCATTCTGGTTCTGTTATTTTCATTCAAATTCTGTTCTTTTCATTCTAATTCTGTTGTTTTCATTCTAATTCTGTTCTTTTCATTCTACTTCTTTAGTTTTCATTCTAATTCTGTTTTTGTCATTCAAATTCTGATCTTTTCATTCTAATTCCGTTGCTTTTATTCAAATTCTGTTCTTTTCATTTAAATGCTGTTCTTTCCGTTAAAATTCCATTGTTTTCATTCAAATTCTGTTCCTTTTATTCAAATTCTCTTCCTTTTCATTCAAATTCCGTTGTTTTCATTCAAATTCTGTTCCATTTGTTCTAATTCTGTTCTTTTCATTCAAATTCCGTTGTTTTCATTCAAAATGCTGTTCTTTTCATTCAAATGTTGTTGTTTGTTTTTAAATTCTGTTGTTTTCATTCAAATTCTGTTGTTTTCATTCAAATTCTGTTCTTTTCATTGTAATTCCGTTGCTTTCATTCTAATTCTCTTCTTTTCATTCAAATTTTGTTCTTTTCATTCTACATCCGTTATTTTCATTCAAATTCCGTTGTTTTCATTCAAATTCCGTTGTTTTCATTCAAAATCCTGTTCTTTTCATTCAAATGCTGTTGTTTATTTTTAAATTCTGTTGTTTTCATTCAAATTCTCTTCTTTTCATTCTACTTCTTTAGTTTTCATTCTAATTCTGTTTTTGTCATTCAAATTCCATCGTTTGTTTTCAAATTCCGTTCTTTTCATTCTAATTCCGTTGTTTTCATTCTAATTCCGTTGTTTTCATTCAAATTCTGTTGTTTGTTCTCAAATTCTGTTAATTTCATTCTAATTTTGTTGTTTTTGTTCTAATTCCGTTGTTTTCATTCAAATTCTGTTCTTTTAATTCTAATTCTGTTGTTGTCATTCCAATTCCGTTGCTTTCATTCAAATTGTCTTGTTTTTATTTAAATTCTGTTCTTTTCATTGAAATTCTCTTCTTTTCATTCTACTTCTTTAGTTTTCATTCTAATTCTGTTTTTGTCATTCAAATTCCATTGTTTGTTTTCAAATTCCGTTCTTTTCATTCTAATTCCGTTGTTTTTAATTCTAATTCCGTTGTTTTCATTCAAATTCTGTTGTTTGTTCTCAAATTCTGTTAATTTCATTCTAATTTTGTTGTTTTTGTTCTAATTCCGTTGTTTTCATTCAAATTCTGTTCTTTTAATTCTAATTCTGTTGTTTTCATTCTAATTCTGTTGTTTTCATTCTAATTCCGTTGTTTTCATTGGAATTCTGTTCTTTTCATTCTACTTCTGTTGTTGTCATTCTAATTCCGTTGCTTTCATTCAAATTGTGTTGTTTTTATTTAAATTCCGTTGTTTTCATTCTAATTCCGTTGTTTTCATTCAAATTGTGTTGTTTTTATTTAAATTCCATTGTTTTCATTCAAATTCTGATCTTTTCATTCTAATTCCGTTGCTTTCATTCAAATTCTGTTCTTTTCATTTAAATGCTGTTCTTTCCTTTAAAATTCCATTGTTTTCATTCAAATTCTGTTCCTTTTATTCAAATTCTCTTCCTTTTCATTCAAATTCCGTTGTTTTCATTCAAATTCTGTTCCATTTGTTCTAATTCTGTTCTTTTCATTCAAATTCCGTTGTTTTGATTCAAAATCCTGTTCTTTTCATTCAAATGCTGTTGTTTGTTTTTAAATTCTGTTGTTTTCATTCAAATTCTGTTGTTTTCATTCAAATTCTGTTGTTTTCATTCAAATTCTGTTCTTTTCATTGTAATTCCGTTGCTTTCATTCTAATTCTCTTCTTTTCATTCAAATTTTGTTCTTTTCATTCTACATCCGTTGTTTTCATTCAAATTCCGTTGTTTTCATTCAAATTCCGTTGTTTTCATTCAAAATCCTGTTCTTTTCATTCAAATGCTGTTGTTTGTTTTTAAATTCTGTTGTTTTCATTCAAATTCTGTTCTTTTCATTCTACTTCTTTAGTTTTCATTCTAATTCTGTTTTTGTCATTCAAATTCCGTTGTTTTCATTCAAATTCCGTTGTTTTCATTCTAATTCCGTTGTTTTCATTCAAATTCCGTTGTTTTCATTCTAATTCCGTTGTTTTCATTCAAATTCTGTTGTTTGTTCTCAAATTCTGTTAATTTCATTCTAATTCTGTTGTTTTTGTTCTAATTCCGTTATTTTCATTCAAATTCTGTTCTTTTAATTCTAATTCTGTTCTTTTCATTCAAATTCTGTTGTTTTCATTCTAATTCCGTTGTTTTCATTGGAATTCTGTTGCTTTCATTCAAATTGTGTTGTTTTTATTTAAATTCCGTTGTTTTCATTCAAATTCTGTTGTTTTCATTGTACTTCTTCAGTTTTCATTCTGGTTCTGTTATTTTCATTCAAATTCTGTTCTTTTCATTCTAATTCTGTTGTTTTCATTCTTATTCTGTTCTTTTCATTCTACTTCTTTAGTTTTCATTCTAATTCTGTTGTTTTCATTCTAATTCCGTTGTTTTCATTGGAATTCTGTTCTTTTCATTCTACTTCTGTTGTTGTCATTCTAATTCCGTTGCTTTCATTCAAATTGTGTTGTTTTTATTTAAATTCCGTTGTTTTCATTCTAATTCCGTTGTTTTCATTCAAATTCTGTTCTTTTAATTCTAATTCTGTTGTTTTCATTCTAATTCTGTTGTTTTCATTCTAATTCCGTTGTTTTCATTGGAATTCTGTTCTTTTCATTCTACTTCTGTTGTTGTCATTCTAATTCCGTTGCTTTCATTCAAATTGTGTTGTTTTTATTTAAATTCCGTTGTTTTCATTCTAATTCCGTTGTTTTCATTCAAATTGTGTTGTTTTTATTTAAATTCCATTGTTTTCATTCAAATTCTGATCTTTTCATTCTAATTCCGTTGCTTTCATTCAAATTCTGTTCTTTTCATTTAAATGCTGTTCTTTCCTTTAAAATTCCATTGTTTTCATTCAAATTCTGTTCCTTTTATTCAAATTCTCTTCCTTTTCATTCAAATTCCGTTGTTTTCATTCAAATTCTGTTCCATTTGTTCTAATTCTGTTCTTTTCATTCAAATTCCGTTGTTTTGATTCAAAATCCTGTTCTTTTCATTCAAATGCTGTTGTTTGTTTTTAAATTCTGTTGTTTTCATTCAAATTCTGTTGTTTTCATTCAAATTCTGTTCTTTTCATTCAAATTCTGTTCTTTTCATTGTAATTCCGTTGCTTTCATTCTAATTCTCTTCTTTTCATTCAAATTTTGTTCTTTTCATTCTACATCCGTTGTTTTCATTCAAATTCCGTTGTTTTCATTCAAATTCCGTTGTTTTCATTCAAAATCCTGTTCTTTTCATTCAAATGCTGTTGTTTGTTTTTAAATTCTGTTGTTTTCATTCAAATTCTGTTCTTTTCATTCTACTTCTTTAGTTTTCATTCTAATTCTGTTTTTGTCATTCAAATTCCGTTGTTTTCATTCTAATTCCGTTGTTTTCATTCAAATTCCGTTGTTTTCATTCTAATTCCGTTGTTTTCATTCAAATTCTGTTGTTTGTTCTCAAATTCTGTTAATTTCATTCTAATTCTGTTGTTTTTGTTCTAATTCCATTATTTTCATTCAAATTCTGTTCTTTTAATTCTAATTCTGTTCTTTTCATTCTAATTCTGTTGTTTTCATTCTAATTCCGTTGTTTTCATTGGAATTCTGTTGCTTTCATTCAAATTGTGTTGTTTTTATTTAAATTCCGTTGTTTTCATTCAAATTCTGTTGTTTTCATTGTACTTCTTCAGTTTTCATTCTGGTTCTGTTATTTTCATTCAAATTCTGTTCTTTTCATTCTAATTCTGTTGTTTTCATTCTTATTCTGTTCTTTTCATTCTACTTCTTTAGTTTTCATTCTAATTCTGTTGTTTTCATTCTAATTCCGTTGTTTTCATTGGAATTCTGTTCTTTTCATTCTACTTCTGTTGTTGTCATTCTAATTCCGTTGCTTTCATTCAAATTGTGTTGTTTTTATTTAAATTCCGTTGTTTTCATTCTAATTCCGTTGTTTTCATTCAAATTCTGTTCTTTTAATTCTAATTCTGTTTTTTTCATTCTAATTCTGTTGTTTTCATTCTAATTCCGTTGTTTTCATTGGAATTCTGTTCTTTTCATTCTACTTCTGTTGTTGTCATTCTAATTCCGTTGCTTTCATTCAAATTGTGTTGTTTTTATTTAAATTCCGTTGTTTTCATTCTAATTCCGTTGTTTTCATTCAAATTGTGTTGTTTTTATTTAAATTCCATTGTTTTCATTCAAATTCTGATCTTTTCATTCTAATTCCGTTGCTTTCATTCAAATTCTGTTCTTTTCATTTAAATGCTGTTCTTTCCTTTAAAATTCCATTGTTTTCATTCAAATTCTGTTCCTTTTATTCAAATTCTCTTCCTTTTCATTCAAATTCCGTTGTTTTCATTCAAATTCTGTTCCATTTGTTCTAATTCTGTTCTTTTCATTCAAATTCCGTTGTTTTGATTCAAAATCCTGTTCTTTTCATTCAAATGCTGTTGTTTGTTTTTAAATTCTGTTGTTTTCATTCAAATTCTCTTGTTTTCATTCAAATTCTCTTGTTTTCATTCAAATTCTGTTCTTTTCATTCAAATTCTGTTCTTTTCATTGTAATTCCGTTGCTTTCATTCTAATTCTCTTCTTTTCATTCAAATTTTGTTCTTTTCATTCTACATCCGTTGTTTTCATTCAAATTCCGTTGTTTTCATTCAAATTCCGTTGTTTTCATTCAAAATCCTGTTCTTTTCATTCAAATGCTGTTGTTTGTTTTTAAATTCTGTTGTTTTCATTCAAATTCTGTTCTTTTCATTCTACTTCTTTAGTTTTCATTCTAATTCTGTTTTTGTCATTCAAATTCCGTTGTTTTCATTCAAATTCCGTTGTTTTCATTCTAATTCCGTTGTTTTCATTCAAATTCCGTTGTTTTCATTCTAATTCCGTTGTTTTCATTCAAATTCTGTTGTTTGTTCTCAAATTCTGTTAATTTCATTCTAATTCTGTTGTTTTTGTTCTAATTCCGTTATTTTCATTCAAATTCTGTTCTTTTAATTCTAATTCTGTTCTTTTCATTCAAATTCTGTTGTTTTCATTCTAATTCCGTTGTTTTCATTGGAATTCTGTTCTTTTCATTCTACTTCTGTTGTTGTCATTCTAATTCCGTTGCTTTCATTCAAATTGTGTTGTTTTTATTTAAATTCCGTTGTTTTCATTCTAATTCCGTTGCTTTCACTCAAATTGTGTTGTTTTTATTTAAATTCCGTTGTTTTCATTCAAATTCTGTTGTTTTCATTGTACTTCTTCAGTTTTCATTCTGGTTCTGTTATTTTCATTCAAATTCTGTTCTTTTCATTCTAATTCTGTTGTTTTCATTCTAATTCTGTTCTTTTCATTCTAATTCTGTTCTTTTCATTCTACTTCTTTAGTTTTCATTCTAATTCTGTTTTTGTCATTCAAATTCTGATCTTTTCATTCTAATTCCGTTGCTTTTATTCAAATTCTGTTCTTTTCATTTAAATGCTGTTCTTTCCGTTAAAATTCCATTGTTTTCATTCAAATTCTGTTCCTTTTATTCAAATTCTCTTCCTTTTCATTCAAATTCCGTTGTTTTCATTCAAATTCTGTTCCATTTGTTCTAATTCTGTTCTTTTCATTCAAATTCTGTTGTTTTCATTCAAATTCTGTTCTTTTCATTCAAATTCTGTTCTTTTCATTGTAATTCCGTTGCTTTCATTCTAATTCTCTTCTTTTCATTCAAATTTTGTTCTTTTCATTCTACATCCGTTGTTTTCATTCAAATTCCGTTGTTTTCATTCAAATTCCGTTGTTTTCATTCAAAATCCTGTTTTTTTCATTCAAATGCTGTTGTTTGTTTTTAAATTCTGTTGTTTTCATTCAAATTCTGTTCTTTTCATTCTACTTCTTTAGTTTTCATTCTAATTCTGTTTTTGTCATTCAAATTCCGTTGTTTTCATTCAAATTCCGTTGTTTTCATTCTAATTCCGTTGTTTTCATTCAAATTCCGTTGTTTTCATTCTAATTCCGTTGTTTTCATTCAAATTCTGTTGTTTGTTCTCAAATTCTGTTAATTTCATTCTAATTCTGTTGTTTTTGTTCTAATTCCGTTATTTTCATTCAAATTCTGTTCTTTTAATTCTAATTCTGTTCTTTTCATTCAAATTCTGTTGTTTTCATTCTAATTCCGTTGTTTTCATTGGAATTCTGTTCTTTTCATTCTACTTCTGTTGTTGTCATTCTAATTCCGTTGCTTTCATTCAAATTGTGTTGTTTTTATTTAAATTCCGTTGTTTTCATTCAAATTCTGTTGTTTTCATTGTACTTCTTCAGTTTTCATTGTGGTTCTGTTATTTTCATTCAAATTCTGTTCTTTTCATTCTAATTCTGTTGTTTTCATTCAAATTCTGATCTTTTCATTCTTCTTCTTTAGTTTTCATTCTAATTCTGTTTTTGTCATTCAAATTCTGATCTTTTCATTCTAATTCCGTTGTTTTCATTCTAATTCTGTTCTTTTCATTCTACTTCTTTAGTTTTCGTTCTAATTCTGTTTTTGTCATTCAAATTCTGATCTTTTCATTCTAATTCCGTTGCTTTTATTCAAATTCTGTTCTTTTCATTTAAATGCTGTTCTTTCCGTTAAAATTCCATTGTTTTCATTCAAATTCTGTTCCTTTTATTCAAATTCTCTTCCTTTTCATTCAAATTCCGTTCTTTTCATTCAAATTCTCTTCTTTTCATTCTACTTCTTTAGTTTTCATTCTAATTCTGTTTTTGTCATTCAAATTCCATTGTTTGTTTTCAAATTCCGTTCTTTTCATTCTAATTCCGTTGTTTTCATTCTAATTCCGTTGTTTTCATTCAAATTCTGTTGTTTGTTCTCAAATTCTGTTAATTTCATTCTAATTTTGTTGTTTTTGTTCTAATTCCGTTGTTTTCATTCAAATTCTGTTCTTTTAATTCTAATTCTGTTGTTTTCATTCTAATTCTGTTGTTTTCATTCTAATTCCGTTGTTTTCATTGGAATTCTGTTCTTTTCATTCTACTTCTGTTGTTGTCATTCTAATTCCGTTGCTTTCATTCAAATTGTGTTGTTTTTATTTAAATTCCGTTGTTTTCATTCTAATTCCGTTGTTTTCATTCAAATTGTGTTGTTTTTATTTAAATTCCATTGTTTTCATTCAAATTCTGATCTTTTCATTCTAATTCCGTTGCTTTCATTCAAATTCTGTTCTTTTCATTTAAATGCTGTTCTTTCCTTTAAAATTCCATTGTTTTCATTCAAATTCTGTTCCTTTTATTCAAATTCTCTTCCTTTTCATTCAAATTCCGTTGTTTTCATTCAAATTCTGTTCCATTTGTTCTAATTCTGTTCTTTTCATTCAAATTCCGTTGTTTTGATTCAAAATCCTGTTCTTTTCATTCAAATGCTGTTGTTTGTTTTTAAATTCTGTTGTTTTCATTCAAATTCTGTTTTCATTCAAATTCTGTTGTTTTCATTCAAATTCTGTTCTTTTCATTGTAATTCCGTTGCTTTCATTCTAATTCTCTTCTTTTCATTCAAATTTTGTTCTTTTCATTCTACATCCGTTGTTTTCATTCAAATTCCGTTGTTTTCATTCAAAATCCTGTTCTTTTCATTCAAATGCTGTTGTTTGTTTTTAAATTCTGTTGTTTTCATTCAAATTCTGTTCTTTTCATTCTACTTCTTTAGTTTTCATTCTAATTCTGTTTTTGTCATTCAAATTCCGTTGTTTTCATTCAAATTCCGTTGTTTTCATTCTAATTCCGTTGTTTTCATTCAAATTCTGTTGTTTGTTCTCAAATTCTGTTAATTTCATTCTAATTCTGTTGTTTTTGTTCTAATTCCGTTATTTTCATTCAAATTCTGTTCTTTTAATTCTAATTCTGTTCTTTTCATTCAAATTCTGTTGTTTTCATTCTAATTCCGTTGTTTTCATTGGAATTCTGTTCTTTTCATTCTACTTCTGTTGTTGTCATTCTAATTCCGTTGCTTTCATTCAAATTGTGTTGTTTTTATTTAAATTCCGTTGTTTTCATTCTAATTCCGTTGCTTTCATTCAAATTGTGTTGTTTTTATTTAAATTCCGTTGTTTTCATTCTAATTCCGTTGCTTTCATTCAAATTGTGTTGTTTTTATTTAAATTCCATTGTTTTCATTCAAATTCTGTTGTTTTCATTGTACTTCTTCAGTTTTCATTCTGGTTCTGTTATTTTCATTCAAATTCTGTTCTTTTCATTCTAATTCTGTTGTTTTCATTCAAATTCTGATCTTTTCATTCTACTTCTTTAGTTTTCTTTCTAATTCTGTTTTTGTCATTCAAATTCTGATCTTTTCATTCTAATTCCGTTGCTTTTATTCAAATTCTGTTCCATTTGTTCTAATTCTGTTCTTTTCATTCAAATTCCGTTGTTTTGATTCAAAATCCTGTACTTTTCATTCAAATGCTGTTGTTTGTTTTTAAATTCTGTTGTTTTCATTCAAATTCTGTTCTTTTCATTCAAATTCTGTTCTTTTCATTGTAATTCCGTTGCTTTCATTCTAATTCTCTTCTTGTAATTCAAATTTTGTTCTTTTCATTGTACATCCGTTGTTTTCATTCAAATTCCGTTGTTTTCATTCAAATTCCGTTGTTTTCATTCAAATTCCGTTGTTTTCATTCAAATGCTGTTCTTTTCATTCAAATGCTGTTGTTTTTATTTAAATTCCGTTGTTTTCATTCAAATTGTGTTGTTTTTATTCAAATTCCGTTGTTTTCATTCAAATTCCGTTGGTTTCATTCAAATGCTGTTCTTTTCATTCAAATGCTGTTGTTTGTTTTTAAATTCTGTTGTTTTCATTCAAATTCTCTTCTTTTCATTCTATTTCTGTTGTTGTCATTCTAATTCCGTTGTTTTCATTCTAATTCCGTTGTTTTCATTCTAATTCCGTTGTTTTCATTCAAATTCCGTTGTTTTCATTCTAATTCCGTTGTTTTCATTCAAATTCTGTTGTTTGTTCTCAAATTCTGTTAATTTCATTCTAATTCTGTTGTTTTTGTTCTAATTCCATTATTTTCATTCAAATTCTGTTCTTTTAATTCTAATTCTGTTCTTTTCATTCTAATTCTGTTGTTTTCATTCTAATTCCGTTGTTTTCATTGGAATTCTGTTGCTTTCATTCAAATTGTGTTGTTTTTATTTAAATTCCGTTGTTTTCATTCAAATTCTGTTGTTTTCATTGTACTTCTTCAGTTTTCATTCTGGTTCTGTTATTTTCATTCAAATTCTGTTCTTTTCATTCTAATTCTGTTGTTTTCATTCTTATTCTGTTCTTTTCATTCTACTTCTTTAGTTTTCATTCTAATTCTGTTGTTTTCATTCTAATTCCGTTGTTTTCATTGGAATTCTGTTCTTTTCATTCTACTTCTGTTGTTGTCATTCTAATTCCGTTGCTTTCATTCAAATTGTGTTGTTTTTATTTAAATTCCGTTGTTTTCATTCTAATTCCGTTGTTTTCATTCAAATTCTGTTCTTTTAATTCTAATTCTGTTTTTTTCATTCTAATTCTGTTGTTTTCATTCTAATTCCGTTGTTTTCATTGGAATTCTGTTCTTTTCATTCTACTTCTGTTGTTGTCATTCTAATTCCGTTGCTTTCATTCAAATTGTGTTGTTTTTATTTAAATTCCGTTGTTTTCATTCTAATTCCGTTGTTTTCATTCAAATTGTGTTGTTTTTATTTAAATTCCATTGTTTTCATTCAAATTCTGTTCTTTTCATTCTAATTCCGTTGCTTTCATTCAAATTCTGTTCTTTTCATTTAAATGCTGTTCTTTCCTTTAAAATTCCATTGTTTTCATTCAAATTCTGTTCCTTTTATTCAAATTCTCTTCCTTTTCATTCAAATTCCGTTGTTTTCATTCAAATTCTGTTCCATTTGTTCTAATTCTGTTCTTTTCATTCAAATTCCGTTGTTTTGATTCAAAATCCTGTTCTTTTCATTCAAATGCTGTTGTTTGTTTTTAAATTCTGTTGTTTTCATTCAAATTCTCTTGTTTTCATTCAAATTCTGTTCTTTTCATTCAAATTCTGTTCTTTTCATTGTAATTCCGTTGCTTTCATTCTAATTCTCTTCTTTTCATTCAAATTTTGTTCTTTTCATTCTACATCCGTTGTTTTCATTCAAATTCCGTTGTTTTCATTCAAATTCCGTTGTTTTCATTCAAAATCCTGTTCTTTTCATTCAAATGCTGTTGTTTGTTTTTAAATTCTGTTGTTTTCATTCAAATTCTGTTGTTTTCATTCTACTTCTTTAGTTTTCATTCTAATTCTGTTTTTGTCATTCAAATTCCGTTGTTTTCATTCAAATTCCGTTGTTTTCATTCTAATTCCGTTGTTTTCATTCAAATTCCGTTGTTTTCATTCTAATTCCGTTGTTTTCATTCAAATTCTGTTGTTTGTTCTCAAATTCTGTTAATTTCATTCTAATTCTGTTGTTTTTGTTCTAATTCCGTTATTTTCATTCAAATTCTGTTCTTTTAATTCTAATTCTGTTCTTTTCATTCAAATTCTGTTGTTTTCATTCTAATTCCGTTGTTTTCATTGGAATTCTGTTCTTTTCATTCTACTTCTGTTGTTGTCATTCTAATTCCGTTGCTTTCATTCAAATTGTGTTGTTTTTATTTAAATTCCGTTGTTTTCATTCTAATTCCGTTGCTTTCACTCAAATTGTGTTGTTTTTATTTAAATTCCGTTGTTTTCATTCAAATTCTGTTGTTTTCATTGTACTTCTTCAGTTTTCATTCTGGTTCTGTTATTTTCATTCAAATTCTGTTCTTTTCATTCTAATTCTGTTGTTTTCATTCTAATTCTGTTCTTTTCATTCTAATTCTGTTCTTTTCATTCTACTTCTTTAGTTTTCATTCTAATTCTGTTTTTGTCATTCAAATTCTGATCTTTTCATTCTAATTCCGTTGCTTTTATTCAAATTCTGTTCTTTTCATTTAAATGCTGTTCTTTCCGTTAAAATTCCATTGTTTTCATTCAAATTCTGTTCCTTTTATTCAAATTCTCTTCCTTTTCATTCAAATTCCGTTGTTTTCATTCAAATTCTGTTCCATTTGTTCTAATTCTGTTCTTTTCATTCAAATTCTGTTGTTTTCATTCAAATTCTGTTCTTTTCATTCAAATTCTGTTCTTTTCATTGTAATTCCGTTGCTTTCATTCTAATTCTCTTCTTTTCATTCAAATTTTGTTCTTTTCATTCTACATCCGTTGTTTTCATTCAAATTCCGTTGTTTTCATTCAAATTCCGTTGTTTTCATTCAAAATCCTGTTTTTTTCATTCAAATGCTGTTGTTTGTTTTTAAATTCTGTTGTTTTCATTCAAATTCTGTTCTTTTCATTCTACTTCTTTAGTTTTCATTCTAATTCTGTTTTTGTCATTCAAATTCCGTTGTTTTCATTCAAATTCCGTTGTTTTCATTCTAATTCCGTTGTTTTCATTCAAATTCCGTTGTTTTCATTCTAATTCCGTTGTTTTCATTCAAATTCTGTTGTTTGTTCTCAAATTCTGTTAATTTCATTCTAATTCTGTTGTTTTTGTTCTAATTCCGTTATTTTCATTCAAATTCTGTTCTTTTAATTCTAATTCTGTTCTTTTCATTCAAATTCTGTTGTTTTCATTCTAATTCTGTTGTTTTCATTGGAATTCTGTTCTTTTCATTCTACTTCTGTTGTTGTCATTCTAATTCCGTTGCTTTCATTCAAATTGTGTTGTTTTTATTTAAATTCCGTTGTTTTCATTCAAATTCTGTTGTTTTCATTGTACTTCTTCAGTTTTCATTCTGGTTCTGTTATTTTCATTCAAATTCTGTTCTTTTCATTCTAATTCTGTTGTTTTCATTCAAATTCTGATCTTTTCATTCTTCTTCTTTAGTTTTCATTCTAATTCTGTTTTTGTCATTCAAATTCTGATCTTTTCATTCTAATTCCGTTGTTTTCATTCTAATTCTGTTCTTTTCATTCTACTTCTTTAGTTTTCGTTCTAATTCTGTTTTTGTCATTCAAATTCTGTTCCTTTTATTCAAATTCTCTTCCTTTTCATTCAAATTCCGTTGTTTTCATTCAAATTCTGTTCCATTTGTTCTAATTCTGTTCTTTTCATTCAAATTCCGTTGTTTTGATTCAAAATCCTGTTCTTTTCATTCAAATGCTGTTGTTTGTTTTTAAATTCTGTTCTTTTCATTCAAATTCTGTTGTTTGTTCTCAAATTCTGTTAATTTCATTCTAATTCTGTTGTTTTTGTTCTAATTCCGTTATTTTCATTCAAATTCTGTTCTTTTAATTCTAATTCTGTTCTTTTCATTCAAATTCTGTTGTTTTCATTCTAATTCCGTTGTTTTCATTGGAATTCTGTTCTTTTCATTCTACTTCTGTTGTTGTCATTCTAATTCCGTTGCTTTCATTCAAATTGTGTTGTTTTTATTTAAATTCCGTTGTTTTCATTCTAATTCCGTTGCTTTCACTCAAATTGTGTTGTTTTTATTTAAATTCCGTTGTTTTCATTCAAATTCTGTTGTTTTCATTGTACTTCTTCAGTTTTCATTCTGGTTCTGTTATTTTCATTCAAATTCTGTTCTTTTCATTCTAATTCTGTTGTTTTCATTCTAATTCTGTTCTTTTCATTCTAATTCTGTTCTTTTCATTCTACTTCTTTAGTTTTCATTCTAATTCTGTTTTTGTCATTCAAATTCTGATCTTTTCATTCTAATTCCGTTGCTTTTATTCAAATTCTGTTCTTTTCATTTAAATGCTGTTCTTTCCGTTAAAATTCCATTGTTTTCATTCAAATTCTGTTCCTTTTATTCAAATTCTCTTCCTTTTCATTCAAATTCCGTTGTTTTCATTCAAATTCTGTTCCATTTGTTCTAATTCTGTTCTTTTCATTCAAATTCTGTTGTTTTCATTCAAATTCTGTTCTTTTCATTCAAATTCTGTTCTTTTCATTGTAATTCCGTTGCTTTCATTCTAATTCTCTTCTTTTCATTCAAATTTTGTTCTTTTCATTCTACATCCGTTGTTTTCATTCAAATTCCGTTGTTTTCATTCAAATTCCGTTGTTTTCATTCAAAATCCTGTTTTTTTCATTCAAATGCTGTTGTTTGTTTTTAAATTCTGTTGTTTTCATTCAAATTCTGTTCTTTTCATTCTACTTCTTTAGTTTTCATTCTAATTCTGTTTTTGTCATTCAAATTCCGTTGTTTTCATTCAAATTCCGTTGTTTTCATTCTAATTCCGTTGTTTTCATTCAAATTCCGTTGTTTTCATTCTAATTCCGTTGTTTTCATTCAAATTCTGTTGTTTGTTCTCAAATTCTGTTAATTTCATTCTAATTCTGTTGTTTTTGTTCTAATTCCGTTATTTTCATTCAAATTCTGTTCTTTTAATTCTAATTCTGTTCTTTTCATTCAAATTCTGTTGTTTTCATTCTAATTCCGTTGTTTTCATTGGAATTCTGTTCTTTTCATTCTACTTCTGTTGTTGTCATTCTAATTCCGTTGCTTTCATTCAAATTGTGTTGTTTTTATTTAAATTCCGTTGTTTTCATTCAAATTCTGTTGTTTTCATTGTACTTCTTCAGTTTTCATTCTGGTTCTGTTATTTTCATTCAAATTCTGTTCTTTTCATTCTAATTCTGTTGTTTTCATTCAAATTCTGATCTTTTCATTCTTCTTCTTTAGTTTTCATTCTAATTCTGTTTTTGTCATTCAAATTCTGATCTTTTCATTCTAATTCCGTTGTTTTCATTCTAATTCTGTTCTTTTCATTCTACTTCTTTAGTTTTCGTTCTAATTCTGTTTTTGTCATTCAAATTCTGATCTTTTCATTCTAATTCCGTTGCTTTTATTCAAATTCTGTTCTTTTCATTTAAATGCTGTTCTTTCCGTTAAAATTCCATTGTTTTCATTCAAATTCTGTTCCTTTTATTCAAATTCTCTTCCTTTTCATTCAAATTCCGTTCTTTTCATTCAAATTCTCTTCTTTTCATTCTACTTCTTTAGTTTTCATTCTAATTCTGTTTTTGTCATTCAAATTCCATTGTTTGTTTTCAAATTCCGTTCTTTTCATTCTAATTCCGTTGTTTTCATTCTAATTCCGTTGTTTTCATTCAAATTCTGTTGTTTGTTCTCAAATTCTGTTAATTTCATTCTAATTTTGTTGTTTTTGTTCTAATTCCGTTGTTTTCATTCAAATTCTGTTCTTTTAATTCTAATTCTGTTGTTTTCATTCTAATTCTGTTGTTTTCATTCTAATTCCGTTGTTTTCATTGGAATTCTGTTCTTTTCATTCTACTTCTGTTGTTGTCATTCTAATTCCGTTGCTTTCATTCAAATTGTGTTGTTTTTATTTAAATTCCGTTGTTTTCATTCTAATTCCGTTGTTTTCATTCAAATTGTGTTGTTTTTATTTAAATTCCATTGTTTTCATTCAAATTCTGATCTTTTCATTCTAATTCCGTTGCTTTCATTCAAATTCTGTTCTTTTCATTTAAATGCTGTTCTTTCCTTTAAAATTCCATTGTTTTCATTCAAATTCTGTTCCTTTTATTCAAATTCTCTTCCTTTTCATTCAAATTCCGTTGTTTTCATTCAAATTCTGTTCCATTTGTTCTAATTCTGTTCTTTTCATTCAAATTCCGTTGTTTTGATTCAAAATCCTGTTCTTTTCATTCAAATGCTGTTGTTTGTTTTTAAATTCTGTTGTTTTCATTCAAATTCTGTTGTTTTCATTCAAATTCTGTTCTTTTCATTGTAATTCCGTTGCTTTCATTCTAATTCTCTTCTTTTCATTCAAATTTTGTTCTTTTCATTCTACATCCGTTGTTTTCATTCAAATTCCGTTGTTTTCATTCAAATTCCGTTGTTTTCATTCAAAATCCTGTTCTTTTCATTCAAATGCTGTTGTTTGTTTTTAAATTCTGTTGTTTTCATTCAAATTCTGTTCTTTTCATTCTACTTCTTTAGTTTTCATTCTAATTCTGTTTTTGTCATTCAAATTCCGTTGTTTTCATTCAAATTCCGTTGTTTTCATTCTAATTCCGTTGTTTTCATTGGAATTCTGTTCTTTTCATTCTACTTCTGTTGTTGTCATTCTAATTCCGTTGCTTTCATTCAAATTGTGTTGTTTTTATTTAAATTCCGTTGTTTTCATTCAAATTCTGTTGTTTTCATTGTACTTCTTCAGTTTTCATTCTGGTTCTGTTATTTTCATTCAAATTCTGTTCTTTTCATTCTAATTCTGTTGTTTTCATTCAAATTCTGATCTTTTCATTCTTCTTCTTTAGTTTTCATTCTAATTCTGTTTTTGTCATTCAAATTCTGATCTTTTCATTCTAATTCCGTTGTTTTCATTCTAATTCTGTTCTTTTCATTCTACTTCTTTAGTTTTCGTTCTAATTCTGTTTTTGTCATTCAAATTCTGATCTTTTCATTCTAATTCCGTTGCTTTTATTCAAATTCTGTTCTTTTCATTTAAATGCTGTTCTTTCCGTTAAAATTCCATTGTTTTCATTCAAATTCTGTTCCTTTTATTCAAATTCTCTTCCTTTTCATTCAAATTCCGTTCTTTTCATTCAAATTCTCTTCTTTTCATTCTACTTCTTTAGTTTTCATTCTAATTCTGTTTTTGTCATTCAAATTCCATTGTTTGTTTTCAAATTCCGTTCTTTTCATTCTAATTCCGTTGTTTTCATTCTAATTCCGTTGTTTTCATTCAAATTCTGTTGTTTGTTCTCAAATTCTGTTAATTTCATTCTAATTTTGTTGTTTTTGTTCTAATTCCGTTGTTTTCATTCAAATTCTGTTCTTTTAATTCTAATTCTGTTGTTTTCATTCTAATTCTGTTGTTTTCATTCTAATTCCGTTGTTTTCATTGGAATTCTGTTCTTTTCATTCTACTTCTGTTGTTGTCATTCTAATTCCGTTGCTTTCATTCAAATTGTGTTGTTTTTATTTAAATTCCGTTGTTTTCATTCTAATTCCGTTGTTTTCATTCAAATTGTGTTGTTTTTATTTAAATTCCATTGTTTTCATTCAAATTCTGATCTTTTCATTCTAATTCCGTTGCTTTCATTCAAATTCTGTTCTTTTCATTTAAATGCTGTTCTTTCCTTTAAAATTCCATTGTTTTCATTCAAATTCTGTTCCTTTTATTCAAATTCTCTTCCTTTTCATTCAAATTCCGTTGTTTTCATTCAAATTCTGTTCCATTTGTTCTAATTCTGTTCTTTTCATTCAAATTCCGTTGTTTTGATTCAAAATCCTGTTCTTTTCATTCAAATGCTGTTGTTTGTTTTTAAATTCTGTTGTTTTCATTCAAATTCTGTTGTTTTCATTCAAATTCTGTTCTTTTCATTGTAATTCCGTTGCTTTCATTCTAATTCTCTTCTTTTCATTCAAATTTTGTTCTTTTCATTCTACATCCGTTGTTTTCATTCAAATTCCGTTGTTTTCATTCAAATTCCGTTGTTTTCATTCAAAATCCTGTTCTTTTCATTCAAATGCTGTTGTTTGTTTTTAAATTCTGTTGTTTTCATTCAAATTCTGTTCTTTTCATTCTACTTCTTTAGTTTTCATTCTAATTCTGTTTTTGTCATTCAAATTCCGTTGTTTTCATTCAAATTCCGTTGTTTTCATTCTAATTCCGTTGTTTTCATTCAAATTCTGTTGTTTGTTCTCAAATTCTGTTAATTTCATTCTAACTCTGTTGTTTTTGTTCTAATTCCGTTATTTTCATTCAAATTCTGTTCTTTTAATTCTAATTCTGTTCTTTTCATTCAAATTCTGTTGTTTTCATTCTAATTCCGTTGTTTTCATTGGAATTCTGTTCTTTTCATTCTACTTCTGTTGTTGTCATTCTAATTCCGTTGCTTTCATTCAAATTGTGTTGTTTTTATTTAAATTCCGTTGTTTTCATTCTAATTCCGTTGCTTTCATTCAAATTGTGTTGTTTTTATTTAAATTCCGTTGTTTTCATTCTAATTCCGTTGCTTTCATTCAAATTGTGTTGTTTTTATTTAAATTCCATTGTTTTCATTCAAATTCTGTTGTTTTCATTGTACTTCTTCAGTTTTCATTCTGGTTCTGTTATTTTCATTCAAATTCTGTTCTTTTCATTCTAATTCTGTTGTTTTCATTCAAATTCTGATCTTTTCATTCTACTTCTTTAGTTTTCTTTCTAATTCTGTTTTTGTCATTCAAATTCTGATCTTTTCATTCTAATTCCGTTGCTTTTATTCAAATTCTGTTCCATTTGTTCTAATTCTGTTCTTTTCATTCAAATTCCGTTGTTTTGATTCAAAATCCTGTACTTTTCATTCAAATGCTGTTGTTTGTTTTTAAATTCTGTTGTTTTCATTCAAATTCTGTTCTTTTCATTCAAATTCTGTTCTTTTCATTGTAATTCCGTTGCTTTCATTCTAATTCTCTTCTTGTAATTCAAATTTTGTTCTTTTCATTGTACATCCGTTGTTTTCATTCAAATTCCGTTGTTTTCATTCAAATTCCGTTGTTTTCATTCTACTTCTTTTGTTGTCATTCTAATTCCGTTGCTTTCATTCAAATTGTGTTGTTTTTATTTAAATTCCGTTGTTTTCATTCAAATTCTGTTCCATTTGTTCTAATTCTGTTCTTTTCATTCAAATTCTGTTGTTTTCATTCAAATTCTGTTCTTTTCATTCAAATTCTGTTCTTTTCATTGTAATTCCGTTGCTTTCATTCTAATTCTCTTCTTTTCATTCAAATTTTGTTCTTTTCATTCTACATCCGTTGTTTTCATTCAAATTCCGTTGTTTTCATTCAAATTCCGTTGTTTTCATTCAAAATCCTGTTTTTTTCATTCAAATGCTGTTGTTTGTTTTTAAATTCTGTTGTTTTCATTCAAATTCTGTTCTTTTCATTCTACTTCTTTAGTTTTCATTCTAATTCTGTTTTTGTCATTCAAATTCCGTTGTTTTCATTCAAATTCCATTGTTTTCATTCTAATTCCGTTGTTTTCATTCAAATTCCGTTGTTTTCATTCTAATTCCGTTGTTTTCATTCAAATTCTGTTGTTTGTTCTCAAATTCTGTTAATTTCATTCTAATTCTGTTGTTTTTGTTCTAATTCCGTTATTTTCTTTCAAATTCTGTTCTTTTAATTCTAATTCTATTCTTTTCATTCAAATTGTGTTGTTTTTATTTAAATTCCGTTGTTTTCATTCTAATTCCGTTGCTGTCATTCAAATTGTGTTGTTTTTATTTAAATTCCGTTGTTTTCATTCAAATTCTGTTGTTTTCATTGTACTTCTTCAGTTTTCATTCTGGTTCTGTTATTTTCATTCAAATTCTGTTCTTTTCATTCTAATTCTGTTGTTTTCATTCTAATTCTGTTCTTTTCATTCTACTTCTTTAGTTTTCATTCTAATTCTGTTTTTGTCATTCAAATTCTGATCTTTTCATTCTAATTCCGTTGCTTTTATTCAAATTCTGTTCTTTTCATTTAAATGCTGTTCTTTCCGTTAAAATTCCATTGTTTTCATTCAAATTCTGTTCCTTTTATTCAAATTCTCTTCCTTTTCATTCAAATTCCGTTGTTTTCATTCAAATTCTGTTCCATTTGTTCTAATTCTGTTCTTTTCATTCAAATTCCGTTGTTTTCATTCAAAATGCTGTTCTTTTCATTCAAATGTTGTTGTTTGTTTTTAAATTCTGTTGTTTTCATTCAAATTCTGTTGTTTTCATTCAAATTCTGTTCTTTTCATTGTAATTCCGTTGCTTTCATTCTAATTCTCTTCTTTTCATTCAAATTTTGTTCTTTTCATTCTACATCCGTTATTTTCATTCAAATTCCGTTGTTTTCATTCAAATTCCGTTGTTTTCATTCAAAATCCTGTTCTTTTCATTCAAATGCTGTTGTTTATTTTTAAATTCTGTTGTTTTCATTCAAATTCTCTTCTTTTCATTCTACTTCTTTAGTTTTCATTCTAATTCTGTTTTTGTCATTCAAATTCCATCGTTTGTTTTCAAATTCCGTTCTTTTCATTCTAATTCCGTTGTTTTCATTCTAATTCCGTTGTTTTCATTCAAATTCTGTTGTTTGTTCTCAAATTCTGTTAATTTCATTCTAATTTTGTTGTTTTTGTTCTAATTCCGTTGTTTTCATTCAAATTCTGTTCTTTTAATTCTAATTCTGTTGTTGTCATTCCAATTCCGTTGCTTTCATTCAAATTGTCTTGTTTTTATTTAAATTCTGTTCTTTTCATTGAAATTCTCTTCTTTTCATTCTACTTCTTTAGTTTTCATTCTAATTCTGTTTTTGTCATTCAAATTCCATTGTTTGTTTTCAAATTCCGTTCTTTTCATTCTAATTCCGTTGTTTTTAATTCTAATTCCGTTGTTTTCATTCAAATTCTGTTGTTTGTTCTCAAATTCTGTTAATTTCATTCTAATTTTGTTGTTTTTGTTCTAATTCCGTTGTTTTCATTCAAATTCTGTTCTTTTAATTCTAATTCTGTTGTTTTCATTCTAATTCTGTTGTTTTCATTCTAATTCCGTTGTTTTCATTGGAATTCTGTTCTTTTCATTCTACTTCTGTTGTTGTCATTCTAATTCCGTTGCTTTCATTCAAATTGTGTTGTTTTTATTTAAATTCCGTTGTTTTCATTCTAATTCCGTTGTTTTCATTCAAATTGTGTTGTTTTTATTTAAATTCCATTGTTTTCATTCAAATTCTGATCTTTTCATTCTAATTCCGTTGCTTTCATTCAAATTCTGTTCTTTTCATTTAAATGCTGTTCTTTCCTTTAAAATTCCATTGTTTTCATTCAAATTCTGTTCCTTTTATTCAAATTCTCTTCCTTTTCATTCAAATTCCGTTGTTTTCATTCAAATTCTGTTCCATTTGTTCTAATTCTGTTCTTTTCATTCAAATTCCGTTGTTTTGATTCAAAATCCTGTTCTTTTCATTCAAATGCTGTTGTTTGTTTTTAAATTCTGTTGTTTTCATTCAAATTCTCTTGTTTTCATTCAAATTCTCTTGTTTTCATTCAAATTCTGTTCTTTTCATTCAAATTCTGTTCTTTTCATTGTAATTCCGTTGCTTTCATTCTAATTCTCTTCTTTTCATTCAAATTTTGTTCTTTTCATTCTACATCCGTTGTTTTCATTCAAATTCCGTTGTTTTCATTCAAATTCCGTTGTTTTCATTCAAAATCCTGTTCTTTTCATTCAAATGCTGTTGTTTGTTTTTAAATTCTGTTGTTTTCATTCAAATTCTGTTCTTTTCATTCTACTTCTTTAGTTTTCATTCTAATTCTGTTTTTGTCATTCAAATTCCGTTGTTTTCATTCAAATTCCGTTGTTTTCATTCTAATTCCGTTGTTTTCATTCAAATTCCGTTGTTTTCATTCTAATTCCGTTGTTTTCATTCAAATTCTGTTGTTTGTTCTCAAATTCTGTTAATTTCATTCTAATTCTGTTGTTTTTGTTCTAATTCCGTTATTTTCATTCAAATTCTGTTCTTTTAATTCTAATTCTGTTCTTTTCATTCAAATTCTGTTGTTTTCATTCTAATTCCGTTGTTTTCATTGGAATTCTGTTCTTTTCATTCTACTTCTGTTGTTGTCATTCTAATTCCGTTGCTTTCATTCAAATTGTGTTGTTTTTATTTAAATTCCGTTGTTTTCATTCTAATTCCGTTGCTTTCACTCAAATTGTGTTGTTTTTATTTAAATTCCGTTATTTTCATTCAAATTCTGTTCTTTTCATTCAAATTCTGTTCTTTTCATTCTAATTCTGTTCTTTTCATTCTAATTCTGTTCTTTTCATTCTACTTCTTTAGTTTTCATTCTAATTCTGTTTTTGTCATTCAAATTCTGATCTTTTCATTCTAATTCCGTTGCTTTTATTCAAATTCTGTTCTTTTCATTTAAATGCTGTTCTTTCCGTTAAAATTCCATTGTTTTCATTCAAATTCTGTTCCTTTTATTCAAATTCTCTTCCTTTTCATTCAAATTCCGTTGTTTTCATTCAAATTCTGTTCCATTTGTTCTAATTCTGTTCTTTTCATTCAAATTCTGTTGTTTTCATTCAAATTCTGTTCTTTTCATTCAAATTCTGTTCTTTTCATTGTAATTCCGTTGCTTTCATTCTAATTCTCTTCTTTTCATTCAAATTTTGTTCTTTTCATTCTACATCCGTTGTTTTCATTCAAATTCCGTTGTTTTCATTCAAATTCCGTTGTTTTCATTCAAAATCCTGTTTTTTTCATTCAAATGCTGTTGTTTGTTTTTAAATTCTGTTGTTTTCATTCAAATTCTGTTCTTTTCATTCTACTTCTTTAGTTTTCATTCTAATTCTGTTTTTGTCATTCAAATTCCGTTGTTTTCATTCAAATTCCGTTGTTTTCATTCTAATTCCGTTGTTTTCATTCAAATTCCGTTGTTTTCATTCTAATTCCGTTGTTTTCATTCAAATTCTGTTGTTTGTTCTCAAATTCTGTTAATTTCATTCTAATTCTGTTGTTTTTGTTCTAATTCCGTTATTTTCATTCAAATTCTGTTCTTTTAATTCTAATTCTGTTCTTTTCATTCAAATTCTGTTGTTTTCATTCTAATTCCGTTGTTTTCATTGGAATTCTGTTCTTTTCATTCTACTTCTGTTGTTGTCATTCTAATTCCGTTGCTTTCATTCAAATTGTGTTGTTTTTATTTAAATTCCGTTGTTTTCATTCAAATTCTGTTGTTTTCATTGTACTTCTTCAGTTTTCATTGTGGTTCTGTTATTTTCATTCAAATTCTGTTCTTTTCATTCTAATTCTGTTGTTTTCATTCAAATTCTGATCTTTTCATTCTTCTTCTTTAGTTTTCATTCTAATTCTGTTTTTGTCATTCAAATTCTGATCTTTTCATTCTAATTCCGTTGTTTTCATTCTAATTCTGTTCTTTTCATTCTACTTCTTTAGTTTTCGTTCTAATTCTGTTTTTGTCATTCAAATTCTGATCTTTTCATTCTAATTCCGTTGCTTTTATTCAAATTCTGTTCTTTTCATTTAAATGCTGTTCTTTCCGTTAAAATTCCATTGTTTTCATTCAAATTCTGTTCCTTTTATTCAAATTCTCTTCCTTTTCATTCAAATTCCGTTCTTTTCATTCAAATTCTCTTCTTTTCATTCTACTTCTTTAGTTTTCATTCTAATTCTGTTTTTGTCATTCAAATTCCATTGTTTGTTTTCAAATTCCGTTCTTTTCATTCTAATTCCGTTGTTTTCATTCTAATTCCGTTGTTTTCATTCAAATTCTGTTGTTTGTTCTCAAATTCTGTTAATTTCATTCTAATTTTGTTGTTTTTGTTCTAATTCCGTTGTTTTCATTCAAATTCTGTTCTTTTAATTCTAATTCTGTTGTTTTCATTCTAATTCTGTTGTTTTCATTCTAATTCCGTTGTTTTCATTGGAATTCTGTTCTTTTCATTCTACTTCTGTTGTTGTCATTCTAATTCCGTTGCTTTCATTCAAATTGTGTTGTTTTTATTTAAATTCCGTTGTTTTCATTCTAATTCCGTTGTTTTCATTCAAATTGTGTTGTTTTTATTTAAATTCCATTGTTTTCATTCAAATTCTGATCTTTTCATTCTAATTCCGTTGCTTTCATTCAAATTCTGTTCTTTTCATTTAAATGCTGTTCTTTCCTTTAAAATTCCATTGTTTTCATTCAAATTCTGTTCCTTTTATTCAAATTCTCTTCCTTTTCATTCAAATTCCGTTGTTTTCATTCAAATTCTGTTCCATTTGTTCTAATTCTGTTCTTTTCATTCAAATTCCGTTGTTTTGATTCAAAATCCTGTTCTTTTCATTCAAATGCTGTTGTTTGTTTTTAAATTCTGTTGTTTTCATTCAAATTCTGTTTTCATTCAAATTCTGTTGTTTTCATTCAAATTCTGTTCTTTTCATTGTAATTCCGTTGCTTTCATTCTAATTCTCTTCTTTTCATTCAAATTTTGTTCTTTTCATTCTACATCCGTTGTTTTCATTCAAATTCCGTTGTTTTCATTCAAAATCCTGTTCTTTTCATTCAAATGCTGTTGTTTGTTTTTAAATTCTGTTGTTTTCATTCAAATTCTGTTCTTTTCATTCTACTTCTTTAGTTTTCATTCTAATTCTGTTTTTGTCATTCAAATTCCGTTGTTTTCATTCAAATTCCGTTGTTTTCATTCTAATTCCGTTGTTTTCATTCAAATTCTGTTGTTTGTTCTCAAATTCTGTTAATTTCATTCTAATTCTGTTGTTTTTGTTCTAATTCCGTTATTTTCATTCAAATTCTGTTCTTTTAATTCTAATTCTGTTCTTTTCATTCAAATTCTGTTGTTTTCATTCTAATTCCGTTGTTTTCATTGGAATTCTGTTCTTTTCATTCTACTTCTGTTGTTGTCATTCTAATTCCGTTGCTTTCATTCAAATTGTGTTGTTTTTATTTAAATTCCGTTGTTTTCATTCTAATTCCGTTGCTTTCATTCAAATTGTGTTGTTTTTATTTAAATTCCGTTGTTTTCATTCTAATTCCGTTGCTTTCATTCAAATTGTGTTGTTTTTATTTAAATTCCATTGTTTTCATTCAAATTCTGTTGTTTTCATTGTACTTCTTCAGTTTTCATTCTGGTTCTGTTATTTTCATTCAAATTCTGTTCTTTTCATTCTAATTCTGTTGTTTTCATTCAAATTCTGATCTTTTCATTCTACTTCTTTAGTTTTCTTTCTAATTCTGTTTTTGTCATTCAAATTCTGATCTTTTCATTCTAATTCCGTTGCTTTTATTCAAATTCTGTTCCATTTGTTCTAATTCTGTTCTTTTCATTCAAATTCCGTTGTTTTGATTCAAAATCCTGTACTTTTCATTCAAATGCTGTTGTTTGTTTTTAAATTCTGTTGTTTTCATTCAAATTCTGTTCTTTTCATTCAAATTCTGTTCTTTTCATTGTAATTCCGTTGCTTTCATTCTAATTCTCTTCTTGTAATTCAAATTTTGTTCTTTTCATTGTACATCCGTTGTTTTCATTCAAATTCCGTTGTTTTCATTCAAATTCCGTTGTTTTCATTCAAATTCCGTTGTTTTCATTCAAATGCTGTTCTTTTCATTCAAATGCTGTTGTTTTTATTTAAATTCCGTTGTTTTCATTCAAATTGTGTTGTTTTTATTCAAATTCCGTTGTTTTCATTCAAATTCCGTTGGTTTCATTCAAATGCTGTTCTTTTCATTCAAATGCTGTTGTTTGTTTTTAAATTCTGTTGTTTTCATTCAAATTCTCTTCTTTTCATTCTATTTCTGTTGTTGTCATTCTAATTCCGTTGTTTTCATTCTAATTCCGTTGTTTTCATTCAAATTCCGTTGTTTTCATTCTAATTCCGTTGTTTTCATTCAAATTCTGTTGTTTGTTCTCAAATTCTGTTAATTTCATTCTAATTCTGTTGTTTTTGTTCTAATTCCATTATTTTCATTCAAATTCTGTTCTTTTAATTCTAATTCTGTTCTTTTCATTCTAATTCTGTTGTTTTCATTCTAATTCCGTTGTTTTCATTGGAATTCTGTTGCTTTCATTCAAATTGTGTTGTTTTTATTTAAATTCCGTTGTTTTCATTCAAATTCTGTTGTTTTCATTGTACTTCTTCAGTTTTCATTCTGGTTCTGTTATTTTCATTCAAATTCTGTTCTTTTCATTCTAATTCTGTTGTTTTCATTCTTATTCTGTTCTTTTCATTCTACTTCTTTAGTTTTCATTCTAATTCTGTTGTTTTCATTCTAATTCCGTTGTTTTCATTGGAATTCTGTTCTTTTCATTCTACTTCTGTTGTTGTCATTCTAATTCCGTTGCTTTCATTCAAATTGTGTTGTTTTTATTTAAATTCCGTTGTTTTCATTCTAATTCCGTTGTTTTCATTCAAATTCTGTTCTTTTAATTCTAATTCTGTTTTTTTCATTCTAATTCTGTTGTTTTCATTCTAATTCCGTTGTTTTCATTGGAATTCTGTTCTTTTCATTCTACTTCTGTTGTTGTCATTCTAATTCCGTTGCTTTCATTCAAATTGTGTTGTTTTTATTTAAATTCCGTTGTTTTCATTCTAATTCCGTTGTTTTCATTCAAATTGTGTTGTTTTTATTTAAATTCCATTGTTTTCATTCAAATTCTGATCTTTTCATTCTAATTCCGTTGCTTTCATTCAAATTCTGTTCTTTTCATTTAAATGCTGTTCTTTCCTTTAAAATTCCATTGTTTTCATTCAAATTCTGTTCCTTTTATTCAAATTCTCTTCCTTTTCATTCAAATTCCGTTGTTTTCATTCAAATTCTGTTCCATTTGTTCTAATTCTGTTCTTTTCATTCAAATTCCGTTGTTTTGATTCAAAATCCTGTTCTTTTCATTCAAATGCTGTTGTTTGTTTTTAAATTCTGTTGTTTTCATTCAAATTCTCTTGTTTTCATTCAAATTCTGTTCTTTTCATTCAAATTCTGTTCTTTTCATTGTAATTCCGTTGCTTTCATTCTAATTCTCTTCTTTTCATTCAAATTTTGTTCTTTTCATTCTACATCCGTTGTTTTCATTCAAATTCCGTTGTTTTCATTCAAATTCCGTTGTTTTCATTCAAAATCCTGTTCTTTTCATTCAAATGCTGTTGTTTGTTTTTAAATTCTGTTGTTTTCATTCAAATTCTGTTGTTTTCATTCTACTTCTTTAGTTTTCATTCTAATTCTGTTTTTGTCATTCAAATTCCGTTGTTTTCATTCAAATTCCGTTGTTTTCATTCTAATTCCGTTGTTTTCATTCAAATTCCGTTGTTTTCATTCTAATTCCGTTGTTTTCATTCAAATTCTGTTGTTTGTTCTCAAATTCTGTTAATTTCATTCTAATTCTGTTGTTTTTGTTCTAATTCCGTTATTTTCATTCAAATTCTGTTCTTTTAATTCTAATTCTGTTCTTTTCATTCAAATTCTGTTGTTTTCATTCTAATTCCGTTGTTTTCATTGGAATTCTGTTCTTTTCATTCTACTTCTGTTGTTGTCATTCTAATTCCGTTGCTTTCATTCAAATTGTGTTGTTTTTATTTAAATTCCGTTGTTTTCATTCTAATTCCGTTGCTTTCACTCAAATTGTGTTGTTTTTATTTAAATTCCGTTGTTTTCATTCAAATTCTGTTGTTTTCATTGTACTTCTTCAGTTTTCATTCTGGTTCTGTTATTTTCATTCAAATTCTGTTCTTTTCATTCTAATTCTGTTGTTTTCATTCTAATTCTGTTCTTTTCATTCTAATTCTGTTCTTTTCATTCTACTTCTTTAGTTTTCATTCTAATTCTGTTTTTGTCATTCAAATTCTGATCTTTTCATTCTAATTCCGTTGCTTTTATTCAAATTCTGTTCTTTTCATTTAAATGCTGTTCTTTCCGTTAAAATTCCATTGTTTTCATTCAAATTCTGTTCCTTTTATTCAAATTCTCTTCCTTTTCATTCAAATTCCGTTGTTTTCATTCAAATTCTGTTCCATTTGTTCTAATTCTGTTCTTTTCATTCAAATTCTGTTGTTTTCATTCAAATTCTGTTCTTTTCATTCAAATTCTGTTCTTTTCATTGTAATTCCGTTGCTTTCATTCTAATTCTCTTCTTTTCATTCAAATTTTGTTCTTTTCATTTTACATCCGTTGTTTTCATTCAAATTCCGTTGTTTTCATTCAAATTCCGTTGTTTTCATTCAAAATCCTGTTTTTTTCATTCAAATGCTGTTGTTTGTTTTTAAATTCTGTTGTTTTCATTCAAATTCTGTTCTTTTCATTCTACTTCTTTAGTTTTCATTCTAATTCTGTTTTTGTCATTCAAATTCCGTTGTTTTCATTCAAATTCCGTTGTTTTCATTCTAATTCCGTTGTTTTCATTCAAATTCCGTTGTTTTCATTCTAATTCCGTTGTTTTCATTCAAATTCTGTTGTTTGTTCTCAAATTCTGTTAATTTCATTCTAATTCTGTTGTTTTTGTTCTAATTCCGTTATTTTCATTCAAATTCTGTTCTTTTAATTCTAATTCTGTTCTTTTCATTCAAATTCTGTTGTTTTCATTCTAATTCCGTTGTTTTCATTGGAATTCTGTTCTTTTCATTCTACTTCTGTTGTTGTCATTCTAATTCCGTTGCTTTCATTCAAATTGTGTTGTTTTTATTTAAATTCCGTTGTTTTCATTCAAATTCTGTTGTTTTCATTGTACTTCTTCAGTTTTCATTCTGGTTCTGTTATTTTCATTCAAATTCTGTTCTTTTCATTCTAATTCTGTTGTTTTCATTCAAATTCTGATCTTTTCATTCTTCTTCTTTAGTTTTCATTCTAATTCTGTTTTTGTCATTCAAATTCTGATCTTTTCATTCTAATTCCGTTGTTTTCATTCTAATTCTGTTCTTTTCATTCTACTTCTTTAGTTTTCGTTCTAATTCTGTTTTTGTCATTCAAATTCTGTTCCTTTTATTCAAATTCTCTTCCTTTTCATTCAAATTCCGTTGTTTTCATTCAAATTCTGTTCCATTTGTTCTAATTCTGTTCTTTTCATTCAAATTCCGTTGTTTTGATTCAAAATCCTGTTCTTTTCATTCAAATGCTGTTGTTTGTTTTTAAATTCTGTTCTTTTCATTCAAATTCTGTTGTTTGTTCTCAAATTCTGTTAATTTCATTCTAATTCTGTTGTTTTTGTTCTAATTCCGTTATTTTCATTCAAATTCTGTTCTTTTAATTCTAATTCTGTTCTTTTCATTCAAATTCTGTTGTTTTCATTCTAATTCCGTTGTTTTCATTGGAATTCTGTTCTTTTCATTCTACTTCTGTTGTTGTCATTCTAATTCCGTTGCTTTCATTCAAATTGTGTTGTTTTTATTTAAATTCCGTTGTTTTCATTCTAATTCCGTTGCTTTCACTCAAATTGTGTTGTTTTTATTTAAATTCCGTTGTTTTCATTCAAATTCTGTTGTTTTCATTGTACTTCTTCAGTTTTCATTCTGGTTCTGTTATTTTCATTCAAATTCTGTTCTTTTCATTCTAATTCTGTTGTTTTCATTCTAATTCTGTTCTTTTCATTCTAATTCTGTTCTTTTCATTCTACTTCTTTAGTTTTCATTCTAATTCTGTTTTTGTCATTCAAATTCTGATCTTTTCATTCTAATTCCGTTGCTTTTATTCAAATTCTGTTCTTTTCATTTAAATGCTGTTCTTTCCGTTAAAATTCCATTGTTTTCATTCAAATTCTGTTCCTTTTATTCAAATTCTCTTCCTTTTCATTCAAATTCCGTTGTTTTCATTCAAATTCTGTTCCATTTGTTCTAATTCTGTTCTTTTCATTCAAATTCTGTTGTTTTCATTCAAATTCTGTTCTTTTCATTCAAATTCTGTTCTTTTCATTGTAATTCCGTTGCTTTCATTCTAATTCTCTTCTTTTCATTCAAATTTTGTTCTTTTCATTCTACATCCGTTGTTTTCATTCAAATTCCGTTGTTTTCATTCAAATTCCGTTGTTTTCATTCAAAATCCTGTTTTTTTCATTCAAATGCTGTTGTTTGTTTTTAAATTCTGTTGTTTTCATTCAAATTCTGTTCTTTTCATTCTACTTCTTTAGTTTTCATTCTAATTCTGTTTTTGTCATTCAAATTCCGTTGTTTTCATTCAAATTCCGTTGTTTTCATTCTAATTCCGTTGTTTTCATTCAAATTCCGTTGTTTTCATTCTAATTCCGTTGTTTTCATTCAAATTCTGTTGTTTGTTCTCAAATTCTGTTAATTTCATTCTAATTCTGTTGTTTTTGTTCTAATTCCGTTATTTTCATTCAAATTCTGTTCTTTTAATTCTAATTCTGTTCTTTTCATTCAAATTCTGTTGTTTTCATTCTAATTCCGTTGTTTTCATTGGAATTCTGTTCTTTTCATTCTACTTCTGTTGTTGTCATTCTAATTCCGTTGCTTTCATTCAAATTGTGTTGTTTTTATTTAAATTCCGTTGTTTTCATTCAAATTCTGTTGTTTTCATTGTACTTCTTCAGTTTTCATTCTGGTTCTGTTATTTTCATTCAAATTCTGTTCTTTTCATTCTAATTCTGTTGTTTTCATTCAAATTCTGATCTTTTCATTCTTCTTCTTTAGTTTTCATTCTAATTCTGTTTTTGTCATTCAAATTCTGATCTTTTCATTCTAATTCCGTTGTTTTCATTCTAATTCTGTTCTTTTCATTCTACTTCTTTAGTTTTCGTTCTAATTCTGTTTTTGTCATTCAAATTCTGATCTTTTCATTCTAATTCCGTTGCTTTTATTCAAATTCTGTTCTTTTCATTTAAATGCTGTTCTTTCCGTTAAAATTCCATTGTTTTCATTCAAATTCTGTTCCTTTTATTCAAATTCTCTTCCTTTTCATTCAAATTCCGTTCTTTTCATTCAAATTCTCTTCTTTTCATTCTACTTCTTTAGTTTTCATTCTAATTCTGTTTTTGTCATTCAAATTCCATTGTTTGTTTTCAAATTCCGTTCTTTTCATTCTAATTCCGTTGTTTTCATTCTAATTCCGTTGTTTTCATTCAAATTCTGTTGTTTGTTCTCAAATTCTGTTAATTTCATTCTAATTTTGTTGTTTTTGTTCTAATTCCGTTGTTTTCATTCAAATTCTGTTCTTTTAATTCTAATTCTGTTGTTTTCATTCTAATTCTGTTGTTTTCATTCTAATTCCGTTGTTTTCATTGGAATTCTGTTCTTTTCATTCTACTTCTGTTGTTGTCATTCTAATTCCGTTGCTTTCATTCAAATTGTGTTGTTTTTATTTAAATTCCGTTGTTTTCATTCTAATTCCGTTGTTTTCATTCAAATTGTGTTGTTTTTATTTAAATTCCATTGTTTTCATTCAAATTCTGATCTTTTCATTCTAATTCCGTTGCTTTCATTCAAATTCTGTTCTTTTCATTTAAATGCTGTTCTTTCCTTTAAAATTCCATTGTTTTCATTCAAATTCTGTTCCTTTTATTCAAATTCTCTTCCTTTTCATTCAAATTCCGTTGTTTTCATTCAAATTCTGTTCCATTTGTTCTAATTCTGTTCTTTTCATTCAAATTCCGTTGTTTTGATTCAAAATCCTGTTCTTTTCATTCAAATGCTGTTGTTTGTTTTTAAATTCTGTTGTTTTCATTCAAATTCTGTTGTTTTCATTCAAATTCTGTTCTTTTCATTGTAATTCCGTTGCTTTCATTCTAATTCTCTTCTTTTCATTCAAATTTTGTTCTTTTCATTCTACATCCGTTGTTTTCATTCAAATTCCGTTGTTTTCATTCAAATTCCGTTGTTTTCATTCAAAATCCTGTTCTTTTCATTCAAATGCTGTTGTTTGTTTTTAAATTCTGTTGTTTTCATTCAAATTCTGTTCTTTTCATTCTACTTCTTTAGTTTTCATTCTAATTCTGTTTTTGTCATTCAAATTCCGTTGTTTTCATTCAAATTCCGTTGTTTTCATTCTAATTCCGTTGTTTTCATTCAAATTCTGTTGTTTGTTCTCAAATTCTGTTAATTTCATTCTAATTCTGTTGTTTTTGTTCTAATTCCGTTATTTTCATTCAAATTCTGTTCTTTTAATTCTAATTCTGTTCTTTTCATTCAAATTCTGTTGTTTTCATTCTAATTCCGTTGTTTTCATTGGAATTCTGTTCTTTTCATTCTACTTCTGTTGTTGTCATTCTAATTCCGTTGCTTTCATTCAAATTGTGTTGTTTTTATTTAAATTCCGTTGTTTTCATTCTAATTCCGTTGCTTTCATTCAAATTGTGTTGTTTTTATTTAAATTCCGTTGTTTTCATTCTAATTCCGTTGCTTTCATTCAAATTGTGTTGTTTTTATTTAAATTCCATTGTTTTCATTCAAATTCTGTTGTTTTCATTGTACTTCTTCAGTTTTCATTCTGGTTCTGTTATTTTCATTCAAATTCTGTTCTTTTCATTCTAATTCTGTTGTTTTCATTCAAATTCTGATCTTTTCATTCTACTTCTTTAGTTTTCTTTCTAATTCTGTTTTTGTCATTCAAATTCTGATCTTTTCATTCTAATTCCGTTGCTTTTATTCAAATTCTGTTCCATTTGTTCTAATTCTGTTCTTTTCATTCAAATTCCGTTGTTTTGATTCAAAATCCTGTACTTTTCATTCAAATGCTGTTGTTTGTTTTTAAATTCTGTTGTTTTCATTCAAATTCTGTTCTTTTCATTCAAATTCTGTTCTTTTCATTGTAATTCCGTTGCTTTCATTCTAATTCTCTTCTTGTAATTCAAATTTTGTTCTTTTCATTGTACATCCGTTGTTTTCATTCAAATTCCGTTGTTTTCATTCAAATTCCGTTGTTTTCATTCAAATTCCGTTGTTTTCATTCAAATGCTGTTCTTTTCATTCAAATGCTGTTGTTTTTATTTAAATTCCGTTGTTTTCATTCAAATTGTGTTGTTTTTATTCAAATTCCGTTGTTTTCATTCAAATTCCGTTGGTTTCATTCAAATGCTGTTCTTTTCATTCAAATGCTGTTGTTTGTTTTTAAATTCTGTTGTTTTCATTCAAATTCTCTTCTTTTCATTCTATTTCTGTTGTTGTCATTCTAATTCCGTTGCTTTCATTCAAATTGTGTTGTTTTTATTTAAATTCCGTTGTTTTCATTCAAATTCTGTTGTTTTCATTCAAATTCCGTTCTTTCCTTTAAAATTCCGTTGTTTTCATTGTACTTCTTCAGTTTTCATTCTGATTCTGTTCTTTTCATTCAAATTCTGTTCTTTTCATTCTAATTCCGTTGCTATCATTCAAAATATGTTGTTTTCTTTCAACATCTGTTATTTTCATTCAAATTCTGTTCTTTTCATTCTAATTCCGTTGTTTTCATTCAAATTCTGTTGTTTTCATTCTACTTTTTCATTTTTCATTCTAATTCTCCAGTTTTCATTCAAATCCTATTGTTTGTTCTCAAATTCCGTTGTTTTCGTTCATATTCTGTTCTTTTCATTCAAATGTTATTCTTTCCTTTAAAATTCCGTTGTTTTCATTCAAATTCTGTTGTTTTCATTCAAATTGTGTTGTTTTCATTCAAATTCTGTTCTTTTCATTCTAATTCCGTTGTTTTTATTCAAATTCTGTTCTTTTCATTCAAATTCTGTTCTTTGTTCTCAAATTCGGTTCTTTTCATTCAAATTCTGTTGTTTTTATTCAAATTCTGTTCTTTTCATTCAAATTCCATTGTTTTCATTCAAAGTCTGTCCTTTTCATTCAAATTCTGTTGTTTGTTCTCAAATTCTGTTCTTTTCATTCAAATTGTGTTATTTTCATTCAAATTCTGTTCTTTTCATTGTAATTCTGTTGTTTTCATTCAAATTCTGTTCTTTTCATTCAAATTCTGTTCTTTTCATTCAAATTGTGTTGTTTTTATTTAAATTCCGTTGTTTTCATTCAAATTCTCTTCTTTTCATTCTATTTCTGTTGTTGTCATTCTAATTCCGTTGCTTTCATTCAAATTGTGTTGTTTTTATTTAAATTTCGTTGTTTTCATTCAAATTCTGTTGTTTTCATTCAAATTCCATTCTTTCCTTTAAAATTCCGTTGTTTTCATTGTACTTCTTCAGTTTTCATTCTGATTCTGTTCTTTTCATTCTAATTCCGTTGCTATCATTCAAAATCTGTTGTTTTCTTTCAACATCTGTTATTTTCATTCAAATTCTGTTCTTTTAATTCTAATTCCGTTGTTTTCATTCAAATTCTGTTCTTTTCATTCAAATTCTGTTCTTTTCATTGTAATTCCGTTGCTTTCATTCTAATTCTCTTCTTTTCATTCAAATTTTGTTCTTTTCATTCTACATCCGTTGTTTTCATTCAAATTCCGTTGTTTTCATTCAAATTCCGTTGTTTTCATTCTAATTCCGTTGTTTTCATTCAAATTCCGTTGTTTTCATTCTAATTCCGTTGTTTTCATTCAAATTTTGTTGTTTGTTCTCAAATTCTGTTAATTTCATTCTAATTCTGTTGTTTTTGTTCTAATTCCGTTATTTTCATTCAAATTCTGTTCTTTTAATTCTAATTCTGTTCTTTTCATTCAAATTCTGTTGTTTTCATTCTAATTCCGTTGTTTTCATTGGAATTCTGTTCTTTTCATTCTACTTCTGTTGTTGTCATTCTAATTCCGTTGCTTTCATTCAAATTGTGTTGTTTTTATTTAAATTCTGTTCTTTTCATTCAAATTCTCTTCTTTTCATTCTACTTCTTTAGTTTTCATTCTAATTCTGTTTTTGTCATTCAAATTCCATTGTTTGTTTTCAAATTCCGTTCTTTTCATTCTAATTCCGTTGTTTTCATTCTAATTCCGTTGTTTTCATTCAAATTCTGTTGTTTGTTCTCAAATTCTGTTAATTTCATTCTAATTTTGTTGTTTTTGTTCTAATTCCGTTGTTTTCATTCAAATTCTGTTCTTTTAATTCTAATTCTGTTGTTTTCATTCTAATTCTGTTGTTTTCATTCTAATTCCGTTGTTTTCATTGGAATTCTGTTCTTTTCATTCTACTTCTGTTGTTGTCATTCTAATTCCGTTGCTTTCATTCAAATTGTGTTGTTTTTATTTAAATTCCGTTGTTTTCATTCTAATTCCGTTGTTTTCATTCAAATTGTGTTGTTTTTATTTAAATTCCATTGTTTTCATTCAAATTCTGATCTTTTCATTCTAATTCCGTTGCTTTCATTCAAATTCTGTTCTTTTCATTTAAATGCTGTTCTTTCCTTTAAAATTCCATTGTTTTCATTCAAATTCTGTTCCTTTTATTCAAATTCTCTTCCTTTTCATTCAAATTCCGTTGTTTTCATTCAAATTCTGTTCCATTTGTTCTAATTCTGTTCTTTTCATTCAAATTCCGTTGTTTTGATTCAAAATCCTGTTCTTTTCATTCAAATGCTGTTGTTTGTTTTTAAATTCTGTTGTTTTCATTCAAATTCTGTTGTTTTCATTCAAATTCTGTTGTTTTCATTCAAATTCTGTTCTTTTCATTGTAATTCCGTTGCTTTCATTCTAATTCTCTTCTTTTCATTCAAATTTTGTTCTTTTCATTCTACATCCGTTGTTTTCATTCAAATTCCGTTGTTTTCATTCAAAATCCTGTTCTTTTCATTCAAATGCTGTTGTTTGTTTTTAAATTCTGTTCTTTTCATTCAAATTCTGTTCTTTTCATTCTACTTCTTTAGTTTTCATTCTAATTCTGTTTTTGTCATTCAAATTCTGATCTTTTCATTCTAATTCCGTTGCTTTTATTCAAATTCTGTTCTTTTCATTTAAATGCTGTTCTTTCCGTTAAAATTCCATTGTTTTCATTCAAATTCTGTTCCTTTTATTCAAATTCTCTTCCTTTTCATTCAAATTCCGTTGTTTTCATTCAAATTCTGTTCCATTTGTTCTAATTCTGTTCTTTTCATTCAAATTCCGTTGTTTTCATTCAAATGCTGTTCTTTTCATTCAAATGCTGTTGTTTGTTTTTAAATTCTGTTGTTTTCATTCAAATTCTGTTCTTTTCATTCAAATTCTGTTCTTTTCATTGTAATTCCGTTGCTTTCATTCTAATTCTTTTCTTGTAATTCAAATTTTGTTCTTTTCATTCTACATCCGTTGTTTTCATTCAAATTCCGTTGTTTTCATTCAAATTCCGTTGTTTTCATTCTAATTCCGTTGTTTTCATTCAAATTCCGTTGTTTTCATTCAAATTCCGTTGTTTTCATTCAAATTCTGTTGTTTGTTCTCAAATTCTGTTAATTTCATTCTAATTCTGTTGTTTTTGTTCTAATTCCGTTATTTTCATTCAAATTCTGTTCTTTTAATTCTAATTCTGTTCTTTTCATTCTACTTCTGTTGTTGTCATTCTAATTCCGTTGCTTTCATTCAAATTGTGTTGTTTTTATTTAAATTCCGTTGTTTTCATTCAAATTCTGTTGTTTTCATTCAAATTCCGTTCTTTCCTTTAAAATTCCGTTGTTTTCATTGTACTTCTTCAGTTTTTATTCTGATTCTGTTCTTTTCATTCAAATTCTGTTCTTTTCATTCTAATTCCGTTGCTATCATTCAAAATATGTTGTTTTCTTTCAACATCTGTTATTTTCATTCAAATTCTGTTCTTTTCATTCTAATTCCGTTGTTTTCATTCAAATTCTGTTCTTTTCATTCTACTTTTTCAGTTTTCATTCTAATTCTCCAGTTTTCATTCAAATCCTATTGTTTGTTCTCAAATTCCGTTGTTTTCGTTCATATTCTGTTCTTTTCATTCAAATGTTATTCTTTCCTTTAAAATTCCGTTGTTTTCATTCAAATTCTGTTGTTTTCATTCAAATTGTGTTGTTTTCATTCAAATTCTGTTCTTTTCATTCTAATTCCGTTGTTTTTATTCAAATTCTGTTCTTTTCATTCAAATTGTGTTGTTTTCATTCAAATTCTGTTCTTTTCATTCTAATTCCGTTGTTTTTATTCTAATTCTGTTCTTTTCATTCAAATTCTGTTCCTTGTTCTCAAATTCGGTTCTTTTCATTCAAATTCTGTTGTTTTTATTCAAATTCTGTTCTTTTCATTCAAATTCCATTGTTTTCATTCAAAGTCTGTCCTTTTCATTCAAATTCTGTTGTTTGTTCTCAAATTCTGTTCTTTTCATTCAAATTGTGTTATTTTCATTCAAATTCTGTTCTTTTCATTGTAATTCTGTTGTTTTCATTCAAATTCTGTTCTTTTCATTCAAATTGTGTTGTTTTTATTTAAATTCCGTTGTTTTCATTCAAATTCCGTTGTTTTCATTCAAATGCTGTTCTTTTCATTCAAATGCTGTTGTTTGTTTTTAAATTCTGTTGTTTTCATTCAAATTCTCTTCTTTTCATTCTATTTCTGTTGTTGTCATTCTAATTCCGTTGCTTTCATTCAAATTGTGTTGTTTTTATTTAAATTCCGTTGTTTTCATTCAAATTCCGTTCTTTCCTTTAAAATTCCATTGTTTTCATTGTACTTCTTCAGTTTTCATTCTGGTTCTGTTATTTTCATTCAAATTCTGTTCTTTTCATTCTAATTCTGTTCTTTTCATTCAAATTCTGATCTTTTCATTCTACTTCTTTAGTTTTCATTCTAATTCTGTTTTTGTCATTCAAATTCTGATCTTTTCATTCTAATTCCGTTGCTTTTATTCAAATTCTGTTCCATTTGTTCTAATTCTGTTCTTTTCATTCAAATTCCGTTGTTTTGATTCAAAATCCTGTACTTTTCATTCAAATGCTGTTGTTTGTTTTTAAATTCTGTTGTTTTCATTCAAATTCTGTTCTTTTCATTCAAATTCTGTTCTTTTCATTGTAATTCCGTTGCTTTCATTCTAATTCTCTTCTTTTCATTCAAATTTTGTTCTTTTCATTCTACATCCGTTGTTTTCATTCAAATTCCGTTGTTTTCATTCAAATTCCGTTGTTTTCATTCAAATTCCGTTGTTTTCATTCTAATTCCGTTGTTTTCATTCAAATTCCGTTGTTTTCATTCAAATTCCGTTGTTTTCATTCAAATTCTGTTGTTTGTTCTCAAATTCTGTTAATTTCATTCTAATTCTGTTGTTTTTGTTCTAATTCCGTTATTTTCATTCAAATTCTGTTCTTTTAATTCTAATTCTGTTCTTTTCATTCTACTTCTGTTGTTGTCATTATAATTCCGTTGCTTTCATTCAAATTGTGTTGTTTTTATTTAAATTCCGTTGTTTTCATTCAAATTCTGTTGTTTTCATTCAAATTCCGTTCTTTCCTTTAAAATTCCGTTGTTTTCATTGTACTTCTTCAGTTTTCATTCTGATTCTGTTCTTTTCATTCAAATTCTGTTCTTTTCATTCTAATTCCGTTGCTATCATTCAACATATGTTGTTTCCTTTCAACATCTGTTATTTTCATTCAAATTCTGTTCTTTTCATTCTAATTCCGTTGTTTTCATTCAAATTCTGTTGTTTTCATTCTACTTTTTCAGTTTTCATTCTAATTCTCCAGTTTTCATTCAAATCCTATTGTTTGTTCTCAAATTCCGTTGTTTTCGTTCATATTCTGTTCTTTTCATTCAAATGTTATTCTTTCCTTTAAAATTCCGTTGTTTTCATTCAAATTCTGTTGTTTTCATTCAAATTGTGTTGTTTTCATTCAAATTCTGTTCTTTTCATTCTAATTCCGTTGTTTTTATTCAAATTCTGTTCTTTTCATTCAAATTGTGTTGTTTTCATTCAAATTCTGTTCTTTTCATTCTAATTCCGTTGTTTTTATTCAAATTCTGTTCTTTTCATTCAAATTCTGTTCTTTGTTCTCAAATTCGGTTCTTTTCATTCAAATTCTGTTGTTTTTATTCAAATTCTTTTCATTCAAATTGTGTTATTTTCATTCAAATTCTGTTCTTTTCATTGTAATTCTGTTGTTTTCATTCAAATTCTGTTCTTTTCATTCAAATGCTGTTCTTTTCATTCAAATTGTGTTGTTTTTATTTAAATTCCGTTGTTTTCATTCAAATTCCGTTGTTTTCATTCAAATTCTGTTCTTTTAATTCTAATTCTGTTGTTTTCATTCTAATTCTGTTGTTTTCATTCTAATTCCGTTGTTTTCATTGGAATTCTGTTCTTTTCATTCTACTTCTGTTGTTGTCATTCTAATTCCGTTGCTTTCATTCAAATTGTGTTGTTTTTATATAAATTCCGTTGTTTTCATTCTAATTCCGTTGTTTTCATTCAAATTGTGTTGTTTTTATTTAAATTCCATTGTTTTCATTCAAATTCTGATCTTTTCATTCTAATTCTGTTGCTTTCATTCAAATTCTGTTCTTTTCATTTAAATGCTGTTCTTTCCTTTAAAATTCCATTGTTTTCATTCAAATTCTGTTCCTTTTATTCAAATTCTCTTCCTTTTCATTCAAATTCCGTTGTTTTCATTCAAATTCTGTTCCATTTGTTCTAATTCTGTTCTTTTCATTCAAATTCCGTTGTTTTGATTCAAAATCCTGTTCTATTCATTCAAATGCTGTTGTTTGTTTTTAAATTCTGTTGTTTTCATTCAAATTCTGTTGTTTTCATTCAAATTCTGTTCTTTTCATTGTAATTCCGTTGCTTTCATTCTAATTCTCTTCTTTTCATTCAAATTTTGTTCTTTTCATTCTACATCCGTTGTTTTCATTCAAATTCCGTTGTTTTCATTCAAATTCCGTTGTTTTCATTCAAATTCCGTTGTTTTCATTCAAATGCTGTTCTTTTCATTCAAATGCTGTTGTTTGTTTTTAAATTCTGTTGTTTTCATTCAAATTCTATCCTTTTCATTCAAATTCTGTTCTTTTCATTGTAATTCCGTTGCATTCATTCTAATTCTCTTCTTTTCATTCAAATATTGTTCTTTTCATTCTACATCCGTTGTTTTCATTCAAATTCCGTTGTTTTCATTCAAATTCCGTTGTTTTCATTCAAAATCCTGTTCTTTTCATTCAATTGCTGTCGTTTATTTTTAAATTCTGTTGTTTTCATTCAAATTTTCTTCTTTTCATTCTACTTCGTTAGTTTTCATTCTAATTCCGTTGTTTTCATTCAAATTCCGTTGTTTGTTTTCAAATTCCGTTGTTTTCATTCTAATTCCGTTGTTTTAATTCAAATTCTGTTGTTTGTTCTCAAATTCTGTTAATTTCATTCTAATTTTGTTGTTTTTGTTCTAATTCCGTTATTTTCATTCAAATTCTGTTCTTTTAATTCTAATTCTGTTGTTTTCATTCTAATTCTGTTGTTTTCATTCTAATTCCGTTGTTTTCATTGGAATTCTGTTCTTTTCATTCTACTTCTGTTGTTGTCATTCTACTTCTGTTGTTGTCATTCTAATTCCGTTGCTTTCATTCAAATTGTGTTGTTTTTATTTAAATTCCGTTGTTTTCATTCTAATTCCGTTGCTTTCATTCAAATTGTGTTGTTTTTATTTAAATTCCGTTGTTTTCATTCAAATTCTGTTGTTTTCATTGTACTTCTTCAGTTTTCATTCTTGTTCTGTTATTTTCATTCAAATTCTGTTCTTTTCATTCTAATTCTGTTGTTTTCATTCAAATTCTGATCTTTTCATTCTCCTTCTTTAGTTTTCATTCTAATTCTGTTTTTGTCATTCAAATTCTGATCTTTTCATTCTAATTCCGTTGCTTTTATTCAAATTCTGTTCCATTTGTTCTAATTCTGTTCTTTTCATTCAAATTCCGTTGTTTTGATTCAAAATCCTGTACTTTTCATTCAAATGCTGTTGTTTGTTTTTAAATTCTGTTGTTTTCATTCAAATTCTGTTCTTTTCATTCAAATTCTGTTCTTTTCATTGTAATTCCGTTGCTTTCATTCTAATTCTCTTCTTGTAATTCAACTTTTGTTCTTTTCATTCTACATCCGTTGTTTTCATTCTACATCCGTTGTTTTCATTCAAATTCCGTTGTTTTCATTCAAATTCCGTTGTTTTCATTCAAATGCTGTTGTTTTTATTTAAATTCCGTTGTTTTCATTCAAATTGTGTTGTTTTTATTCAAATTCCGTTGTTTTCATTCTAATTCCGTTGCTATCATTCAAAATATGTTGTTTTCTTTCAACATCTGTTATTTTCATTCAAATTCTGTTCTTTTCATTCTAATTCCGTTGTTTTCATTCAAATTCTGTTGTTTTCATTGTACTTCTTCAGTTTTCATTCTGGTTCTGTTATTTTCATTCAAATTCTGTTCTTTTCATTCTAATTCTGTTGTTTTCATTCAAATTCTGATCTTTTCATTCTACTTCTTTAGTTTTCATTCTAATTCTGTTTTTGTCATTCAAATTCTGATCTTTTCATTCTAATTCCGTTGCTTTTATTCAAATTCTGTTCCATTTGTTCTAATTCTGTTCTTTTCATTCAAATTCCGTTGTTTTGATTCAAAATCCTGTACTTTTCATTCAAATGCTGTTGTTTGTTTTTAAATTCTGTTGTTTTCATTCAAAATCTGTTCTTTTCATTCAAATTCTGTTCTTTTCATTGTAATTCCGTTGCTTTCATTCTAATTCTCTTCTTGTAATTCAACTTTTGTTCTTTTCATTGTACATCCGTTGTTTTCATTCAAATTCCGTTGTTTTCATTCAAATTCCGTTGTTTTCATTCAAATTCCGTTGTTTTCATTCAAATGCTGTTCTTTTCATTCAAATTCTGTTGTTTTTATTTAAATTCCGTTGTTTTCATTCAAATTGTGTTGTTTTTATTCAAATTCCGTTGTTTTCATTCTAATTCCGTTGCTATCATTCAAAATATGTTTTCTTTCAACATCTATTATTTTCTTTCAAATTCTGTTCTTTTCATTCTAATTCCGTTGTTTTCATTCAAATTCTGTTGTTTTCACTCTACTTTTTCAGTTTTCATTCTAATTCTCCAGTTTTCATTCAAATCCTATTGTTTGTTCTCAAATTCCGTTGTTTTCGTTCATATTCTGTTCTTTTCATTCAAATGTTATTCTTTCCTTTAAAATTCCGTTGTTTTCATTCAAATTCTGTTGTTTTCATTCAAATTGTGTTGTTTTCATTCAAATTCTGTTCTTTTCATTCTAATTCCGTTGTTTTTATTCAAATTCTGTTCTTTTCATTCAAATTGTGTTGTTTTCATTCAAATTCTGTTCTTTTCATTCTAATTCCGTTGTTTTTATTCAAATTCTGTTCTTTTCATTCAAATTCTGTTCTTTGTTCTCAAATTCGGTTCTTTTCATTCAAATTCTGTTGTTTTTATTCAAATTCTTTTCATTCAAATTGTGTTATTTTCATTCAAATTCTGTTCTTTTCATTGTAATTCTGTTGTTTTCATTCAAATTCTGTTCTTTTCATTCAAATGCTGTTCTTTTCATTCAAATTGTGTTGTTTTTATTTAAATTCCGTTGTTTTCATTCAAATTCCGTTGTTTTCATTCAAATTCTGTTCTTTTAATTCTAATTCTGTTGTTTTCATTCTAATTCTGTTGTTTTCATTCTAATTCCGTTGTTTTCATTGGAATTCTGTTCTTTTCATTCTACTTCTGTTGTTGTCATTCTAATTCCGTTGCTTTCATTCAAATTGTGTTGTTTTTATTTAAATTCCGTTGTTTTCATTCTAATTCCGTTGTTTTCATTCAAATTGTGTTGTTTTTATTTAAATTCCATTGTTTTCATTCAAATTCTGATCTTTTCATTCTAATTCCGTTGCTTTCATTCAAATTCTGTTCTTTTCATTTAAATGCTGTTCTTTCCTTTAAAATTCCATTGTTTTCATTCAAATTCTGTTCCTTTTATTCAAATTCTCTTCCTTTTCATTCAAATTCCGTTGTTTTCATTCAAATTCTGTTCCATTTGTTCTAATTCTGTTCTTTTCATTCAAATTCCGTTGTTTTGATTCAAAATCCTGTTCTTTTCATTCAAATGCTGTTGTTTGTTTTTAAATTCTGTTGTTTTCATTCAAATTCTGTTGTTTTCATTCAAATTCTGTTCTTTTCATTGTAATTCCGTTGCTTTCATTCTAATTCTCTTCTTTTCATTCAAATTTTGTTCTTTTCATTCTACATCCGTTGTTTTCATTCAAATTCCGTTGTTTTGATTCAAAATCCTGTTCTTTTCATTCAAATGCTGTTGTTTGTTTTTAAATTCTGTTGTTTTCATTCAAATTCTGTTCTTTTCATTCTACTTCTTTAGTTTTCATTCTAATTCTGTTTTTGTCATTCAAATTCCGTTGTTTTCATTCAAATTCCGTTGTTTTCATTCTAATTCCGTTGTTTTCATTCAAATTCCGTTGTTTTCATTCTACATCCGTTGTTTTCATTCAAATTCCGTTGTTTTGATTCAAAATCCTGTTCTTTTCATTCAAATACTGTTGTTTGTTTTTAAGATTCTGTTGTTTTCATTCAAATTCTGTTCTTTTCATTCAAATTCTGTTCTTTTCATTCTACATCCGTTGTTTTCATTCAAATTCCGTTGTTTTCATTCTAATTCCGTTGTTTTCATTCAAAATCCTGTTCTTTTCATTCAAATGCTGTTGTTTGTTTTTAAATTCTGTTGTTTTCATTCAAATTCTCTTCTTTTCATTCTATTTCTGTTGTTGTCATTCTAATTCCGTTGCTTTCATTCAAATTCCGTTGCTTTTATTTAAATTCCGTTGTTTTCATTCTAATTCCGTTATTTTCATTCAAATTCTGTTCTTTTCATTCTAATTCTGTTTTTGTCATTCAAATTCTGTGGTTTTTTCATTCAAATTTCGTTGCTTTTATTCAAATTATGTTCCATTTCTTCAAATTCTGTTCTTTTCATTCAAATTCCGTTGTTTTGATTCAAAATCCTGTACTTTTCATTCAAATGCTGTTGTTTGTTTTTAAATTCTGTTGTTTTCATTCAAATTCCGTTCTTTTCATTGTAATTCCGTTGCTTTCATTCTAATTCTCTTCTTTTCATTCAAATTTTGTTCTTTTCATTCTACATCCGTTGTTTTCATTCAAATTCCGTTGTTTTCATTCAAATTCCGTTGTTTTCATTCAAAATCCTGTTCTTTTCATTCAAATGCTGTTGTTTGTTTTTAAATTCTGTTGTTTTCATTCAATTTCTCTTCTTTTCATTTTATTTCTGTTGTTGTCATTCTAATTCCATTGTTTTCGTTCAAATTGTGTTGTTTTTATTTAAATTCCGTTGTTTTCATTCAAATTGTGTTGTTTTTATTCAAATTCTGTTGTTTTCATTCAAATTCCGTTGTTTTCATTCAAATTCCGTTGTTTTCATTCAAATTCTATTGTTTGTTATCAAATTCCGTTGTTTTCATTCAAATTCTGTTGTTTTCATTCTAATTCTGTTGTTTTCATTCAAATTCTGTTCGTTTCATTCAAATTCTGTTCTTTTCATTCAAATTCTATTGTTTTCGTTCAAATTCCGTTGTTTTCATTCAAATTCCGTTGTCTTCATTCAAAATCCTGTTCTTTTCATTCAAATGCTGTTGTTTATTTTTAAATTCTGTTGTTTTCATTCAAATTCTCTTCTTTTCATTCTACTTCTTTAGTTTTCATTCTAATTCTGTTTTTGTCATTCAAATTCCGTTGTTTGTTTTCAAATTCTGTTGTTTTCATTCTAATTCCATTGTTTTCTTTCAAATTCTGTTGTTTTCATTCAAATTCTGTTCGTTTCATTTAAATTCTGTTCGTTTCATTCAAATTCTATTGTTTTCATTCAAATTCTGTTGTTTTCATTCAAATTCTGTGGTTTTTTCATTCTAATTCCATTGTTTTCATTCAAATTCTGTTGCTTTCATTCAAATTGTGTTGTTTTTATTTAAATTCCGTTGTTTTCATTCAAATTCTGTTCTTTTCATTCAAATTCTGTTCTTTTCATTCTACTTCCGTTGTTTTCATTCAAATTCCGTTGTTTTCATTCTAATTCCGTTGTTGTCATTCAAAATCCTGTTCTTTTCATTCAAATGCTGTTGTTTGTTTTTAAATTCTGTTGTTTTCATTCAAATTCTCTTCTTTTCATTCTATTTCTGTTGTTGTCATTCTGATTCCATTGTTTCATTCTAATTCCGTTGCTTTCATTCAAATTGTGTTGTTTTTATTTAAATTCCGTTGTTTTCATTCTAATTCCGTTGCTTTCATTCAAATTGTGTTGTTTTTATTTAAATTCCGTTGTTTTCATTCTAATTCCGTTGTTTTCATTCAAATTGTGTTGTTTTTATTTAAATTCCTTTGCTTTCATTCAAATTCTGTTGTTTTCATTGTACTTCTTCAGTTTTCATTCTGGTTCTGTTATTTTCATTCAAATTCTGTTCTTTTCATTCTAATTCTGTTGTTTTCATTCAAATTCTGATCTTTTCATTCTACTTCTTTAGTTTTCATTCTAATTCTGTTTTTGTCATTCAAATTCTGATCTTTTCATTCTAATTCCGTTGCTTTTATTCAAATTCTGTTCCATTTGTTCTAATTCTGTTCTTTTCATTCAAATTCCGTTGTTTTGATTCAAAATCCTGTACTTTTCATTCAAATGCTGTTGTTTGTTTTTAAATTCTGTTGTTTTCATTCAAATTCTGTTCTTTCCATTCAAATTCTGTTCTTTTCATTGTAATTCCGTTGCTTTCATTCTAATTCTCTTCTTGTAATTCAACTTTTGTTCTTTTCATTGTACATCCGTTGTTTTCATTCAAATTCCATTGTTTTCATTCAAATTCTGTTCTTTTCATTCTAATTCTGTTTTTGTCATTCAAATTCTGTGGTTTTTTCATTCAAATTTCGTTGCTTTTATTCAAATTATGTTCCATTTCTTCAAATTCTGTTCTTTTCATTCAAATTCCGTTGTTTTGATTCAAAATCCTGTACTTTTCATTCAAATGCTGTTGTTTGTTTTTAAATTCTGTTGTTTTCATTCAAATTCCGTTCTTTTCATTGTAATTCCGTTGCTTTCATTCTAATTCTCTTCTTTTCATTCAAATTTTGTTCTTTTCATTCTACATCCGTTGTTTTCATTCAAATTCCGTTGTTTTCATTCAAATTCCGTTGTTTTCATTCAAAATCCTGTTCTTTTCATTCAAATGCTGTTGTTTGTTTTTAAATTCTGTTGTTTTCATTCAATTTCTCTTCTTTTCATTTTATTTCTGTTGTTGTCATTCTAATTCCATTGTTTTCGTTCAAATTGTGTTGTTTTTATTTAAATTCCGTTGTTTTCATTCAAATTGTGTTGTTTTTATTCAAATTCTGTTGTTTTCATTCAAATTCCGTTGTTTTCATTCAAATTCCGTTGTTTTCATTCAAATTCTATTGTTTGTTATCAAATTCCGTTGTTTTCATTCAAATTCTGTTGTTTTCATTCTAATTCTGTTGTTTTCATTCAAATTCTGTTCGTTTCATTCAAATTCTGTTCGTTTCATTCAAATTCTGTTCTTTTCATTCAAATTCTATTGTTTTCGTTCAAATTCCGTTGTTTTCATTCAAATTCCGTTGTCTTCATTCAAAATCCTGTTCTTTTCATTCAAATGCTGTTGTTTATTTTTAAATTCTGTTGTTTTCATTCAAATTCTCTTCTTTTCATTCTACTTCTTTAGTTTTCATTCTAATTCTGTTTTTGTCATTCAAATTCCGTTGTTTGTTTTCAAATTCTGTTGTTTTCATTCTAATTCCATTGTTTTCTTTCAAATTCTGTTGTTTTCATTCAAATTCTGTTCGTTTCATTTAAATTCTGTTCGTTTCATTCAAATTCTATTGTTTTCATTCAAATTCTGTTGTTTTCATTCAAATTCTGTGGTTTTTTCATTCTAATTCCATTGTTTTCATTCAAATTCTGTTGCTTTCATTCAAATTGTGTTGTTTTTATTTAAATTCCGTTGTTTTCATTCAAATTCTGTTCTTTTCATTCAAATTCTGTTCTTTTCATTCTACTTCCGTTGTTTTCATTCAAATTCCGTTGTTTTCATTCTAATTCCGTTGTTGTCATTCAAAATCCTGTTCTTTTCATTCAAATGCTGTTGTTTGTTTTTAAATTCTGTTGTTTTCATTCAAATTCTCTTCTTTTCATTCTATTTCTGTTGTTGTCATTCTGATTCCATTGTTTCATTCTAATTCCGTTGCTTTCATTCAAATTGTGTTGTTTTTATTTAAATTCCGTTGTTTTCATTCTAATTCCGTTGCTTTCATTCAAATTGTGTTGTTTTTATTTAAATTCCGTTGTTTTCATTCTAATTCCGTTGTTTTCATTCAAATTGTGTTGTTTTTATTTAAATTCCTTTGCTTTCATTCAAATTCTGTTGTTTTCATTGTACTTCTTCAGTTTTCATTCTGGTTCTGTTATTTTCATTCAAATTCTGTTCTTTTCATTCTAATTCTGTTGTTTTCATTCAAATTCTGATCTTTTCATTCTACTTCTTTAGTTTTCATTCTAATTCTGTTTTTGTCATTCAAATTCTGATCTTTTCATTCTAATTCCGTTGCTTTTATTCAAATTCTGTTCCATTTGTTCTAATTCTGTTCTTTTCATTCAAATTCCGTTGTTTTGATTCAAAATCCTGTACTTTTCATTCAAATGCTGTTGTTTGTTTTTAAATTCTGTTGTTTTCATTCAAATTCTGTTCTTTCCATTCAAATTCTGTTCTTTTCATTGTAATTCCGTTGCTTTCATTCTAATTCTCTTCTTGTAATTCAACTTTTGTTCTTTTCATTGTACATCCGTTGTTTTCATTCAAATTCCATTGTTTTCATTCAAATTCCGTTGTTTTCATTCAAATTCCGTTGTTTTCATTCAAATTCTGTTCTTTTCATTTAAATGCTGTTCTTTTCATTCAAATTCCATTGTTTTCATTCAAAGTCTGTCCTTTTCATTCAAATTCTGTTGTTTGTTCTCAAATTCTGTTCTTTTCATTCAAATTCTGTTCTTTTCATTCAAATTCTGTTCTTTTCATTCAAATTGTGTTGTTTTTATTTAAATTCCGTTGTTTTCATTCAAATTCCGTTGTTTTCATTCAAATGCTGTTCTTTTCATTCAAATGCTGTTGTTTGTTTTTAAATTCTGTTGTTTTCATTCAAATTCTCTTCTTTTCATTCTATTTCTGTTGTTGTCATTCTAATTCCGTTGCTTTCATTCAAATTGTGTTGTTTTTATTTAAATTCCGTTGTTTTCATTCAAATTCTGTTGTTTTCATTCAAATTCCGTTCTTTCCTTTAAAATTCCGTTGTTTTCATTGTACTTCTTCAGTTTTCATTCTGGTTCTGTTATTTTCATTCAAATTCTGTTCTTTTCATTCTAATTCTGTTGTTTTCATTCAAATTCTGATCTTTTCATTCTACTTCTTTAGTTTTCATTCTAATTCTGTTTTTGTCATTCAAATTCTGATCTTTTCATTCTAATTCCGTTGCTTTTATTCAAATTCTGTTCCATTTGTTCTAATTCTGTTCTTTTCATTCAAATTCCGTTGTTTTGATTCAAAATCCTGTACTTTTCATTCAAATGCTGTTGTTTGTTTTTAAATTCTGTTGTTTTCATTCAAATTCTGTTCTTTTCATTGTAATTCCGTTGCTTTCATTCTAATTCTCTTCTTGTAATTCAAATTTTGTTCTTTTCATTGTACATCCGTTGTTTTCATTCAAATTCCGTTGTTTTCATTCAAATTCCGTTGTTTTCATTCAAATTCCGTTGTTTTCATTCAAATGCTGTTCTTTTCATTCAAATGCTGTTGTTTTTATTTAAATTCCGTTGTTTTCATTCAAATTGTGTTGTTTTTATTCAAATTCCGTTGTTTTCATTCAAATTCCGTTGTTTTCATTCAAATGCTGTTCTTTTCATTCAAATTGTGTTGTTTTTATTTAAAATCCGTTGTTTTCATTAAAATTCTGTTGTTTTCATTCAAATTGTGTTGTTTTTATTTAAATTCCGTTGTTTTCATTCTAATTCCGTTGCTTTCATTCAAATTCCGTTGCTTTTATTTAAATTCCGTTGTTTTCATTCTAATTCCGTTGCTTTCATTCAAATTGTGTTGTTTTTATTTAAATTCCATTGTTTTCATTGTACTTCTTCAGTTTTCTTTCTGGTTCTGTTATTTTCATTCAAATTCTGTTCTTTTCATTCTAATTCCGTTGTTTTCATTGGAATTCTGTTCTTTTCATTTTACTTCTGTTGTTGTCATTCTAATTCCGTTGCTTTCATTCAAATTGTGTTGTTTTTATTTAAATTCCATTGTTTTCATTCTAATTCCGTTGCTTTCATTCAAATTGTGTTGTTTTTATTTAAATTCCGTTGCTTTCATTCAAATTCTGTTCTTTTCATTTAAATGCTGTTCTTTCCTTTAAAATTCCATTGTTTTCATTCAAATTCTGTTCCTTTTATTCAAATTCTCTTCCTTTTCATTCTAATTCCGTTGTTTTCATTCAAATTCTGTTCCATTTGTTCTAATTCTGTTCTTTTCATTCAAATTCCGTTGTTTTGATTCAAAATCCTGTTCTTTTCATTCAAATGCTGTTGTTTGTTTTTAAATTCTGTTGTTTTCATTCAAATTCTGTTCTTTTCATTCAAATTCTGTTCTTTTCATTGTAATTCCGTTGCTTTCATTCTAATTCTCTTCTTTTCATTCAAATTTTGTTCTTTTCATTCTACATCCGTTGTTTTCATTCAAAATCCGTTGTTTTCATTCAAAATCCTGTTCTTTTCATTCAAATGCTGTTGTTTGTTTTTAAATTCTGTTGTTTTCATTCAAATTCTGTTCTTTTCATTCTACTTCTTTAGTTTTCATTCTAATTCTGTTTTTGTCATTCAAATTCCGTTGTTTTCATTCAAATTCCGTTGTTTTCATTCTAATTCCGTTGTTTTCATTCAAATTGTGTTGTTTTTATTTAAATTCCGTTGTTTTCATTCAAATTCTGTTGTTTTCATTGGACTTCTTCAGTTTTCATTCTGGTTCTGTTATTTTCATTCAAATTCTGTTCTTTTCATTCTAATTCCGTTGTTTTCATTGGAATTCTGTTCTTTTCATTTTACTTCTGTTGTTGTCATTCTAATTCCGTTGCTTTCATTCAAATTGTGTTGTTTTTATTTAAATTCCATTGTTTTCATTCTAATTCCGTTGCTTTCATTCAAATTGTGTTGTTTTTATTTAAATTCCGTTGCTTTCATTCAAATTCTGTTCTTTTCATTTAAATGCTGTTCTTTCCTTTAAAATTCCATTGTTTTCATTCAAATTCTGTTCCTTTTATTCAAATTCTCTTCCTTTTCATTCAAATTCCGTTGTTTTCATTCAAATTCTGTTCCATTTGTTCTAATTCTGTTCTTTTCATTCAAATTCCGTTGTTTTGATTCAAAATCCTGTTCTTTTCATTCAAATGCTGTTGTTTGTTTTTAAATTCTGTTGTTTTCATTCAAATTCTGTTGTTTTCATTCAAATTCTGTTCTTTTCATTCAAATTCTGTTCTTTTCATTGTAATTCCGTTGCTTTCATTCTAATTCTCTTATGTTACGACCCCCTCTGCTAGGCGTCAGGGGAGGAGTAACATACACAAGCCCCGAACAACAAACTGAGTAAAGAAGGGGTTTAATAACAAACTTTAAACAGAAAACCGACAGGGCTGTTCAACAGACCGCTGGGCAAACAATTAATACACAATAAAAGAACAGGCAAGAATAAAACTAAGGATTAACTAAGGTAGGCTGGCGGGACACAAAATAAAAGCTAAGGGTTAACTAAGGTGAGCCAGCAATCAGAGGTTACAAACACAGTTCAAATCAAACAAGACTCTAGTAAAACTAGGGTCAGCTGTATACCAGGTTCAACACAGCAAACAGGTTTTTAACACACGAGCTTCACATGCAAAGCAGACAAGGAGGACACTGCATGTTCACTTCAGAGCAGCAGTTCCCCATAGAGTGAAGGATCATCAGCCTTTTATCCTCCCAGGTGCAGACAATCAGCCAGTCAGTTGGTCCGTCATGTTCAAGGCTCCTGCAGCAGCCAATGGTGTGAGTGGTCTGGCACACTCTGATCTGCATGTAGTTGAGGCGGGCATAGGTCCGGGGCCAGCCAATCCCCCGTGAGTCCTGGAACACTGTGATTTCCATAGAGGAAGGCGGGGCCACCTGAGGCCAGAGGCCGTAACACCCCTCCCCTTAAAATACCAACTATGTTGGGCAGAAGCAGACATTACAGAGTGTGAACAAAAACAAAGAACAAACACAGCAATACATGTTTACAACCGGGACAGACCATCAGCTAAAACATTTTCAGACCCCTTTTTGTGGTGAATGCTTAAGTTGTATTCCTGCAACAACAGAGCCCAGCGCATAAGGCGCTGGTTATGATTGAACATGCGAGCAAGGAACACGAGTGGGTTGTGGTCAGTGTACACAACAAGAGGTAACATGCTGGACCCCAGGTATACGTGAAAGTGCTGAAGAGCCAACAACAAAGCCAGGGTCTCCTTTTCAATGGTGGAGTAGTTTAACTGATTTTTATTGAACTTGCGGGAAAAGTAACAAACGGGGTGGTCCAAACCCTGCAAGTCTTCTTGCAACAGCACTGCCCCAGCCCCGACAGCACTGGCATCAACCTCAAGTTTGAACGGTCGCGTCAAATCAGGTGCAGCTAACACAGGAGTGTGGCAGAGGAGGGCTTTGGCACTCTCAAAAGCATCTTGACACTCACATGACCATATAAACTCAACCTTTGGGCTGAGTAGGTCAGTCAATGGCTTGACTACAGAGGAGAAATTTTTACAAAAGCTTCTGTAGTAGCCCACCATCCCTAAAAACCTACGCAACTCACGCCTGGTGGTAGGTGTGGGAAACTCGGTAATCACTGCCACTTTGGCATCAATGGGCCGGACCTGTCCACGTCCCACCTCCCTGCCTAAGTACGTCACTGTAGCTTTGGCAAACTCACACTTAGCTAAGTTGAGAGTTAACGTAGCTTGAGCCAAACGGTGAAATACCTGGCATAAAGTCTCCAAATGATCTTGCCACGTTTCAGTGTAAATCACTAGATCATCTAGGTAGGCACTGCAGTTGGACAGGCCACGGAGGACTTTATTTACCAGCCTCTGGAAGGTGGCAGGAGCGTTACACATGCCGAATGCCATGACGGTGTATTGTAGAAAATCATCAGGCGTAACAAAGGCAGAGATGTTAGAGGCACGTTCAGTTAAAGGGACCTGCCAGTAACCTTTAAGAAGATCTAATTTAGTGACATACTGAGCAGTCCCAATACTGTCCACACAATCCTCAACTCTTGGGAGAGGATGTGAGTCAGCCACAGTCACAGAGTTCACCTTCCGGAAGTCTGTAATAAAACGGGGCGAGCCATCTGGCTTAGATTCCACTATACAAGGTGAGCTCCAGGGGCTTTGACTGGGCTTCGCTAAGCCATGTTGCAGCAGATAGTCAGCCTCCTGTTGCATGAGCAAGCGCTTATGGGGGCTGGCTCGATAAGGATGCTGCTTAATAGGTTTAGCTCCCTGGACATCAATATCATGCTCTAGCACTGTAGTGCGAGTTGGCACATCCCCGAACAAACAGGTGTATTCATTAATCAAGACTGTTATGTCTTCTTGCTGCTCTAAAGACAGATGCTCGAGCAGACTTGGCAACGCTTTCAGCATTTCTGAGTTAGACAGACGGGGTCTAGAACAGGTGGGATAACTTAGCTTTAACCCATCAACCTCATCCACTCCACCTTCCTCAAGGTGGCTTGAGGCTACAACAGGAGCACAGAGCCCAACAGGCTCTGGTGTTGACCGAGGATGGTATAATTTCAACATGTTTATGTGGCAGACGCGTGTTTTGCGTCTGCGGTCGGGAGTGCAAATTACATAGTCAGTCTCCCCTCTTTTTTCACAGACTTTAAAGGGGCCGCTATACCTAGCAGACAAGGCTGAGCCTGGAACAGGCAAGAGCACAAGAACCTGGTCACCCACCTGAAAGGTTCTTTTAACAGAAGCCTTATCATAATGGCGTTTCATCTTTCCGTGTGAAACGGCAAGGTGCTGTTTAGCCAGAGCGTTGGCTTGGTTCAAACGCTCACGGAAGTGTTTTACATACCTGCTTACATTTACTTTGGAAACCCCATGTGGGCTCAAAAACGCCTCCTTCAGAGCTTTGAGGGGTCCGCGTGGCCTATGGCCAAATACCAGCTCGGAAGGACTAAAACCAAGTGACTCCTGAACAGCGTCACGGGCAGCACATAACACAAATGGAACACCCTCATCCCAGCTCTTTTCAGACTTCAGGCAGTATTTGCGTAGCATCGCCTTTAAGGTCTGATGCCACCGCTCTAACGCACCTTGCGATTCAGGATGATAAGCAGAGGACACGACATGCTTGACACCTAGAGTGCTAGCCACTTGTTTGAATAACCTAGACTGAAAGTTTGAGCCCTGGTCAGTCTGTATGACCTTTGGCAGGCCAAACACTGAAAAGAATGTTGTCAGCGCCTTAACAACTGATTTTGCTGTAACCTTATGTAACGGGACAGCCTCGGGGAAACGGGTAGCTGCACACATGATCGTGAGAAGGTATTGCTTTCCTGATTTTGTTCTAGGTAGTGGACCCACACAGTCTACTATGACATGGTCAAATGGCTGATCCACTACAGGAATGGGACACAACGGAGCTGGGGGTATGACCTGGTTAGGTTTACCTGCAATCTGGCATACATGGCAACTGCGGCAAAATTTAGAAACATCACGCTTCATACCAGGCCAAAAGAAATGTTTTAATAGTAGCTGGTATGTTTTTGTGATGCCCAAGTGTCCTGACCACTGGCTTTCATGGGCAAGAGCCAGGATTTTCCGCCGGTACACAGAGGGCACGACAATCTGCTTGACTTTACTCCATTCTGCACCTTCTGGAGACCACTGACGCATTAGAACACCATGTTCTACAAAATAGGCTTGTTGCTCTTTATTGACTTGCTCAGCACTTACCGTATGTTTGAAACAACTCTGCAGTGTTTCATCAGCTAATTGAGCTGCTGACAGCTGGTCTCTAGTCAAGGGCAACGAAGAGACCTTTGGAAATGGATCAGGCTCCTCAGGTTTCACTGAGTCCGGGGGTGACAAAACATTGTTTCTGTTAGTTGGTACATCATTCTCCTCAGAAAATGAAGACATCAACACCGAATCAGAGAGGTCAACATCCGTATCTTTACGAGCTTGTGCTCGAGTAATCGCACAGGCTGGATACAGCCCAGGGTGCATGGAAACATCAGAGGTTTTCTGATTCAGGGGGTTATCTAAAACCTCCAGACGAGGGAGCACTAACCCTCCCGCAATATCATTGCCCAACAACATGGCCACACCCTCTATTGGCAAGGCCGGGCAAACAGCAACAGGAAAAAATCCTGTAACAAGTTTTGATTTTATAAAAACTCTGTGAACAGGTCTGGGAGCGTAACCCATTTCTATCCCCCGTAGAACAGAATTAAAACCACATTCACTGTCAGCAGAAAAAGGTAAAACACTTGAGAGGATGACAGTTTGAGAACCTCCAGTGTCCCTTAAAATACGCACAGGTTTTAACTCACATGGATTGTCTGTTAGCGATATTGAGCCATTAAAAATGAATGGTTCGAAACAGGGGTCCGGCACCTTACCACCACAACCATGGACCTCATTACGGGCCTCAGCTTTTACAAAACCCACCCCTTTTGGTTGCTGAGCATTTGACGATTTGCGTTTTAAGGCTAAACAGTCAGCAATCACATGGCCAGTTTTATGACAGTAAAAACATTCACGGTTTTCCCTGGAACCAGACACTTTAGCCGTGTGGGGCTGTTGCACAGTGCTAACCCGTGGCTTCTCACTGCCCGTAAACGAGGCTTTATGAGTGAGCACGAACTCATCAGCAAGAACAGCAGCAGATGCGAGAGAAGTCACTTTCTGTTCATTTAAATATAGCACAATACGCTCAGGAATGCATTTCTTAAAATCCTCTAACAAAACTAATTCGCGCAAAGCGTCATAGTCACTGGCTTTTGAAGCAACACACCACTTATCAAAGAGAATCCCCTTTTCTCTAGCAAACTCCACATAAGTTTGGGCTGGCAATTTCTTTTGCTGGCGAAACCTCTGCCTATAGGCTTCGGGGACTAACTCATACGCTTGCAAAACAGCTGTTTTGACACACGAGTAATCTAAACTGTCCTTTAAAGAAAGCGCAGCCACCACCTCTTGGGCTTTGCCGGACAGTTTGCACTGTAACAGAAGAGCCCAAATATCACTAGGCCACTGCAACGCCCCAGCGATACGTTCAAATGCTGCAAAGTATGTATCAACCTCAGTTTCTCTAAAAGTGGGCACTAAAGAAATGCACTTATCGATTTTAAAAGCAGAAGTGGACGAGGAGGTGGGACCGGAATTATCAGCAGAGACAGGTGAGGCTTGAGCCTGAGACTCCAGCTCAAGCTTTCGCAGCTTAATGGCTTTGTCTGCCTCTATCTCCAGCCTTCTTATTTCAAGCTCTAACTGAGCCCGCCTGTTCTGGGCCTTCTCCTCAGCCTCCAATTGGAGACGTGCCAGCCGCACCTTCAGCCGAGCTCCTTCTCTGCCTTCTGAACTCCCAGAAGAGAGTGGATCATAGCGAGGAAGCGTGCGCGGCGTTTTTCCCCGCTCATCCCCCTCACCATCCCCACAAGAACCATTTTGGCCCTCTTCAACTACGGCAGCTTGGCTTGGCACACCAGAGACCACAGGCAAAACAGGCGCTTGAATCACACCAGCTTCCACCAACTTGTCCACCACTAAAGCTTTCAAATCACGCTTACGAAGGGTTTTTGAAACCTGCAGCTGAAAGTGATCCACAATTTGCAGCAAATCAATCTTGCGACAACTATCAATAATCTCAATAGATGGGGCATCTATAAAGTGCTGTAAACAAAACGCAGCCGACATAGCGCCTAAAGTGATAAAGCTACTCTAAAACAAACATCCCCCTTTCTTTTTTTTTTTTCTTCCCCCTCCTAGGAACAAGGACCCCCTATGGGGGGATCCCGGACGAGCCCCCACTTATGTTACGACCCCCTCTGCTAGGCGTCAGGGGAGGAGTAACATACACAAGCCCCGAACAACAAACTGAGTAAAGAAGGGGTTTAATAACAAACTTTAAACAGAAAACCGACAGGGCTGTTCAACAGACCGCTGGGCAAACAATTAATACACAATAAAAGAACAGGCAAGAATAAAACTAAGGATTAACTAAGGTAGGCTGGCGGGACACAAAATAAAAGCTAAGGGTTAACTAAGGTGAGCCAGCAATCAGAGGTTACAAACACAGTTCAAATCAAACAAGACTCTAGTAAAACTAGGGTCAGCTGTATACCAGGTTCAACACAGCAAACAGGTTTTTAACACACGAGCTTCACATGCAAAGCAGACAAGGAGGACACTGCATGTTCACTTCAGAGCAGCAGTTCCCCATAGAGTGAAGGATCATCAGCCTTTTATCCTCCCAGGTGCAGACAATCAGCCAGTCAGTTGGTCCGTCATGTTCAAGGCTCCTGCAGCAGCCAATGGTGTGAGTGGTCTGGCACACTCTGATCTGCATGTAGTTGAGGCGGGCATAGGTCCGGGGCCAGCCAATCCCCCGTGAGTCCTGGAACACTGTGATTTCCATAGAGGAAGGCGGGGCCACCTGAGGCCAGAGGCCGTAACACTTCTTTTCATTCAAATTTTGTTCTTTTCATTCTACATCCGTTGTTTTCATTCAAATTCCGTTGTTTTCATTCAAAATCCTGTTCTTTTCATTCAAATGCTGTTGTTTGTTTTTAAATTCTGTTGTTTTCATTCAAATTCTGTTCTTTTCATTCTAATTCTTTAGTTTTAATTCTAATTCTGTTTTTGTCATTCAAATTCCGTTGTTTTCATTCAAATTCCGTTGTTTTCATTCTAATTCCGTTGTTTTCATTCTAATTCCGTTGTTTTCATTCAAATTCTGTTGTTTGTTCTCAAATTCTGTTAATTTGATTCTAATTTTGTTGTTTTTGTTCTAATTCCGTTATTTTCATTAAAATTCTGTTCTTTTAATTCTAATTCTGTTGTTTTCATTCTAATTCTGTTGTTTTCATTCTAATTCCGTTGTTTTCATTGGAATTCTGTTCTTTTCATTCTACTTCTGTTGTTGTCATTCTAATTCCGTTGCTTTCATTCAAATTGTGTTGTTTTTATTTAAATTCCGTTGTTTTCATTCAAATTCTGTTGTTTTCATTGGACTTCTTCAGTTTTCATTCTGGTTCTGTTATTTTCATTCAAATTCTGTTCTTTTCATTCTAATTCTGTTGTTTTCATTCAAATTCTGATCTTTTCATTCTACTTCTTTAGTTTTCATTCTAATTCTGTTTTTGTCATTCAAATTCTGATCTTTTCATTCTAATTCCGTTGCTTTTATTCAAATTCTGTTCTTTTCATTTAAATGCTGTTCTTTCCTTTAAAATTCCATTGTTTTCATTCAAATTCTGTTCCTTTTATTCAAATTCCGTTGTTTTGATTCAAAATCCTGTTCTTTTCATTCAAATACTGTTGTTTGTTTTTAAAATTCTGTTGTTTTCATTCAAATTCTGTTCTTTTCATTCAAATTCTGTTCTTCTCATTCAAATTCTGTTGTTTGTTCTCAAATTCTGTTAATTTCATTCTAATTTTGTTGTTTTTGTTCTAATTCCGTTATTTTCATTCAAATTTTGTTCTTTTAATTCTAATTCTGTTGTTTTCATTGTAATTCTGTTGTTTTTATTCTAATTCCGTTGTTTTCATTGGAATTCTGTTCTTTTCATTCTACTTCTGTTGTTGTCATTCTAATTCCGTTGCTTTCATTCAAATTGTGTTGTTTTCATTCTACTTTTTCAGTTTTCATTCAAATTCTGTTGTTTTCATTCAAATCCTATTGTTTGTTCTCAAATTCCGTTGTTTTCATTCAAATTCCGTTGTTTTCATTCAAAATCCTGTTCTTTTCATTCAATTGCTGTCGTTTATTTTTAAATTCTGTTGTTTTCATTCAAATTCTCTTCTTTTCATTCTATTTCGTTAGTTTTCATTCTAATTCCGTTGTTTTCATTCAAATTCCGTTGTTTGTTTTCAAATTCCGTTGTTTTCATTCTAATTCCGTTGTTTTAATTCAAATTCTGTTGTTTGTTCTCAAATTCTGTTAATTTCATTCTAATTTTGTTGTTTTTGTTCTAATTCCGTTATTTTCATTCAAATTCTGTTCTTTTAATTCAAATTCTGTTGTTTGTTCTCAAATTCTGTTCTTTTCATTCAAATTGTGTTATTTTCATTCAAATTCTGTTCTTTTCATTGTAATTCTGTTGTTTTCATTCAAATTCTGTTCTTTTCATTCAAATTCTGTTCTTTTCATTCTAATTCCGTTGCTTTCATTCAAATTGTGTTGTTTTTATTTAAATTCCGTTGTTTTCTTTCTAATTCCGTTGCTTTCATTCAAATTGTGTTGTTTTTATTTAAATTCCGTTGTTTTCATTCAAATTCTGTTGTTTTCATTGTACTTCTTCAGTTTTCATTCTGGTTCTGTTATTTTCATTCAAATTCTGTTCTTTTCATTCTAATTCTGTTGTTTTCATTCAAATTCTGATCTTTTCATTCTACTTCTTTAGTTTTCATTCTAATTCTGTTTTTGTCATTCAAATTCTGATCTTTTCATTCTAATTCTGTTGCTTTTATTCAAATTCTGTTCCATTTGTTCTAATTCTGTTCTTTTCATTCAAATTCCGTTGTTTTGATTCAAAATCCTGTACTTTTCATTCAAATGCTGTTGTTTTTATTTAAATTCCGTTGTTTTCATTCAAATACTGATCTTTTCATTCTAATTCCGTTTTTTTCATTCTATTTCTGTTGTTGTCATTCTAATTCCATTGTTTCATTCAAATTCCGTTGCTTTCATTCAAATTGTGTTGTTTTTATTTAAATTCCATTGTTTTCATTCAAATTCTGATCTTTTCATTCTAATTCCGTTGCTTTCATTCAAATTCTGTTCTTTTCATTTAAATGCTGTTCTTTCCTTTAAAATTCCATTGTTTTCATTCAAATTCTGTTCCTTTTATTCAAATTCTCTTCCTTTTCATTCAAATTCCGTTGTTTTCATTCAAAATTCTGTTCTTTTCATTCAAATGCTGTTGTTTGTTTTTAAATTCTGTTGTTTTCATTCAAATTCTGTTGTTTTCATTCAAATTCTGTTCTTTTCATTGTAATTCCGTTGCTTTCATTCTAATTCTCTTCTTTTCATTCAAATTTTGTTCTTTTCATTCTACATCCGTTGTTTTCATTCAAATTCCGTTGTTTTCATTCAAATTCCGTTGTTTTCATTCTAATTCCGTTGTTTTCATTCAAATTCCGTTGTTTTCATTCTAATTCCGTTGTTTTCATTCAAATTCTGTTGTTTGTTCTCAAATTCTGTTAATTTCATTCTAATTCTGTTGTTTTTGTTCTAATTCCGTTATTTTCATTCAAATTCTGTTCTTTTAATTCTAATTCTGTTGTTTTCATTCTAATTCTGTTGTTTTCATTCTAATTCCGTTGTTTTCATTGGAATTCTGTTCTTTTCATTCTACTTCTGTTGTTGTCATTCTAATTCCGTTGCTTTCATTCAAATTGTGTTGTTTTTATTTAAATTCCATTGTTTTCATTCAAATTCTGATCTTTTCATTCTAATTCCGTTGCTTTCATTCAAATTCTGTTCTTTTCATTTAAATGCTGTTCTTTCCTTTAAAATTCCATTGTTTTCATTCAAATTCTGTTCCTTTTATTCAAATTCTCTTCCTTTTCATTCAAATTCCGTTGTTTTCATTCAAATTCTGTTCCATTTGTTCTAATTCTGTTCTTTTCATTCAAATTCCGTTGTTTTCATTCAAAATCCTGTACTTTTCATTCAAATGCTGTTGTTTGTTTTTAAATTCTGTTGTTTTCATTCAAATTCTGTTCTTTTCATTCAAATTCTGTTCTTTTCATTCTAATTCCGTTGTTTTCATTCAAATTCTGTTGTTTTCATTCTACTTTTTCAGTTTTCATTCTAATTCTCCAGTTTTCATTCAAATCCTATTGTTTGTTCTCAAATTCCGTTGTTTTCGTTCATATTCTGTTCTTTTCATTCAAATGTTATTCTTTCCTTTAAAATTCCGTTGTTTTCATTCAAATTCTGTTGTTTTCATTCAAATGCTGTTCTTTTCATTCAAATTCTGTTCTTTTCATTCTAATTCCGTTCTTTTTATTCAAATTCTGTTCTTTTCATTCAAATTGTGTTGTTTTCATTCAAATTCTGTTCTTTTCATTCTAATTCCGTTGTTTTTATTCAAATTCTGTTCTTTTCATTCAAATTCTGTTCTTTGTTCTCAAATTCGGTTCTTTTCATTCAAATTCTGTTGTTTTTATTCAAATTCTGTTCTTTTCATTCAAATTCCATTGTTTTCATTCAAAGTCTGTCCTTTTCATTCAAATTCTGTTGTTTGTTCTCAAATTCTGTTCTTTTCATTCAAATTGTGTTATTTTCATTCAAATTCTGTTCTTTTCATTGTAATTCTGTTGTTTTCATTCAAATTCTGTTCTTTTCATTCAAATTCTGTTCTTTTCATTCTATTTCTGTTGTTGTCATTCTAATTCCGTTGCTTTCATTCAAATTGTGTTGTTTTTATTTAAATTCCGTTGTTTTCATTCAAATTCTGTTGTTTTCATTAAAATTCCGTTCTTTCCTTTAAAATTCCATTGTTTTCATTGTACTTCTTCAGTTTTCATTCTGGTTCTGTTATTTTCATTCAAATTCTGTTCTTTTCATTCTAATTCTGTTGTTTTCATTCAAATTCTGATCTTTTCATTCTACTTCTTTAGTTTTCATTCTAATTCTGTTTTTGTCATTCAAATTCTGATCTTTTCATTCTAATTCCGTTGCTTTTATTCAAATTCTGTTCCATTTGTTCTAATTCTGTTCTTTTCATTCAAATTCCGTTGTTTTCATTCAAATTCTGTTCTTTTCATTCAAATTCTGTTCTTTTCATTGTAATTCCGTTGCTTTCGTTCTAATTCTCTTCTTGTAATTCAAATTTTGTTCTTTTCAATCTACATCCGTTGTTTTCATTCAAATTCCGTTGTTTTCATTCAAATTCCGTTGTTTTCATTCAAATTCCGTTGTTTTCATTCAAATTCCGTTGTTTTCATTCAAATGCTGTTCTTTTCATTCAAATGCTGTTGTTTTTATTTAAATTCCGTTGCTTTCATTCTAATTCTCTTCTTGTAATTCAAATTTTGTTCTTTTCATTCTACATCCGTTGTTTTCATTCAAATTCCGTTGTTTTCATTCAAATTCCGTTGTTTTCATTCTAATTCCGTTGTTTTCATTCAAATTCCGTTGTTTTCATTCAAATTCCGTTGTTTTCATTCTAATTCTGTTGTTTTTGTTCTAATTCCGTTATTTTCATTCAAATTCTGTTCTTTTAATTCTAATTCTGTTCTTTTCATTCTACTTCTGTTGTTGTCATTCTAATTCCGTTGCTTTCATTCAAATTGTGTTGTTTTTATTTAAATTCCGTTGTTTTCATTCAAATTCTGTTGTTTTCATTCAAATTCCGTTCTTTCCTTTAAAATTCCGTTGTTTTCATTGTACTTCTTCAGTTTTCATTCTGATTCTGTTCTTTTCATTCAAATTCTGTTCTTTTCATTCTAATTCCGTTGCTATCATTCAAAATATGTTGTTTTCTTTCAACATCTGTTGTTTTCATTCAAATTCTGTTGTTTTCATTCAAATTCCGTTGCTTTTATTTAAATTCCGTTGTTTTCATTCTAATTCCGTTGTTTTCATTCAAATTCCGTTGCTTTTATTTAAATTCCGTTGTTTTCATTCTAATTCCGTTGCTTTCATTCAAATTGTGTTGTTTTTATTTAAATTTTGTTGTTTTCATTGTACTTCTTCAGTTTTCATTCTGGTTCTGTTATTTTCATTCAAATTCTGATCTTTTCATTCTAATTCCGTTGCTTTTATTCAAATTCTGTTCTTTTCGTTTAAATGCTGTTCTTTCCTTTAAAATTCCATTGTTTTCATTCAAATTCTGTTCCTTTTCTTCAAATTCTGTTCTTTTCATTCAAATTCCGTTGTTTTCATTCAAATTCTGTTCTTTTCATTCAAATTCTGTTCTTTTCATTCTAATTCCGTTGTTTTCATTCAAATTCTGTTGTTTTCATTCTACTTTTTCAGTTTTCATTCTAATTCTCCAGTTTTCATTCAAATCCTATTGTTTGTTCTCAAATTCCGTTGTTTTCGTTCATATTCTGTTCTTTTCATTCAAATGTTATTCTTTCCTTTAAAATTCCGTTGTTTTCATTCAAATTCTGTTGTTTTCATTCAAATGCTGTTCTTTTCATTCAAATTCTGTTCTTTTCATTCTAATTCCGTTCTTTTTATTCAAATTCTGTTCTTTTCATTCAAATTGTGTTGTTTTCATTCAAATTCTGTTCTTTTCATTCTAATTCCGTTGTTTTTATTCAAATTCTGTTCTTTTCATTCAAATTCTGTTCTTTGTTCTCAAATTCGGTTCTTTTCATTCAAATTCTGTTGTTTTTATTCAAATTCTGTTCTTTTCATTCAAATTCCATTGTTTTCATTCAAAGTCTGTCCTTTTCATTCAAATTCTGTTGTTTGTTCTCAAATTCTGTTCTTTTCATTCAAATTGTGTTATTTTCATTCAAATTCTGTTCTTTTCATTGTAATTCTGTTCTTTTCATTCAAATTCTGTTCTTTTCATTCTATTTCTGTTGTTGTCATTCTAATTCCGTTGCTTTCATTCAAATTGTGTTGTTTTTATTTAAATTCCGTTGTTTTCATTCAAATTCTGTTGTTTTCATTAAAATTCCGTTCTTTCCTTTAAAATTCCATTGTTTTCATTGTACTTCTTCAGTTTTCATTCTGGTTCTGTTATTTTCATTCAAATTCTGTTCTTTTCATTCTAATTCTGTTGTTTTCATTCAAATTCTGATCTTTTCATTCTACTTCTTTAGTTTTCATTCTAATTCTGTTTTTGTCATTCAAATTCTGATCTTTTCATTCTAATTCCGTTGCTTTTATTCAAATTCTGTTCCATTTGTTCTAATTCTGTTCTTTTCATTCAAATTCCGTTGTTTTCATTCAAATTCTGTTCTTTTCATTCAAATTCTGTTCTTTTCATTGTAATTCCGTTGCTTTCGTTCTAATTCTCTTCTTGTAATTCAAATTTTGTTCTTTTCAATCTACATCCGTTGTTTTCATTCAAATTCCGTTGTTTTCATTCAAATTCCGTTGTTTTCATTCAAATTCCGTTGTTTTCATTCAAATTCCGTTGTTTTCATTCAAATGCTGTTCTTTTCATTCAAATGCTGTTGTTTTTATTTAAATTCCGTTGCTTTCATTCTAATTCTCTTCTTGTAATTCAAATTTTGTTCTTTTCATTCTACATCCGTTGTTTTCATTCAAATTCCGTTGTTTTCATTCAAATTCCGTTGTTTTCATTCTAATTCCGTTGTTTTCATTCAAATTCCGTTGTTTTCATTCAAATTCCGTTGTTTTCATTCTAATTCTGTTGTTTTTGTTCTAATTCCGTTATTTTCATTCAAATTCTGTTCTTTTAATTCTAATTCTGTTCTTTTCATTCTACTTCTGTTGTTGTCATTCTAATTCCGTTGCTTTCATTCAAATTGTGTTGTTTTTATTTAAATTCCGTTGTTTTCATTCAAATTCTGTTGTTTTCATTCAAATTCCGTTCTTTCCTTTAAAATTCCGTTGTTTTCATTGTACTTCTTCAGTTTTCATTCTGATTCTGTTCTTTTCATTCAAATTCTGTTCTTTTCATTCTAATTCCGTTGCTATCATTCAAAATATGTTGTTTTCTTTCAACATCTGTTGTTTTCATTCAAATTCTGTTGTTTTCATTCAAATTCCGTTGCTTTTATTTAAATTCCGTTGTTTTCATTCTAATTCCGTTGTTTTCATTCAAATTCCGTTGCTTTTATTTAAATTCCGTTGTTTTCATTCTAATTCCGTTGCTTTCATTCAAATTGTGTTGTTTTTATTTAAATTTTGTTGTTTTCATTGTACTTCTTCAGTTTTCATTCTGGTTCTGTTATTTTCATTCAAATTCTGATCTTTTCATTCTAATTCCGTTGCTTTTATTCAAATTCTGTTCTTTTCGTTTAAATGCTGTTCTTTCCTTTAAAATTCCATTGTTTTCATTCAAATTCTGTTCCTTTTCTTCAAATTCTGTTCTTTTCATTCAAATTCCGTTGTTTTCATTCAAATTCTGTTCTTTTTATTCAAATTCTGTTCTTTTCATTCTACATCCGTTGTTTTCATTCAAATTCCGTTGTTTTCATTCTAATTCCGTTGTTTTCATTCAAAATCCTGTTCTTTTCATTCAAATGCTGTTGTTTGTTTTTAAATTCTGTTGTTTTCATTGTACTTCTTCAGTTTTCATTCTGGTTCTGTTATTTTCATTCAAATTCTGATCTTTTCATTCTAATTCCGTTGCTTTTATTCAAATTCTGTTCTTTTCGTTTAAATGCTGTTCTTTCCTTTAAAATTCCGTTGTTTTCATTGTACTTCTTCAGTTTTCATTCTGATTCTGTTCTTTTCATTCAAATTCTGTTCTTTTCATTCTAATTCCGTTGCTATCATTAAAAATATGTTGTTTTCTTTCAACATCTGTTGTTTTCATTCAAATTCTGTTGTTTTCATTCAAATTCCGTTGCTTTTATTTAAATTCCGTTGTTTTCATTCTAATTCCGTTGTTTTCATTCAAATTCCGTTGCTTTTATTTAAATTCCGTTGTTTTCATTCTAATTCCGTTGTTTTCATTCAAATTCCGTTGCTTTTATTTAAATTCCGTTGTTTTCATTCTAATTCCGTTGCTTTCATTCAAATTCCGTTGCTTTTATTTAAATTCCGTTGTTTTCATTCTAATTCCGTTGCTTTCATTCAAATTCCGTTGCTTTCATTCAAATTCTGTTCTTTTCATTTAAATGCTGTTCTTTCCTTTAAAATTCCATTGTTTTCATTCAAATTCTGTTCCTTTTATTCAAATTCTCTTCCTTTTCATTCAAATTCCGTTGTTTTCATTCAAATTCTGTTGTTTTCATTGTACTTCTTCAGTTTTCATTCTGGTTCTGTTATTTTCATTCAAATTCTGTTCTTTTCATTCAAATTCTGTTGTTTTCATTCTAATTCCGTTGTTTTCATTGGAATTCTGTTCTTTTCATTCTACTTCTGTTGTTGTCATTCTAATTCCGTTGCTTTCATTCAAATTGTGTTGTTTTTATTTAAATTCCGTTGTTTTCATTCTAATTCCGTTGCTTTCATTCAAATTGTGTTGTTTTTATTTAAATTCCGTTGTTTTCATTCAAATTCTGTTGTTTTCATTGTACTTCTTCAGTTTTCATTCTGGTTCTGTTATTTTCATTCAAATTCTGTTCTTTTCATTCTAATTCTGTTGTTTTCATTCAAATTCTGATCTTTTCATTCTACTTCTTTAGTTTTCATTCTAATTCTGTTTTTGTCATTCAAATTCTGATCTTTTCATTCTAATTCCGTTGCTTTTATTCAAATTCTGTTCCATTTGTTCTAATTCTGTTCTTTTCATTCAAATTCCGTTGTTTTGATTAAAAATCCTGTACTTTTCATTCAAACGCTGTTGTTTGTTTTTAAATTCTGTTGTTTTCATTCAAATTCTGTTCTTTTCATTCAAATTCTGTTCTTTTCATTGTAATTCCGTTGCTTTCATTCTAATTCTCTTCTTGTAATTTAACTTTTGTTCTTTTCATTGTACATCCGTTGTTTTCATTCAAATTCCGTTGTTTTCATTCAAATTCCGTTGTTTTCATTCAAATTCCGTTGTTTTCATTCAAATTCCGTTGTTTTCATTGGAATTCTGTTCTTTTCATTTTACTTCTGTTGTTGTCATTCTAATTCCGTTGTTTTCATTCAAATTGTGTTGTTTTTATTTAAATTCCATTGTTTTCATTCTAATTCCGTTGCTTTCATTCAAATTGTGTTGTTTTTATTTAAATTCCATTGTTTTCATTCAAATTCTGATCTTTTCATTCTAATTCCGTTGTTTTCATTGGAATTCTGTTCTTTTCATTTTACTTCTGTTGTTGTCATTCTAATTCCGTTGCTTTCATTCAAATTATGTTGTTTTTATTTAAATTCCATTGTTTTCATTCTAATTCCGTTGCTTTCATTCAAATTGTGTTGTTTTTATTTAAATTCCATTGTTTTCATTCAAATTCTGATCTTTTCATTCTAATTCCGTTGCTTTCATTCAAATTCTGTTCTTTTCATTTAAATGCTGTTCTTTCCTTTAAAATTCCATTGTTTTCATTCAAATTCTGTTCCTTTTATTCAAATTCTCTTCCTTTTCATTCAAGTTCCGTTGTTTTCATTCAAATTCTGTTCCATTTGTTCTAATTCTGTTCTTTTCATTCAAATTCCGTTGTTTTGATTCAAAATCCTGTTCTTTTCATTCAAATGCTGTTGTTTGTTTTTAAATTCTCTTCTTTTCATTCAAATTCTGTTGTTTTCATTCAAATTCTGTTCTTTTCATTCAAATTCTGTTCTTTTCATTGTAATTCCGTTGCTTTCATTCTAATTCTCTTCTTTTCATTCAAATTGTGTTCTTTTCATTCTAGATCCGTTGTTTTCATTCAAATTCCGTTGTTTTCATTCAAAATCCTGTTCTTTTCATTCAAATGCTGTTGTTTGTTTTTAAATTCTGTTGTTTTCATTCAAATTCTGTTCTTTTCATTCTACTTCTTTAGTTTTCATTCTAATTCTGTTTTTGTCATTCAAATTCCGTTGTTTTCATTCAAATTCCGTTGTTTTCATTCTAATTCCGTTGTTTTCATTCAAATTCCGTTGTTTTCATTCAAATTCTGTTGTTTGTTCTCAAATTCTGTTAATTTCATTCTAATTCTGTTGTTTTTGTTCTAATTCCGTTATTTTCATTCAAATTCTGTTCTTTTAATTCTAATTCTGTTCTTTTCATTCTACTTCTGTTGTTGTCATTCTAATTCCGTTGCTTTCATTCAAATTGTGTTGTTTTTATTTAAATTCCGTTGTTTTCATTCTAATTCCGTTGCTTTCATTCAAATTGTGTTGTTTTTATTTAAATTCCGTTGTTTTCATTCAAATTCTGTTGTTTTCATTGTACTTCTTCAGTTTTCATTCTGGTTCTGTTATTTTCATTCAAATTCTGTTCTTTTCATTCAAATTCCGTTGTTTTTATTCTAATTCTGTTCTTTTCATTCTACTTCTTTAGTTTTCATTCTAATTCTGTTTTTGTCAATCAAATTCTGATCTTTTCATTCTAATTCCGTTGCTTTTATTCAAATTCTGTTCTTTTCATTTAAATGCTGTTCTTTCCGTTAAAATTCCATTGTTTTCATTCAAATTCTGTTCCTTTTATACAAATTCTCTTCCTTTTCATTCAAATTCCGTTGTTTTCATTCAAATTCTGTTCCATTTGTTCTAATTCTGTTCTTTTCATTCAAATTCCGTTGTTTTCATTCAAAATCCTGTTCTTTTCATTCAAATGTTGTTGTTTGTTTTTAAATTCTGTTGTTTTCATTCAAATTCTGTTCTTTTCATTGTAATTCCGTTGTTTTCATTCTAATTCTCTTCTTTTCATTCAAATTTTGTTCTTTTCATTCTACATCCGTTGTTTTCATTCAAATTCCGTTGTTTTCATTCAAAATCCTGTTCTTTTCATTCAAATGCTGTTGTTTATTTTTAAATTCTGTTGTTTTCATTCAAATTCTCTTCTTTTCATTCTACTTCTTTAGTTTTCATTCTAATTCTGTTTTTGTCATTCAAATTCCATTGTTTGTTTTCAAATTCCGTTCTTTTCATTCTAATTCCGTTGTTTTCATTCTAATTCCGTTGTTTTCATTCAAATTCTGTTGTTTGTTCTCAAATTCTGTTAATTTCATTCTAATTTTGTTGTTTTTGTTCTAATTCCGTTGTTTTCATTCAAATTCTGTTCTTTTAATTCTAATTCTGTTGTTTTCATTCTAATTCTGTTGTTTTCATTCTAATTCCGTTGTTTTCATTGGAATTCTGTTCTTTTCATTCTACTTCTGTTGTTGTCATTCTAATTCCGTTGTTTTCATTCAAATTGTGTTGTTTTTATTTAAATTCCGTTGTTTTCATTCTAATTCCGTTGTTTTCATTCAAATTGTGTTGTTTTTATTTAAATTCCATTGTTTTCATTCAAATTCTGATCTTTTCATTCTAATTCCGTTGCTTTCATTCAAATTCTGTTCTTTTCATTTAAATGCTGTTCTTTCCTTTAAAATTCCATTGTTTTCATTCGAATTCTGTTCCTTTTATTCAAATTCTCTTCCTTTTCATTCAAATTCCGTTGTTTTCATTCAAATTGTGTTCCATTTGTTCTAATTCTGTTCTTTTCATGCAAATTCCGTTGTTTTGATTCAAAATCCTGTTCTTTTCATTCAAATGCTGTTGTTTGTTTTTAAATTCTGTTGTTTTCATTCAAATTCTGTTGTTTTCATTCAAATTCTGTTCTTTTCATTCTAATTCCGTTGTTTTCATTCAAATTCTGTTGTTTGTTCTCAAATTCTGTTAATTTCATTCTAATTCTGTTGTTTTTGTTCTAATTCCGTTATTTTCATTCAAATTCTGTTCTTTTCATTCCAATTCTGTTCTTTTCATTGTAATTCCGTTGCTTTCATTCTAATTCTCTTCTTTTCATTCAAATTTTGTTCTTTTCATTCTACATCCGTTGTTTTCATTCAAATTCCGTTGTTTTCATTCAAATTCCGTTGTTTTCATTCTAATTCCGTTGTTTTCATTCAAATTCCGTTGTTTTCATTCTAATTCCGTTGTTTTCATTCAAATTCTGTTGTTTGTTCTCAAATTCTGTTAATTTCATTCTAATTCTGTTGTTTTTGTTCTAATTCCGTTATTTTCATTCAAATTCTGTTCTTTTCATTCTAATTCTGTTGTTTTCATTCTAATTCTGTTGTTTTCATTCTAATTCTGTTGTTTTCATTGGAATTCTGTTCTTTTCATTCTACTTCTGTTGTTGTCATTCTAATTCCGTTGCTTTCATTCAAATTGTGTTGTTTTTATTTAAATTCCGTTGTTTTCATTCAAATTCTCTTCTTGTAATTCAAATTTTGTTCTTTTCATTGTACATCCGTTGTTTTCATTCAAATTCCGTTGTTTTCATTCTAATTCCGTTGTTTTCATTCAAATTCTGTTGTTTGTTCTCAAATTCTGTTAATTTCATTCTAATTCTGTTGTTTTTGTTCTAATTCCGTTATTTTCATTCAAATTCTGTTCTTTTAATTCTAATTCTGTTGTTTTCATTCTAATTCTGTTGTTTTCATTCTAATTCCGTTGTTTTCATTGGAATTCTGTTGCTTTCATTCTACTTCTGTTGTTGTCATTCTAATTCCGTTGCTTTCATTCAAATTCCGTTGTTTTCATTCTAATTCCGTTGCTTTCATTCAAATTGTGTTGTTTTTATTTAAATTCCATTGTTTTCATTCAAATTCTGTTGTTTTCATTGTACTTCTTCAGTTTTCATTCTGGTTCTGTTATTTTCATTCAAATTCTGTTCTTTTCATTCTAATTCTGTTGTTTTCATTCAAATTCTGTTTTTGTCATTCAAATTCTGTTCTTTTCATTCAAATTCCGTTGTTTTGATTCAAAATCCTGTACTTTTCATTCAAATGCTGTTGTTTGTTTTTAAATTCTGTTGTTTTCATTCAAATTCTGTTCTTTTCATTCAAATTCTGTTCTATTCATTGTAATTCCGTTGCTTTCATTCTAATTCTCTTCTTGTAATTCAAATTTTGTTCTTTTCATTCAAATTCCGTTGTTTTCATTCAAATTCCGTTGTTTTCATTCAAATTCCGTTGTTTTCATTCAAATTCCGTTGTTTTCATTCAAATGCTGTTCTTTTCATTCAAATGCTGTTGTTTGTTTTTAAATTCTGTTGTTTTCATTCAAATTCTATCCTTTTCATTCAAATTCTGTTCTTTTCATTGTAATTCCGTTGCATTCATTCTAATTCTCTTCTTTTCATTCAAATTTTGTTCTTTTCATTCTACATCCGTTGTTTTCATTCAAATTCCGTTGTTTTCATTCAAATTCCGTTGTTTTCATTCAAAATCCTGTTCTTTTCATTCAATTGCTGTCGTTTATTTTTAAATTCTGTTGTTTTCATTCAAATTCTCTCCTTTTCATTCTACTTCGTTAGTTTTCATTCTAATTCCGTTGTTTTCATTCAAATTCCGTTGTTTGTTTTCAAATTCCGTTGTTTTCATTCAAATTCCGTTGCTTTTATTTAAATTCCGTTGTTTTCATTCTAATTCCGTTGTTTTCATTCAAATTCCGTTGCTTTTATTTAAATTCCGTTGTTTTCATTCTAATTCCGTTGCTTTCATTCAAATTCCGTTGCTTTTATTTAAATTCCGTTGTTTTCATTCTAATTCCGTTGCTTTCATTCAAATTCCGTTGCTTTCATTCAAATTCTGTTCTTTTCATTTAAATGCTGTTCTTTCCTTTAAAATTCCATTGTTTTCATTCAAATTCTGTTCCTTTTATTCAAATTCTCTTCCTTTTCATTCAAATTCCGTTGTTTTCATTCAAATTCTGTTCTTTTCATTCAAATTCTGTTGTTTTCATTCTAATTCCGTTGTTTTCATTGGAATTCTGTTCTTTTCATTCTACTTCTGTTGTTGTCATTCTAATTCCGTTGCTTTCATTCAAATTGTGTTGTTTTTATTTAAATTCCGTTGTTTTCATTCTAATTCCGTTGCTTTCATTCAAATTGTGTTGTTTTTATTTAAATTCCGTTGTTTTCATTCAAATTCTGTTGTTTTCATTGTACTTCTTCAGTTTTCATTCTGGTTCTGTTATTTTCATTCAAATTCTGTTCTTTTCATTCTAATTCTGTTGTTTTCATTCAAATTCTGATCTTTTCATTCTACTTCTTTAGTTTTCATTCTAATTCTGTTTTTGTCATTCAAATTCTGATCTTTTCATTCTAATTCCGTTGCTTTTATTCAAATTCTGTTCCATTTGTTCTAATTCTGTTCTTTTCATTCAAATTCCGTTGTTTTGATTAAAAATCCTGTACTTTTCATTCAAACGCTGTTGTTTGTTTTTAAATTCTGTTGTTTTCATTCAAATTCTGTTCTTTTCATTCAAATTCTGTTCTTTTCATTCAAATTCCATTGTTTTCATTCAAAGTCTGTCCTTTTCATTCAAATTCTGTTGTTTGTTCTCAAATTCTGTTCTTTTCATTCAAATTGTGTTATTTTCATTCAAATTCTGTTCTTTTCATTGTAATTCTGTTGTTTTCATTCAAATTCTGTTCTTTTCATTCAAATTCTGTTCTTTTCATTCTATTTCTGTTGTTGTCATTCTAATTCCGTTGCTTTCATTCAAATTGTGTTGTTTTTATTTAAATTCCGTTGTTTTCATTCAAATTCTGTTGTTTTCATTAAAATTCCGTTCTTTCCTTTAAAATTCCATTGTTTTCATTGTACTTCTTCAGTTTTCATTCTGGTTCTGTTATTTTCATTCAAATTCTGTTCTTTTCATTCTAATTCTGTTGTTTTCATTCAAATTCTGATCTTTTCATTCTACTTCTTTAGTTTTCATTCTAATTCTGTTTTTGTCATTCAAATTCTGATCTTTTCATTCTAATTCCGTTGCTTTTATTCAAATTCTGTTCCATTTGTTCTAATTCTGTTCTTTTCATTCAAATTCCGTTGTTTTCATTCAAATTCTGTTCTTTTCATTCAAATTCTGTTCTTTTCATTGTAATTCCGTTGCTTTCGTTCTAATTCTCTTCTTGTAATTCAAATTTTGTTCTTTTCAATCTACATCCGTTGTTTTCATTCAAATTCCGTTGTTTTCATTCAAATTCCGTTGTTTTCATTCAAATTCCGTTGTTTTCATTCAAATTCCGTTGTTTTCATTCAAATGCTGTTCTTTTCATTCAAATGCTGTTGTTTTTATTTAAATTCCGTTGCTTTCATTCTAATTCTCTTCTTGTAATTCAAATTTTGTTCTTTTCATTCTACATCCGTTGTTTTCATTCAAATTCCGTTGTTTTCATTCAAATTCCGTTGTTTTCATTCTAATTCCGTTGTTTTCATTCAAATTCCGTTGTTTTCATTCAAATTCCGTTGTTTTCATTCTAATTCTGTTGTTTTTGTTCTAATTCCGTTATTTTCATTCAAATTCTGTTCTTTTAATTCTAATTCTGTTCTTTTCATTCTACTTCTGTTGTTGTCATTCTAATTCCGTTGCTTTCATTCAAATTGTGTTGTTTTTATTTAAATTCCGTTGTTTTCATTCAAATTCTGTTGTTTTCATTCAAATTCCGTTCTTTCCTTTAAAATTCCGTTGTTTTCATTGTACTTCTTCAGTTTTCATTCTGATTCTGTTCTTTTCATTCAAATTCTGTTCTTTTCATTCTAATTCCGTTGCTATCATTCAAAATATGTTGTTTTCTTTCAACATCTGTTGTTTTCATTCAAATTCTGTTGTTTTCATTCAAATTCCGTTGCTTTTATTTAAATTCCGTTGTTTTCATTCTAATTCCGTTGTTTTCATTCAAATTCCGTTGCTTTTATTTAAATTCCGTTGTTTTCATTCTAATTCCGTTGCTTTCATTCAAATTGTGTTGTTTTTATTTAAATTTTGTTGTTTTCATTGTACTTCTTCAGTTTTCATTCTGGTTCTGTTATTTTCATTCAAATTCTGATCTTTTCATTCTAATTCCGTTGCTTTTATTCAAATTCTGTTCTTTTCGTTTAAATGCTGTTCTTTCCTTTAAAATTCCATTGTTTTCATTCAAATTCTGTTCCTTTTCTTCAAATTCTGTTCTTTTCATTCAAATTCCGTTGTTTTCATTCAAATTCTGTTCTTTTCATTCAAATTCTGTTCTTTTCATTCTACATCCGTTGTTTTCATTCAAATTCCGTTGTTTTCATTCTAATTCCGTTGTTTTCATTCAAAATCCTGTTCTTTTCATTCAAATGCTGTTGTTTGTTTTTAAATTCTGTTGTTTTCATTCAAATTCTGTTCTTTTCATTCTACTTCTTTAGTTTTCATTCTAATTCTGTTTTTGTCATTCAAATTCCGTTGTTTTCATTCAAATTCCGTTGTTTTCATTCTAATTCCGTTGTTTTCATTCAAATTCCGTTGTTTTCATTCAAATTCTGTTGTTTGTTCTCAAATTCTGTTAATTTCATTCTAATTCTGTTGTTTTTGTTCTAATTCCGTTATTTTCATTCAAATTCTGTTCTTTTAATTCTAATTCTGTTCTTTTCATTCTACTTCTGTTGTTGTCATTCTAATTCCGTTGCTTTCATTCAAATTGTGTTGTTTTTATTTAAATTCCGTTGTTTTCATTCTAATTCCGTTGCTTTCATTCAAATTGTGTTGTTTTTATTTAAATTCCGTTGTTTTCATTCAAATTCTGTTGTTTTCATTGTACTTCTTCAGTTTTCATTCTGGTTCTGTTATTTTCATTCAAATTCTGTTCTTTTCATTCAAATTCCGTTGTTTTTATTCTAATTCTGTTCTTTTCATTCTACTTCTTTAGTTTTCATTCTAATTCTGTTTTTGTCAATCAAATTCTGATCTTTTCATTCTAATTCCGTTGCTTTTATTCAAATTCTGTTCTTTTCATTTAAATGCTGTTCTTTCCGTTAAAATTCCATTGTTTTCATTCAAATTCTGTTCCTTTTATACAAATTCTCTTCCTTTTCATTCAAATTCCGTTGTTTTCATTCAAATTCTGTTCCATTTGTTCTAATTCTGTTCTTTTCATTCAAATTCCGTTGTTTTCATTCAAAATCCTGTTCTTTTCATTCAAATGTTGTTGTTTGTTTTTAAATTCTGTTGTTTTCATTCAAATTCTGTTCTTTTCATTGTAATTCCGTTGTTTTCATTCTAATTCTCTTCTTTTCATTCAAATTTTGTTCTTTTCATTCTACATCCGTTGTTTTCATTCAAATTCCGTTGTTTTCATTCAAAATCCTGTTCTTTTCATTCAAATGCTGTTGTTTATTTTTAAATTCTGTTGTTTTCATTCAAATTCTGTTCTTTTCATTCTACTTCTTTAGTTTTCATTCTAATTCTGTTTTTGTCATTCAAATTCCATTGTTTGTTTTCAAATTCCGTTCTTTTCATTCTAATTCCGTTGTTTTCATTCTAATTCCGTTGTTTTCATTCAAATTCTGTTGTTTGTTCTCAAATTCTGTTAATTTCATTCTAATTTTGTTGTTTTTGTTCTAATTCCGTTGTTTTCATTCAAATTCTGTTCTTTTAATTCTAATTCTGTTGTTTTCATTCTAATTCTGTTGTTTTCATTCTAATTCCGTTGTTTTCATTGGAATTCTGTTCTTTTCATTCTACTTCTGTTGTTGTCATTCTAATTCCGTTGTTTTCATTCAAATTGTGTTGTTTTTATTTAAATTCCGTTGTTTTCATTCTAATTCCGTTGTTTTCATTCAAATTGTGTTGTTTTTATTTAAATTCCATTGTTTTCATTCAAATTCTGATCTTTTCATTCTAATTCCGTTGCTTTCATTCAAATTCTGTTCTTTTCATTTAAATGCTGTTCTTTCCTTTAAAATTCCATTGTTTTCATTCGAATTCTGTTCCTTTTATTCAAATTCTCTTCCTTTTCATTCAAATTCCGTTGTTTTCATTCAAATTGTGTTCCATTTGTTCTAATTCTGTTCTTTTCATGCAAATTCCGTTGTTTTGATTCAAAATCCTGTTCTTTTCATTCAAATGCTGTTGTTTGTTTTTAAATTCTGTTGTTTTCATTCAAATTCTGTTGTTTTCATTCAAATTCTGTTCTTTTCATTCTAATTCCGTTGTTTTCATTCAAATTCTGTTGTTTGTTCTCAAATTCTGTTAATTTCATTCTAATTCTGTTGTTTTTGTTCTAATTCCGTTATTTTCATTCAAATTCTGTTCTTTTCATTCTAATTCTGTTGTTTTCATTCTAATTCTGTTGTTTTCATTCTAATTCTGTTGTTTTCATTGGAATTCTGTTCTTTTCATTCTACTTCTGTTGTTGTCATTCTAATTCCGTTGCTTTCATTCAAATTGTGTTGTTTTTATTTAAATTCCGTTGTTTTCATTCAAATTCTCTTCTTGTAATTCAAATTTTGTTCTTTTCATTGTACATCCGTTGTTTTCATTCAAATTCCGTTGTTTTCATTCTAATTCCGTTGTTTTCATTCAAATTCTGTTGTTTGTTCTCAAATTCTGTTAATTTCATTCTAATTCTGTTGTTTTTGTTCTAATTCCGTTATTTTCATTCAAATTCTGTTCTTTTAATTCTAATTCTGTTGTTTTCATTCTAATTCTGTTGTTTTCATTCTAATTCCGTTGTTTTCATTGGAATTCTGTTGCTTTCATTCTACTTCTGTTGTTGTCATTCTAATTCCGTTGCTTTCATTCAAATTCCGTTGTTTTCATTCTAATTCCGTTGCTTTCATTCAAATTGTGTTGTTTTTATTTAAATTCCATTGTTTTCATTCAAATTCTGTTGTTTTCATTGTACTTCTTCAGTTTTCATTCTGGTTCTGTTATTTTCATTCAAATTCTGTTCTTTTCATTCTAATTCTGTTGTTTTCATTCAAATTCTGTTTTTGTCATTCAAATTCTGATCTTTTCATTCTAATTCCGTTGCTTTTATTCAAATTCTGTTCCATTTGTTCTAATTCTGTTCTTTTCATTCAAATTCCGTTGTTTTGATTCAAAATCCTGTACTTTTCATTCAAATGCTGTTGTTTGTTTTTAAATTCTGTTGTTTTCATTCAAATTCTGTTCTTTTCATTCAAATTCTGTTCTATTCATTGTAATTCCGTTGCTTTCATTCTAATTCTCTTCTTGTAATTCAAATTTTGTTCTTTTCATTCAAATTCCATTGTTTTCATTCAAATTCCGTTGTTTTCATTCAAATTCCGTTGTTTTCATTCAAATTCCGTTGTTTTCATTCAAATGCTGTTCTTTTCATTCAAATGCTGTTGTTTGTTTTTAAATTCTGTTGTTTTCATTCAAATTCTATCCTTTTCATTCAAATTCTGTTCTTTTCATTGTAATTCCGTTGCATTCATTCTAATTCTCTTCTTTTCATTCAAATTTTGTTCTTTTCATTCTACATCCGTTGTTTTCATTCAAATTCCGTTGTTTTCATTCAAATTCCGTTGTTTTCATTCAAAATCCTGTTCTTTTCATTCAATTGCTGTCGTTTATTTTTAAATTCTGTTGTTTTCATTCAAATTCTCTCCTTTTCATTCTACTTCGTTAGTTTTCATTCTAATTCCGTTGTTTTCATTCAAATTCCGTTGTTTGTTTTCAAATTCCGTTGTTTTCATTCTAATTCCGTTGTTTTAATTCAAATTCTGTTGTTTGTTCTCAAATTCTGTTAATTTCATTCTAATTTTGTTCTTTTTGTTCTTATTCCGTTATTTTCATTCAAATTCTGTTCTTTTAATTCTAATTCTGTTGTTTTCATTCTAATTCTGTTGTTTTTCATTCTAATTCCGTTGTTTTCATTGGAATTCTGTTCCATTTGTTCTAATTCTGTTCTTTTCATTCAAATTCCGTTGTTTTGATTCAAAATTCTGTTCTTTTCATTCAAATGCTGTTGTTTTCATTCAAATTCTGTTGTTTTCATTCAAATTCTGTTCTTTTCATTCAAATTCTGTTCTTTTCATTCTAATTCCGTTGCTATCATTCAAAATATGTTGTTTTCTTTCAACATCTGTTATTTTCATTCAAATTCTGTTCTTTTCATTCTAATTCCGTTGTTTTCATTCAAATTCTGTTGTTTTCATTCTACTTTTTCAGTTTTCATTCTAATTCTCCAGTTTTCATTCAAATCCTATTGTTTGTTCTCAAATTCCGTTGTTTTCGTTCATATTCTGTTCTTTTCATTCAAATGTTATTCTTTCCTTTAAAATTCCGTTGTTTTCATTCAAATTCTGTTGTTTTCATTCAAATGCTGTTCTTTTCATTCAAATTCTGTTCTTTTCATTCAAATTCCGTTCTTTTTATTCAAATTCTGTTCTTTTCATTCAAATTGTGTTGTTTTCATTCAAATTCTGTTCTTTTCATTCTAATTCCGTTGTTTTTATTCAAATTCTGTTCTTTTCATTCAAATTCTGTTCTTTGTTCTCAAATTCGGTTCTTTTCATTCAAATTCTGTTGTTTTTATTCAAATTCTGTTCTTTTCATTCAAATTCCATTGTTTTCATTCAAAGTCTGTCCTTTTCATTCAAATTCTGTTGTTTGTTCTCAAATTCTGTTCTTTTCATTCAAATTGTGTTATTTTCATTCAAATTCTGTTCTTTTCATTCTATTTCTGTTGTTGTCATTCTAATTCCGTTGCTTTCATTCAAATTGTGTTGTTTTTATTTAAATTCCGTTCTTTTCATTCAAATTCTGTTGTTTTTATTAAAATTCCGTTCTTTCCTTTAAAATTCCATTGTTTTCATTGTACTTCTTCAGTTTTCATTCTGGTTCTGTTATTTTCATTCAAATTCTGTTCTTTTCATTCTAATTCTGTTGTTTTCATTCAAATTCTGATCTTTTCATTCTACTTCTTTAGTTTTCATTCTAATTCTGTTTTTGTCATTCAAATTCTGATCATTTCATTCTAATTCCGTTGCTTTTATTCAAATTCTGTTCCATTTGTTCTAATTCTGTTCTTTTCATTCAAATTCCGTTGTTTTGATTCAAAATCCTGTACTTTTCATTCAAATGCTGTTGTTTGTTTTTAAATTCTGTTGTTTTCATTCAAATTCTTTTCTTTCCATTCAAATTCTGTTCTTTTCATTGTAATTCCGTTGCTTTCATTCTAATTCTCTTCTTGTAATTCAAATTTTGTTCTTTTCATTGTACATCCGTTGTTTTCATTCAAATTCTGTTGTTTTCATTCAAATTCCGTTGTTTTCATTCTAATTCCGTTGTTTTCATTCAAATTCCGTTGTTTTCATTCTAATTCCGTTGTTTTCATTCAAATTCTGTTGTTTGTTCTCAAATTCTGTTAATTTCATTCTAATTCTGTTGTTTTTGTTCTAATTCCGTTATTTTCATTCAAATTCTGTTCTTTTCATTCTAATTCTGTTGTTTTCATTCTAATTCTGTTGTTTTCATTCTAATTCTGTTGTTTTCATTGGAATTCTGTTCTTTTCATTCTACTTCTGTTGTTGTCATTCTAATTCCGTTGCTTTCATTCAAATTGTGTTGTTTTTATTTAAATTCCGTTGTTTTCATTCAAATTCTCTTCTTGTAATTCAAATTTTGTTCTTTTCATTGTACATCCGTTGTTTTCATTCAAATTCCGTTGTTTTCATTCTAATTCCGTTGTTTTCATTCAAATTCTGTTGTTTGTTCTCAAATTCTGTTAATTTCATTCTAATTCTGTTGTTTTTGTTCTAATTCCGTTATTTTCATTCAAATTCTGTTCTTTTAATTCTAATTCTGTTGTTTTCATTCTAATTCTGTTGTTTTCATTCTAATTCCGTTGTTTTCATTGGAATTCTGTTGCTTTCATTCTACTTCTGTTGTTGTCATTCTAATTCCGTTGCTTTCATTCAAATTCCGTTGTTTTCATTTTAATTCCGTTGCTTTCATTCAAATTGTGTTGTTTTTATTTAAATTCCATTGTTTTCATTCAAATTCTGTTGTTTTCATTGTACTTCTTCAGTTTTCATTCTGGTTCTGTTCTTTTCATTCTAATTCTGTTGTTTTCATTCAAATTCTGTTTTTGTCATTCAAATTCTGATCTTTTCATTCTAATTCCGTTGCTTTTATTCAAATTCTGTTCCATTTGTTCTAATTCTGTTCTTTTCATTCAAATTCCGTTGTTTTGATTCAAAATCCTGTACTTTTCATTCAAATGCTGTTGTTTGTTTTTTAAATTCTGTTGTTTTCATTCAAATTCTGTTCTTTTCATTCAAATTCTGTTCTATTCATTGTAATTCCGTTGCTTTCATTCTAATTCTCTTCTTGTAATTCAAATTTTGTTCTTTTCATTCAAATTCCGTTGTTTTCATTCAAATTCCGTTGTTTTCATTCAAATTCCGTTGTTTTCATTCAAATTCCGTTGTTTTCATTCAAATGCTGTTCTTTTCATTCAAATGCTGTTGTTTGTTTTTAAATTCTGTTGTTTTCATTCAAATTCTATCCTTTTCATTCAAATTCTGTTCTTTTCATTGTAATTCCGTTGCATTCATTCTAATTCTCTTCTTTTCATTCAAATTTTGTTCTTTTCATTCTACATCCGTTGTTTTCATTCAAATTCCGTTGTTTTCATTCAAATTCCGTTGTTTTCATTCAAAATCCTGTTCTTTTCATTCAATTGCTGTCGTTTATTTTTTAAATTCTGTTGTTTTCATTCAAATTCTCTCCTTTTCATTCTACTTCGTTAGTTTTCATTCTAATTCCGTTGTTTTCATTCAAATTCCGTTGTTTGTTTTCAAATTCCGTTGTTTTCATTCTAATTCCGTTGTTTTAATTCAAATTCTGTTGTTTGTTCTCAAATTCTGTTAATTTCATTCTAATTTTGTTCTTTTTGTTCTTATTCCGTTATTTTCATTCAAATTCTGTTCTTTTAATTCTAATTCTGTTGTTTTCATTCTAATTCTGTTGTTTTCATTCTAATTCCGTTGTTTTCATTGGAATTCTGTTCCATTTGTTCTAATTCTGTTCTTTTCATTCAAATTCCGTTGTTTTGATTCAAAATTCTGTTCTTTTCATTCAAATGCTGTTGTTTTCATTCAAATTCTGTTGTTTTCATTCAAATTCTGTTCTTTTCATTCAAATTCTGTTCTTTTCATTCTAATTCCGTTGCTATCATTCAAAATATGTTGTTTTCTTTCAACATCTGTTATTTTCATTCAAATTCTGTTCTTTTCATTCTAATTCCGTTGTTTTCATTCAAATTCTGTTGTTTTCATTCTACTTTTTCAGTTTTCATTCTAATTCTCCAGTTTTCATTCAAATCCTATTGTTTGTTCTCAAATTCCGTTGTTTTCGTTCATATTCTGTTCTTTTCATTCAAATGTTATTCTTTCCTTTAAAATTCCGTTGTTTTCATTCAAATTCTGTTGTTTTCATTCAAATGCTGTTCTTTTCATTCAAATTCTGTTCTTTTCATTCTAATTCCGTTCTTTTTATTCAAATTCTGTTCTTTTCATTCAAATTGTGTTGTTTTCATTCAAATTCTGTTCTTTTCATTCTAATTCCGTTGTTTTTATTCAAATTCTGTTCTTTTCATTCAAATTCTGTTCTTTGTTCTCAAATTCGGTTCTTTTCATTCAAATTCTGTTGTTTTTATTCAAATTCTGTTCTTTTCATTCAAATTCCATTGTTTTCATTCAAAGTCTGTCCTTTTCATTCAAATTCTGTTGTTTGTTCTCAAATTCTGTTCTTTTCATTCAAATTGTGTTATTTTCATTCAAATTCTGTTCTTTTCATTGTAATTCTGTTGTTTTCATTCAAATTCTGTTCTTTTCATTCAAATTCTGTTCTTTTCATTCTATTTCTGTTGTTGTCATTCTAATTCCGTTGCTTTCATTCAAATTGTGTTGTTTTTATTTAAATTCCGTTCTTTTCATTCAAATTCTGTTGTTTTTATTAAAATTCCGTTCTTTCCTTTAAAATTCCATTGTTTTCATTGTACTTCTTCAGTTTTCATTCTGGTTCTGTTATTTTCATTCAAATTCTGTTCTTTTCATTCTAATTCTGTTGTTTTCATTCAAATTCTGATCTTTTCATTCTACTTCTTTAGTTTTCATTCTAATTCTGTTTTTGTCATTCAAATTCTGATCATTTCATTCTAATTCCGTTGCTTTTATTCAAATTCTGTTCCATTTGTTCTAATTCTGTTCTTTTCATTCAAATTCCGTTGTTTTGATTCAAAATCCTGTACTTTTCATTCAAATGCTGTTGTTTGTTTTTAAATTCTGTTGTTTTCATTCAAATTCTTTTCTTTCCATTCAAATTCTGTTCTTTTCATTGTAATTCCGTTGCTTTCATTCTAATTCTCTTCTTGTAATTCAAATTTTGTTCTTTTCATTGTACATCCGTTGTTTTCATTCAAATTCTGTTGTTTTCATTCAAATTCCGTTGTTTTCATTCAAATGCTGTTCTTTTCATTCAAATTCTGATCTTTTCATTCTACTTCTTTAGTTTTCATTCTAATTCTGTTTTTGTCATTCAAATTCTGATCTTTTCATTCTAATTCCGTTGCTTTTATTCAAATTCTGTTCCATTTGTTCTAATTCTCTTCTTTTCATTCAAATTCCGTTGTTTTCATTCAAATTCCGTTGTTTTCATTCAAATTCCGTTGTTTTCATTCAAAATCCTGTTCTTTTCATTCAAATGCTGTTGTTTGCTTTTAAATTCTGTTGTTTTCATTCAAATTCTCTTCTTTTCATTCTACTTCTTTTGTTTTCATTCTAATTCTGTTTTTGTCATTCAAATTCCGTTGTTTTCATTCAAATTCCGTTGTTTTCATTCTAATTCCGTTGTTTTCATTCAAATTCCGTTGTTTTCATTCTAATTCCGTTGTTTTCATTCAAATTCTGTTGTTTGTTCTCAAATTCTGTTAATTTCATTCTAATTCTGTTGTTTTTGTTCTAATTCCATTATTTTCATTCAAATTCTGTTCTTTTAATTCTAATTCTGTTGTTTTCATTCTAATTCTGTTGTTTTCATTCTAATTCCGTTGTTTTCATTGGAATTCTGTTGCTTTCATTCTACTTCTGTTGTTGTCATTCTAATTCCGTTGCTTTCATTCAAATTCCGTTGTTTTCATTCTAATTCCGTTGCTTTCATTCAAATTGTGTTGTTTTTATTTAAATTCCATTGTTTTCATTCAAATTCTGTTGTTTTCATTGTACTTCTTCAGTTTTCATTCTGGTTCTGTTATTTTCATTCAAATTCTGTTCTTTTCATTCTAATTCTGTTGTTTTCATTCAAATTCTGTTTTTGTCATTCAAATTCTGATCTTTTCATTCTAATTCCGTTGCTTTTATTCAAATTCTGTTCCATTTGTTCTAATTCTGTTCTTTTCATTCAAATGCTGTTGTTTGTTTTTAAATTCTGTTGTTTTCATTCAAATTCTGTTCTTTTCATTCAAATTCTGTTCTTTTCATTGTAATTCCGTTGCTTTCATTCTAATTCTCTTCTTGTAATTCAAATTTTGTTCTTTTCATTGTACATCCGTTGTTTTCATTCAAATTCCGTTGTTTTCATTCAAATTCCGTTGTTTTCATTCAAATTCCGTTGTTTTCATTCAAATGCTGTTCTTTTCATTCAAATGCTGTTGTTTGTTTTTAAATTCTGTTGTTTTCATTCAAATTCTATCCTTTTCATTCAAATTCTGTTCTTTTCATTGTAATTCCGTTGCATTCATTCTAATTCTCTTCTTTTCATTCAAATATTGTTCTTTTCATTCTACATCCGTTGTTTTCATTCAAATTTCGTTGTTTTCATTCAAATTCCGTTGTTTTCATTCAAAATCCTGTTCTTTTCATTCAATTGCTGTCGTTTATTTTTAAATTCTGTTGTTTTCATTCAAATTCTCTTCTTTTCATTCTACTTCGTTAGTTTTCATTCTAATTCCGTTGTTTTCATTCAAATTCCGTTGTTTGTTTTCAAATTCCGTTGTTTTCATTCTAATTCCGTTGTTTTAATTCAAATTCTGTTGTTTGTTCTCAAATTCTGTTAATTTCATTCTAATTTTGTTGTTTTTGTTCTAATTCCGTTATTTTCATTCAAATTCTGTTCTTTTAATTCAAATTCTGTTGTTTGTTCTCAAATTCTGTTCTTTTCATTCAAATTGTGTTATTTTCATTCAAATTCTGTTCTTTTCATTGTAATTCTGTTGTTTTCATTCAAATTCTGTTCTTTTCATTCAAATTCTGTTCTTTTCATTCTAATTCCGTTGCTTTCATTCAAATTGTGTTGTTTTTATTTAAATTCCGTTGTTTTCTTTCTAATTCCGTTGCTTTCATTCAAATTGTGTTGTTTTTATTTAAATTCCGTTGTTTTCATTCAAATTCTGTTGTTTTCATTGTACTTCTTCAGTTTTCATTCTGGTTCTGTTATTTTCATTCAAATTCTGTTCTTTTCATTCTAATTCTGTTGTTTTCATTCAAATTCTGATCTTTTCATTCTACTTCTTTAGTTTTCATTCTAATTCTGTTTTTGTCATTCAAATTCTGATCTTTTCATTCTAATTCTGTTGCTTTTATTCAAATTCTGTTCCATTTGTTCTAATTCTGTTCTTTTCATTCAAATTCCGTTGTTTTGATTCAAAATCCTGTACTTTTCATTCAAATGCTGTTGTTTGTTTTTAAATTCTGTTGTTTTCATTCAAATTCTGTTCTTTTCATTCAAATTCTGTTCTTTTCATTGTAATTCCGTTGCTTTCATTCTAATTCTCTTCTTGTAATTCAAATTCTGTTCTTTTCATTGTACATCCGTTGTTTTCATTCAAATTCCGTTGTTTTCATTCAAATTCCGTTGTTTTCATTCAAATGCTGTTCTTTTCATTCAAATGCTGTTGTTTTTATTTAAATTCCGTTGTTTTCATTCAAATACTGATCTTTTCATTCTAATTCCGTTTTTTTCATTCTATTTCTGTTGTTGTCATTCTAATTCCATTGTTTCATTCAAATTCCGTTGCTTTCATTCAAATTGTGTTGTTTTTATTTAAATTCCATTGTTTTCATTCAAATTCTGATCTTTTCATTCTAATTCCGTTGCTTTCATTCAAATTCTGTTCTTTTCATTTAAATGCTGTTCTTTCCTTTAAAATTCCATTGTTTTCATTCAAATTCTGTTCCTTTTATTCAAATTCTCTTCCTTTTCATTCAAATTCCGTTGTTTTCATTCAAAATTCTGTTCTTTTCATTCAAATGCTGTTGTTTGTTTTTAAATTCTGTTGTTTTCATTCAAATTCTGTTGTTTTCATTCAAATTCTGTTCTTTTCATTGTAATTCCGTTGCTTTCATTCTAATTCTCTTCTTTTCATTCAAATTTTGTTCTTTTCATTCTACATCCGTTGTTTTCATTCAAATTCCGTTGTTTTCATTCAAATTCCGTTGTTTTCATTCTAATTCCGTTGTTTTCATTCAAATTCCGTTGTTTTCATTCTAATTCCGTTGTTTTCATTCAAATTCTGTTGATTGTTCTCAAATTCTGTTAATTTCATTCTAATTCTGTTGTTTTTGTTCTAATTCCGTTATTTTCATTCAAATTCTGTTCTTTTAATTCTAATTCTGTTGTTTTCATTCTAATTCTGTTGTTTTCATTCTAATTCCGTTGTTTTCATTGGAATTCTGTTCTTTTCATTCTACTTCTGTTGTTGTCATTCTAATTCCGTTGCTTTCATTCAAATTGTGTTGTTTTTATTTAAATTCCGTTGTTTTCTTTCTAATTCCGTTGCTTTCATTCAAATTGTGTTGTTTTTATTTAAATTCCGTTGTTTTCATTCAAATTCTGTTGTTTTCATTGTACTTCTTCAGTTTTCATTCTGGTTCTGTTATTTTCATTCAAATTCTGTTCTTTTCATTCTAATTCTGTTGTTTTCATTCAAATTCTGATCTTTTCATTCTACTTCTTTAGTTTTCATTCTAATTCTGTTTTTGTCATTCAAATTCTGATCTTTTCATTCTAATTCTGTTGCTTTTATTCAAATTCTGTTCCATTTGTTCTAATTCTGTTCTTTTCATTCAAATTCCGTTGTTTTGATTCAAAATCCTGTACTTTTCATTCAAATGCTGTTGTTTGTTTTTAAATTCTGTTGTTTTCATTCAAATTCTGTTCTTTTCATTCAAATTCTGTTCTTTTCATTGTAATTCCGTTGCTTTCATTCTAATTCTCTTCTTGTAATTCAAATGTTGTTCTTTTCATTGTACATCCGTTGTTTTCATTCAAATTCCGTTGTTTTCATTCAAATTCCGTTGTTTTCATTCAAATTCCGTTGTTTTCATTCAAATGCTGTTCTTTTCATTCAAATGCTGTTGTTTTTATTTAAATTCCGTTGTTTTCATTCAAATACTGATCTTTTCATTCTAATTCCGTTTTTTTCATTCTATTTCTGTTGTTGTCATTCTAATTCCATTGTTTCATTCAAATTCCGTTGCTTTCATTCAAATTGTGTTGTTTTTATTTAAATTCCATTGTTTTCATTCAAATTCTGATCTTTTCATTCTAATTCCGTTGCTTTCATTCAAATTCTGTTCTTTTCATTTAAATGCTGTTCTTTCCTTTAAAATTCCATTGTTTTCATTCAAATTCTGTTCCTTTTATTCAAATTCTCTTCCTTTTCATTCAAATTCCGTTGTTTTCATTCAAAATTCTGTTCTTTTCATTCAAATGCTGTTGTTTGTTTTTAAATTCTGTTGTTTTCATTCAAATTCTGTTGTTTTCATTCAAATTCTGTTCTTTTCATTGTAATTCCGTTGCTTTCATTCTAATTCTCTTCTTTTCATTCAAATTTTGTTCTTTTCATTCTACATCCGTTGTTTTCATTCAAATTCCGTTGTTTTCATTCAAATTCCGTTGTTTTCATTCTAATTCCGTTGTTTTCATTCAAATTCCGTTGTTTTCATTCTAATTCCGTTGTTTTCATTCAAATTCTGTTGTTTGTTCTCAAATTCTGTTAATTTCATTCTAATTCTGTTGTTTTTGTTCTAATTCCGTTATTTTCATTCAAATTCTGTTCTTTTAATTCTAATTCTGTTGTTTTCATTCTAATTCTGTTGTTTTCATTCTAATTCCGTTGTTTTCATTGGAATTCTGTTCTTTTCATTCTACTTCTGTTGTTGTCATTCTAATTCCGTTATTTTCATTCAAATTGTGTTGTTTTTATTTAAATTCCGTTGTTTTCATTCTAATTCCGTTGCTTTCATTCAAATTGTGTTGTTTTTATTTAAATTCCGTTGTTTTCATTCAAATTCTGTTGTTTTCATTGCTCTTCTTTAGTTTTCATTCTGGTTCTGTTATTTTCATTCAAATTCTGTTCTTTTCATTCTAATTCTGTTGTTTTCATTCAAATTCTGATCTTTTCATTCTACTTCTTTAGTTTTCATTCTAATTCTGTTTTTGTCATTCAAATTCTGATCTTTTCATTCTAATTCCGTTGCTTTTATTCAAATTCTGTTCCATTTGTTCTAATTCTGTTCTTTTCATTCAAATTCCGTTGTTTTGATTCAAAATCCTGTACTTTTCATTCAAATGCTGTTGTTTGTTTTTAAATTCTGTTGTTTTCATTCAAATTCTTTTCTTTCCATTCAAATTCTGTTCTTTTCATTGTAATTCCGTTGCTTTCATTCTAATTCTCTTCTTGTAATTCAAATTTTGTTCTTTTCATTGTACATCCGTTGTTTTCATTCAAATGCTGTTGTTTGCTTTTAAATTCTGTTGTTTTCATTCAAATTCTCTTCTTTTCATTCTACTTCTTTTGTTTTCATTCTAATTCTGTTTTTGTCATTCAAATTCCGTTGTTTTCATTCAAATTCCGTTGTTTTCATTCTAATTCCGTTGTTTTCATTCAAATTCCGTTGTTTTCATTCTAATTCCGTTGTTTTCATTCAAATTCTGTTGTTTGTTCTCAAATTCTGTTAATTTCATTCTAATTCTGTTGTTTTTGTTCTAATTCCATTATTTTCATTCAAATTCTGTTCTTTTAATTCTAATTCTGTTGTTTTCATTCTAATTCTGTTGTTTTCATTCTAATTCCGTTGTTTTCATTGGAATTCTGTTGCTTTCATTCTACTTCTGTTGTTGTCATTCTAATTCCGTTGCTTTCATTCAAATTCCGTTGTTTTCATTCTAATTCCGTTGCTTTCATTCAAATTGTGTTGTTTTTATTTAAATTCCATTGTTTTCATTCAAATTCTGTTGTTTTCATTGTACTTCTTCAGTTTTCATTCTGGTTCTGTTATTTTCATTCAAATTCTGTTCTTTTCATTCTAATTCTGTTGTTTTCATTCAAATTCTGTTTTTGTCATTCAAATTCTGATCTTTTCATTCTAATTCCGTTGCTTTTATTCAAATTCTGTTCCATTTGTTCTAATTCTGTTCTTTTCATTCAAATGCTGTTGTTTGTTTTTAAATTCTGTTGTTTTCATTCAAATTCTGTTCTTTTCATTCAAATTCTGTTCTTTTCATTGTAATTCCGTTGCTTTCATTCTAATTCTCTTCTTGTAATTCAAATTTTGTTCTTTTCATTGTACATCCGTTGTTTTCATTCAAATTCCGTTGTTTTCATTCAAATTCCGTTGTTTTCATTCAAATGCTTTTCTTTTCATTCAAATGCTGTTGTTTGTTTTTAAATTCTGTTGTTTTCATTCAAATTCTATCCTTTTCATTCAAATTCTGTTCTTTTCATTGTAATTCCGTTGCATTCATTCTAATTCTCTTCTTTTCATTCAAATATTGTTCTTTTCATTCTACATCCGTTGTTTTCATTCAAATTTCGTTGTTTTCATTCAAATTCCGTTGTTTTCATTCAAAATCCTGTTCTTTTCATTCAATTGCTGTCGTTTATTTTTAAATTCTGTTGTTTTCATTCAAATTCTCTTCTTTTCATTCTACTTCGTTAGTTTTCATTCTAATTCCGTTGTTTTCATTCAAATTCCGTTGTTTGTTTTCAAATTCCGTTGTTTTCATTCTAATTCCGTTGTTTTAATTCAAATTCTGTTGTTTGTTCTCAAATTCTGTTAATTTCATTCTAATTTTGTTGTTTTTGTTCTAATTCCGTTATTTTCATTCAAATTCTGTTCTTTTAATTCAAATTCTGTTGTTTGTTCTCAAATTCTGTTCTTTTCATTCAAATTGTGTTATTTTCATTCAAATTCTGTTCTTTTCATTGTAATTCTGTTGTTTTCATTCAAATTCTGTTCTTTTCATTCAAATTCTGTTCTTTTCATTCTAATTCCGTTGCTTTCATTCAAATTGTGTTGTTTTTATTTAAATTCCGTTGTTTTCTTTCTAATTCCGTTGCTTTCATTCAAATTGTGTTGTTTTTATTTAAATTCCGTTGTTTTCATTCAAATTCTGTTGTTTTCATTGTACTTCTTCAGTTTTCATTCTGGTTCTGTTATTTTCATTCAAATTCTGTTCTTTTCATTCTAATTCTGTTGTTTTCATTCAAATTCTGATCTTTTCATTCTACTTCTTTAGTTTTCATTCTAATTCTGTTTTTGTCATTCAAATTCTGATCTTTTCATTCTAATTCTGTTGCTTTTATTCAAATTCTGTTCCATTTGTTCTAATTCTGTTCTTTTCATTCAAATTCCGTTGTTTTGATTCAAAATCCTGTACTTTTCATTCAAATGCTGTTGTTTGTTTTTAAATTCTGTTGTTTTCATTCTAATTCTCTTCTTGTAATTCAAATTCTGTTCTTTTCATTGTACATCCGTTGTTTTCATTCAAATTCCGTTGTTTTCATTCAAATTCCGTTGTTTTCATTCAAATGCTGTTCTTTTCATTCAAATGCTGTTGTTTTTATTTAAATTCCGTTGTTTTCATTCAAATACTGATCTTTTCATTCTAATTCCGTTTTTTTCATTCTATTTCTGTTGTTGTCATTCTAATTCCATTGTTTCATTCAAATTCCGTTGCTTTCATTCAAATTGTGTTGTTTTTATTTAAATTCCATTGTTTTCATTCAAATTCTGATCTTTTCATTCTAATTCCGTTGCTTTCATTCAAATTCTGTTCTTTTCATTTAAATGCTGTTCTTTCCTTTAAAATTCCATTGTTTTCATTCAAATTCTGTTCCTTTTATTCAAATTCTCTTCCTTTTCATTCAAATTCCGTTGTTTTCATTCAAAATTCTGTTCTTTTCATTCAAATGCTGTTGTTTGTTTTTAAATTCTGTTGTTTTCATTCAAATTCTGTTGTTTTCATTCAAATTCTGTTCTTTTCATTGTAATTCCGTTGCTTTCATTCTAATTCTCTTCTTTTCATTCAAATTTTGTTCTTTTCATTCTACATCCGTTGTTTTCATTCAAATTCCGTTGTTTTCATTCTAATTCCGTTGTTTTCATTCAAATTCCGTTGTTTTCATTCTAATTCCGTTGTTTTCATTCAAATTCTGTTGATTGTTCTCAAATTCTGTTAATTTCATTCTAATTCTGTTGTTTTTGTTCTAATTCCGTTATTTTCATTCAAATTCTGTTCTTTTAATTCTAATTCTGTTGTTTTCATTCTAATTCTGTTGTTTTCATTCTAATTCCGTTGTTTTCATTGGAATTCTGTTCTTTTCATTCTACTTCTGTTGTTGTCATTCTAATTCCGTTGCTTTCATTCAAATTGTGTTGTTTTTATTTAAATTCCGTTGTTTTCTTTCTAATTCCGTTGCTTTCATTCAAATTGTGTTGTTTTTATTTAAATTCCGTTGTTTTCATTCAAATTCTGTTGTTTTCATTGTACTTCTTCAGTTTTCATTCTGGTTCTGTTATTTTCATTCAAATTCTGTTCTTTTCATTCTAATTCTGTTGTTTTCATTCAAATTCTGATCTTTTCATTCTACTTCTTTAGTTTTCATTCTAATTCTGTTTTTGTCATTCAAATTCTGATCTTTTCATTCTAATTCTGTTGCTTTTATTCAAATTCTGTTCCATTTGTTCTAATTCTGTTCTTTTCATTCAAATTCCGTTGTTTTGATTCAAAATCCTGTACTTTTCATTCAAATGCTGTTGTTTGTTTTTAAATTCTGTTGTTTTCATTCAAATTCTGTTCTTTTCATTCAAATTCTGTTCTTTTCATTGTAATTCCGTTGCTTTCATTCTAATTCTCTTCTTGTAATTCAAATTCTGTTCTTTTCATTGTACATCCGTTGTTTTCATTCAAATTCCGTTGTTTTCATTCAAATTCCGTTGTTTTCATTCAAATTCCGTTGTTTTCATTCAAATGCTGTTCTTTTCATTCAAATGCTGTTGTTTTTATTTAAATTCCGTTGTTTTCATTCAAATACTGATCTTTTCATTCTAATTCCGTTTTTTTCATTCTATTTCTGTTGTTGTCATTCTAATTCCATTGTTTCATTCAAATTCCGTTGCTTTCATTCAAATTGTGTTGTTTTTATTTAAATTCCATTGTTTTCATTCAAATTCTGATCTTTTCATTCTAATTCCGTTGCTTTCATTCAAATTCTGTTCTTTTCATTTAAATGCTGTTCTTTCCTTTAAAATTCCATTGTTTTCATTCAAATTCTGTTCCTTTTATTCAAATTCTCTTCCTTTTCATTCAAATTCCGTTGTTTTCATTCAAAATTCTGTTCTTTTCATTCAAATGCTGTTGTTTGTTTTTAAATTCTGTTGTTTTCATTCAAATTCTGTTGTTTTCATTCAAATTCTGTTCTTTTCATTGTAATTCCGTTGCTTTCATTCTAATTCTCTTCTTTTCATTCAAATTTTGTTCTTTTCATTCTACATCCGTTGTTTTCATTCTAATTCCGTTGTTTTCATTCAAATTCTGTTGTTTGTTCTCAAATTCTGTTAATTTCATTCTAATTCTGTTGTTTTTGTTCTAATTCCGTTATTTTCATTCAAATTCTGTTCTTTTAATTCTAATTCTGTTGTTTTCATTCTAATTCTGTTGTTTTCATTCTAATTCCGTTGTTTTCATTGGAATTCTGTTCTTTTCATTCTACTTCTGTTGTTGTCATTCTAATTCCGTTATTTTCATTCAAATTGTGTTGTTTTTATTTAAATTCCGTTGTTTTCATTCTAATTCCGTTGCTTTCATTCAAATTGTGTTGTTTTTATTTAAATTCCGTTGTTTTCATTCTAATTCTGTTGTTTTCATTGCTCTTCTTCAGTTTTCATTCTGGTTCTGTTATTTTCATTCAAATTCTGTTCTTTTCATTCTAATTCTGTTGTTTTCATTCAAATTCTGATCTTTTCATTCTACTTCTTTAGTTTTCATTCTAATTCTGTTTTTGTCATTCAAATTCTGATCTTTTCATTCTAATTCCGTTGCTTTTATTCAAATTCTGTTCCATTTGTTCTAATTCTGTTCTTTTCATTCAAATTCCGTTGTTTTGATTCAAAATCCTGTACTTTTCATTCAAATGCTGTTGTTTGTTTTTAAATTCTGTTGTTTTCATTCAAATTCTTTTCTTTCCATTCAAATTCTGTTCTTTTCATTGTAATTCCGTTGCTTTCATTCTAATTCTCTTCTTGTAATTCAAATTTTGTTCTTTTCATTGTACATCCGTTGTTTTCATTCAAATTCCGTTGTTTTCATTCAAATTCCGTTGTTTTCATTCAAATGCTGTTCTTTTCATTCAAATTCTGATCTTTTCATTCTACTTCTTTAGTTTTCATTCTAATTCTGTTTTTGTCATTCAAATTCTGATCTTTTCATTCTAATTCCGTTGCTTTTATTCAAATTCTGTTCCATTTGTTCTAATTCTGTTCTTTTCATTCAAATTCCGTTGTTTTCATTCAAATTCCGTTGTTTTCATTCAAATTCCGTTGTTTTCATTCAAATTCTGTTCTTTTCATTCAAATTCTGTTCTATTCATTGTAATTCCGTTGCTTTCATTCTAATTCTCTTCTTATAATTCAAATTTTGTTCTTTTCATTCAAATTCCGTTGTTTTCATTCAAATTCCGTTGTTTTCATTCAAATTCCGTTGTTTTCATTCAAATGCTGTTCTTTTCATTCAAATTCTGTTCTTTTCATTGTAATTCCGTTGCATTCATTCTAATTCTCTTCTTTTCATTCAAATTTTGTTCTTTTCATTCTACATCCGTTGTTTTCATTCAAATTCCGTTGTTTTCATTCAAATTCCGTTGTTTTCATTCAAAATCCTGTTCTTTTCATTCAATTGCTGTCGTTTATTTTTAAATTCTGTTGTTTTCATTCAAATTCTCTTCTTTTCATTCTACTTCGTTAGTTTTCATTCTAATTCCGTTGTTTTCATTCAAATTCCGTTGTTTGTTTTCAAATTCCGTTGTTTTCATTCTAATTCCGTTGTTTTAATTCAAATTCTGTTGTTTGTTCTCAAATTCTGTTAATTTCATTCTAATTTTGTTGTTTTTGTTCTTATTCCGTTATTTTCATTCAAATTCTGTTCTTTTAATTCTAATTCTGTTGTTTTCATTCTAATTCTGTTGTTTTCATTCTAATTCCGTTGTTTTCATTGGAATTCTGTTCCATTTGTTCTAATTCTGTTCTTTTCATTCAAATTCCGTTGTTTTGATTCAAAATTCTGTTCTTTTCATTCAAATGCTGTTGTTTGTTTTTAAATTCTGTTGTTTTCATTCAAATTCTGTTGTTTTCATTCAAATTCTGTTCTTTTCATTGTAATTCCGTTGCTTTCATTCTAATTCTCTTCTTTTCATTCAAATTTTGTTCTTTTCATTCTACATCCGTTGTTTTCATTCAAATTCCGTTCTTTTCATTCAAATTCCGTTGTTTTCATTCAAAATCCTGTTCTTTTCATTCAAATGCTGTTGTTTGTTTTTAAATTCTGTTGTTTTCATTCAAATTCTGTTCTTTTCATTCTACTTCTTTAGTTTTCATTCTAATTCTGTTTTTGTCATTCAAATTCCGTTGTTTTCATTCAAATTCCGTTGTTTTCATTCTAATTCCGTTGTTTTCATTCAAATTCCGTTGTTTTCATTCAAATTCTGTTCTTTTCATTGTAATTCCGTTGCTTTCATTCTAATTCTCTTCTTGTAATTCAAATTTTGTTCTTTTCATTGTACATCCGTTGTTTTCATTCAAATTCCGTTGTTTTCATTCAAATTCCGTTGTTTTCATTCAAATGCTGTTCTTTTCATTCAAATTCTGATCTTTTCATTCTACTTCTTTAGTTTTCATTCTAATTCTGTTTTTGTCATTCAAATTCTGATCTTTTCATTCTAATTCCGTTGCTTTTATTCAAATTCTGTTCCATTTGTTCTAATTCTGTTCTTTTCATTCAAATTCCGTTGTTTTCATTCAAATTCCGTTGTTTTCATTCAAATTCCGTTGTTTTCATTCAAAATCCTGTTCTTTTCATTCAAATGCTGTTGTTTGCTTTTAAATTCTGTTGTTTTCATTCAAAATCTGTTCTTTTCATTCTACTTCTTTTGTTTTCATTCTAATTCTGTTTTTGTCATTCAAATTCCGTTGTTTTCATTCTAATTCCGTTGTTTTCATTCAAATTCCGTTGTTTTCATTCTAATTCTGTTCTTTTAATTCTAATTCTGTTGTTTTCATTCTAATTCTGTTGTTTTCATTCTAATTCCGTTGTTTTCATTGGAATTCTGTTGCTTTCATTCTACTTCTGTTGTTGTCATTCTAATTCCGTTGCTTTCATTCAAATTCCGTTGTTTTCATTCTAATTCCGTTGCTTTCATTCAAATTGTGTTGTTTTTTTTTAAATTCCATTGTTTTCATTCAAATTCTGTTGTTTTCATTGTACTTCTTCAGTTTTCATTCTGGTTCTGTTATTTTCATTCAAATTCTGTTCTTTTCATTCTAATTCTGTTGTTTTCATTCAAATTCTGTTTTTGTCATTCAAATTCTAATCTTTTCATTCTAACTCCGTTGCTTTTATTCAAATTCTGTTCCATTTGTTCTAATTCTGTTCTTTTCATTCTAATTCTGTTGTTTTCATTCAAATTCTGTTTTTGTCATTCAAATTCTGATCTTTTCATTCTAATTCCGTTGCTTTTATTCAAATTCTGTTCCATTTGTTCTAATTCTGTTCTTTTCATTCAAATTCCGTTGTTTTGATTCAAAATCCTGTACTTTTCATTCAAATGCTGTTGTTTGTTTTTAAATTCTGTTGTTTTCATTCAAATTCTGTTCTTTTCATTCAAATTCTGTTCTTTTCATTGTAATTCCGTTGCTTTCATTCTAATTCTCTTCTTGTAATTCAAATTTTGTTCTTTTCATTGTACATCCGTTGTTTTCATTCAAATTCCGTTGTTTTCATTCAAATTCCTTTGTTTTCATTCAAATTCCGTTGTTTTCATTCAAATGCTGTTCTTTTCATTCAAATGCTGTTGTTTGTTTTTAAATTCTGTTGTTTTCATTCAAATTCTATCCTTTTCATTCAAATTCTGTTCTTTTCATTGTAATTCCGTTGCATTCATTCTAATTCTCTTCTTTTCATTCAAATTTTGTTCTTTTCATTCTACATCCGTTGTTTTCATTCAAATTCCGTTGTTTTCATTCAAATTCCGTTGTTTTCATTCAAAATCCTGTTCTTTTCATTCAATTGCTGTCGTTTATTTTTAAATTCTGTTGTTTTCATTCAAATTCTCTTCTTTTCATTCTACTTCGTTAGTTTTCATTCTAATTCCGTTGTTTTCATTCAAATTCCGTTGTTTGTTTTCAAATTCCGTTGTTTTCATTCTAATTCCGTTGTTTTAATTCAAATTCTGTTGTTTGTTCTCAAATTCTGTTAATTTCATTCTAATTTTGTTGTTTTTGTTCTAATTCCGTTATTTTCATTCAAATTCTGTTCTTTTAATTCTAATTCTGTTGTTTTCATTCTAATTCTGTTGTTTTCATTCTAATTCCGTTGTTTTCATTGGAATTCTGTTCTTTTCATTCTACTTCTGTTGTTGTCATTCTAATTCCGTTGCTTTCATTCAAATTGTGTTGTTTTTATTTAAATTCCGTTGTTTTCTTTCTAATTCCGTTGCTTTCATTCAAATTGTGTTGTTTTTATTTAAATTCCGTTGTTTTCATTCAAATTCTGTTGTTTTCATTGTACTTCTTCAGTTTTCATTCTGGTTCTGTTATTTTCATTCAAATTCTGTTCTTTTCATTCTAATTCTGTTGTTTTCATTCAAATTCTGATCTTTTCATTCTACTTCTTTAGTTTTCATTCTAATTCTGTTTTTGTCATTCAAATTCTGATCTTTTCATTCTAATTCTGTTGCTTTTATTCAAATTCTGTTCCATTTGTTCTAATTCTGTTCTTTTCATTCAAATTCCGTTGTTTTGATTCAAAATCCTGTACTTTTCATTCAAATGCTGTTGTTTGTTTTTAAATTCTGTTGTTTTCATTCAAATTCTGTTCTTTTCATTCAAATTCTGTTCTTTTCATTGTAATTCCGTTGCTTTCATTCTAATTCTCTTCTTTTCATTCAAATTTTGTTCTTTTCATTCTACATCCGTTGTTTTCATTCAAATTCCGTTGTTTTCATTCAAATTCCGTTGTTTTCATTCAAAATCCTGTTCTTTTCATTCAAATGCTGTTGTTTGTTTTTAAATTCTGTTGTTTTCATTCAAATTCTGTTCTTTTCATTCTACTTCTTTAGTTTTCATTCTAATTCTGTTTTTGTCATTCAAATTCCGTTGTTTTCATTCAAATTCCGTTGTTTTCATTCTAATTCCGTTGTTTTCATTCAAATTCCGTTGTTTTCATTCTAATTCCGTTGTTTTCATTCAAATTCTGTTGTTTGTTCTCAAATTCTGTTAATTTCATTCTAATTCTGTTGTTTTTGTTCTAATTCCGTTATTTTCATTCAAATTCTGTTCTTTTAATTCTAATTCTGTTGTTTTCATTCTAATTCTGTTGTTTTCATTCTAATTCCGTTGTTTTCATTGGAATTCTGTTCTTTTCATTCTACTTCTGTTGTTGTCATTCTAATTCCGTTGCTTTCATTCAAATTGTGTTGTTTTTATTTAAATTCCGTTGTTTTCATTCAAATTCTGTTGTTTTCATTGTACTTCTTCAGTTTTCATTCTTGTTCTGTTATTTTCATTCAAATTCTGATCTTTTCATTCTACTTCTTTAGTTTTCATTCTAATTCTGTTTTCGTCATTCAAATTCTGATCTTTTCATTCTAATTCCGTTGCTTTTATTCAAATTCTGTTCCATTTGTTCTAATTCTGTTCTTTTCATTCAAATTCCGTTGTTTTGATTCAAAATCCTGTACTTTTCATTCAAATGCTGTTGTTTGTTTTTAAATTCTGTTGTTTTCATTCAAATTCTTTTCTTTCCATTCAAATTCTGTTCTTTTCATTGTAATTCCGTTGCTTTCATTCTAATTCTCTTCTTGTAATTCAAATTTTGTTCTTTTCATTGTACATCCGTTGTTTTCATTCAAATTCCGTTGTTTTCATTCAAATTCCGTTGTTTTCATTCAAATGCTGTTCTTTTCATTCAAATTCTGATCTTTTCATTCTACTTCTTTAGTTTTCATTCTAATTCTGTTTTTGTCATTCAAATTCTGATCTTTTCATTCTAATTCCGTTGCTTTTATTCAAATTCTGTTCCATTTGTTCTAATTCTGTTCTTTTCATTCAAATTCCGTTGTTTTCATTCAAATTCCGTTGTTTTCATTCAAATTCCGTTGTTTTCATTCAAAATCCTGTTCTTTTCATTCAAATGCTGTTGTTTGCTTTTAAATTCTGTTGTTTTCATTCAAATTCTTTTCTTTCCATTCAAATTCTGTTCTTTTCATTTTAATTCCGTTGCTTTCATTCTAATTCTCTTCTTGTAATTCAAATTTTGTTCTTTTCATTGTACATCCGTTGTTTTCATTCAAATTCCGTTGTTTTCATTCAAATTCCGTTGTTTTCATTCAAATGCTGTTCTTTTCATTCAAATTCTGATCTTTTCATTCTACTTCTTTAGTTTTCATTCTAATTCTGTTTTTGTCATTCAAATTCTGATCTTTTCATTCTAATTCCGTTGCTTTTATTCAAATTCTGTTCCATTTGTTCTAATTCTGTTCTTTTCATTCAAATTCCGTTGTTTTCATTCAAATTCCGTTGTTTTCATTCAAATTCCGTTGTTTTCATTCAAAATCCTGTTCTTTTCATTCAAATGCTGTTGTTTGCTTTTAAATTCTGTTGTTTTCATTCAAATTCTGTTCTTTTCATTCTACTTCTTTTGTTTTCATTCTAATTCTGTTTTTGTCATTCAAATTCCGTTGTTTTCATTCAAATTCCGTTGTTTTCATTCTAATTCCGTTGTTTTCATTCAAATTCCGTTGTTTTCATTCTAATTCTGTTCTTTTAATTCTAATTCTGTTGTTTTCATTCTAATTCTGTTGTTTTCATTCTAATTCCGTTGTTTTCATTGGAATTCTGTTGCTTTCATTCTACTTCTGTTGTTGTCATTCTAATTCCGTTGCTTTCATTCAAATTCCGTTGTTTTCATTCTAATTCCGTTGCTTTCATTCAAATTGTGTTGTTTTTTTTTAAATTCCATTGTTTTCATTCAAATTCTGTTGTTTTCATTCAAATTCTGTTTTTGTCATTCAAATTCTGATCTTTTCATTCTAATTCCGTTGCTTTTATTCAAATTCTGTTCCATTTGTTCTAATTCTGTTCTTTTCATTCAAATTCCGTTGTTTTGATTCAAAATCCTGTACTTTTCATTCAAATGCTGTTGTTTGTTTTTAAATTCTGTTGTTTTCATTCAAATTCTGTTCTTTTCATTCAAATTCTGCTCTTTTCATTGTAATTCCGTTGCTTTCATTCTAATTCTCTTCTTGTAATTCAAATTTTGTTCTTTTCATTGTACATCCGTTGTTTTCATTCAAATTCCGTTGTTTTCATTCAAATTCCGTTGTTTTCATTCAAATTCCGTTGTTTTCATTCAAATGCTGTTCTTTTCATTCAAATGCTGTTGTTTGTTTTTAAATTCTGTTGTTTTCATTCAAATTCTATCCTTTTCATTCAAATTCTGTTCTTTTCATTGTAATTCCGTTGCATTCATTCTAATTCTCTTCTTTTCATTCAAATATTGTTCTTTTTATTCTACATCCGTTGTTTTCATTCAAATTCCGTTGTTTTCATTCAAATTCCGTTGTTTTCATTCAAAATCCTGTTCTTTTCATTCAATTGCTGTCGTTTATTTTTAAATTCTGTTGTTTTCATTCAAATTCTCTTCTTTTCATTCTACTTCGTTAGTTTTCATTCTAATTCCGTTGTTTTCATTCAAATTCCGTTGTTTGTTTTCAAATTCCGTTGTTTTCATTCTAATTCCGTTGTTTTAATTCAAATTCTGTTGTTTGTTCTCAAATTCTGTTAATTTCATTCTAATTTTGTTGTTTTTGTTCTAATTCCGTTATTTTCATTCAAATTCTGTTCTTTTAATTCTAATTATGTTGTTTTCATTCTAATTCTGTTGTTTTCATTCTAATTCCGTTGTTTTCATTGGAATTCTGTTCTTTTCATTCTACTTCTGTTGTTGTCATTCTAATTCCGTTGCTTTCATTCAAATTGTGTTGTTTTTATTTAAATTCCGTTGTTTTCATTCAAATTCTGTTGTTTTCATTGTACTTCTTCAGTTTTCATTCTTCTTCTGTTATTTTCATTCAAATTCTGATCTTTTCATTCTACTTCTTTAGTTTTCATTCTAATTCTGTTTTCGTCATTCAAATTCTGATCTTTTCATTCTAATTCCGTTGCTTTTATTCAAATTCTGTTCCATTTGTTCTAATTCTGTTCTTTTCATTCAAATTCCGTTGTTTTGATTCAAAATCCTGTACTTTTCATTCAAATGCTGTTGTTTGTTTTTAAATTCTGTTGTTTTCATTCAAATTCTTTTCTTTCCATTCAAATTCTGTTCTTTTCATTGTAATTCCGTTGCTTTCATTCTAATTCTCTTCTTGTAATTCAAATTTTGTTCTTTTCATTGTACATCCGTTGTTTTCATTCAAATTCCGTTGTTTTCATTCAAATTCCGTTGTTTTCATTCAAATGCTGTTCTTTTCATTCAAATTCCGTTGTTTTCATTCAAATGCTGTTCTTTTCATTCAAATTCTGATCTTTTCATTCTACTTCTTTAGTTTTCATTCTAATTCTGTTTTTGTCATTCAAATTCTGATCTTTTCATTCTAATTCCGTTGCTTTTATTCAAATTCTGTTCCATTTGTTCTAATTCTGTTCTTTTCATTCAAATTCCATTGTTTTCATTCAAATTCCTTTGTTTTCATTCAAATTCCGTTGTTTTCATTCAAATGCTGTTCTTTTCATTCAAATGCTGTTGTTTGTTTTTAAATTCTGTTGTTTTCATTCAAATTCTATCCTTTTCATTCAAATTCTGTTCTTTTCATTGTAATTCCGTTGCATTCATTCTAATTCTCTTCTTTTCATTCAAATTTTGTTCTTTTCATTCTACATCCGTTGTTTTCATTCAAATTCCGTTGTTTTCATTCAAATTCCGTTGTTTTCATTCAAAATCCTGTTCTTTTCATTCAATTGCTGTCGTTTATTTTTAAATTCTGTTGTTTTCATTCAAATTCTCTTCTTTTCATTCTACTTCGTTAGTTTTCATTCTAATTCCGTTGTTTTCATTCAAATTCCGTTGTTTGTTTTCAAATTCCGTTGTTTTCATTCTAATTCCGTTGTTTTAATTCAAATTCTGTTGTTTGTTCTCAAATTCTGTTAATTTCATTCTAATTTTGTTGTTTTTGTTCTAATTCCGTTATTTTCATTCGAATTCTGTTCTTTTAATTCTAATTCTGTTGTTTTCATTCTAATTCTGTTGTTTTCATTCTAATTCCGTTGTTTTCATTGGAATTCTGTTCTTTTCATTCTACTTCTGTTGTTGTCATTCTAATTCCGTTGCTTTCATTCAAATTGTGTTGTTTTTATTTAAATTCCGTTGTTTTCATTCTAATTCCGTTGTTTTCATTCAAATTGTGTTGTTTTTATTTAAATTCCGTTGTTTTCATTCAAATTCTGTTGTTTTCATTGTACTTCTTCAGTTTTCATTCTGGTTCTGTTATTTTCATTCAAATTCTGTTCTTTTCATTCTAATTCTGTTGTTTTCATTCAAATTCTGATCTTTTCATTCTACTTCTTTAGTTTTCATTCTAATTCTGTTTTTGTCATTCAAATTCTGATCTTTTCATTCTAATTCCGTTGCTTTTATTCAAATTCTGTTCCATTTGTTCTAATTCTGTTCTTTTCATTCAAATTCCGTTGTTTTGATTCAAAATCCTGTACTTTTCATTCAAATGCTGTTGTTTGTTTTTAAATTCTGTTGTTTTCATTCAAATTCTTTTCTTTCCATTCAAATTCTGTTCTTTTCATTGTAATTCCGTTGCTTTCATTCTAATTCTCTTCTTGTAATTCAAATTTTGTTCTTTTCATTGTACATCCGTTGTTTTCATTCAAATTCCGTTGTTTTCATTCAAATGCTATTCTTTTCATTCAAATTCTGATCTTTTCATTCTACTTCTTTAGTTTTCATTCTAATTCTGTTTTTGTCATTCAAATTCTGATCTTTTCATTCTAATTCCGTTGCTTTTATTCAAATTCTGTTCCATTTGTTCTAATTCTGTTCTTTTCATTCAAATTCCGTTGTTTTCATTCAAATTCCGTTGTTTTCATTCAAAATCCTGTTCTTTTCATTCAAATGCTGTTGTTTGCTTTTAAATTCTGTTGTTTTCATTCAAATTCTGTTCTTTTCATTCTACTTCTTTTGTTTTCATTCTAATTCTGTTTTTGTCATTCAAATTCCGTTGTTTTCATTCAAATTCCGTTGTTTTCATTCTAATTCCGTTGTTTTCATTCAAATTCCGTTGTTTTCATTCAAATTCTGTTGTTTGTTCTCAAATTCTGTTAATTTCATTCTAATTCTGTTGTTTTTGTTCTAATTCCGTTATTTTCATTCAAATTCTGTTCTTTTAATTCTAATTCTGTTGTTTTCATTCTAATTCTGTTGTTTTGATTCTAATTCCGTTCTTTTCATTGGAATTCTGTTGCTTTCATTCTACTTCTGTTGTTGTCATTCTAATTCCGTTGCTTTCATTCAAATTCCGTTGTTTTTATTTAAATTCCGTTGTTTTCATTCTAATTCCGTTGCTTTCATTCAAATTGTGTTGTTTTTATTTAAATTCCGTTGTTTTCATTCAAATTCTGTTGTTTTCATTGTACTTCTTCAGTTTTCATTCTGGTTCTATTATTTTCATTCAAATTCTGTTCTTTTCATTCTAATTCTGTTGTTTTCATTCAAATTCTGTTTTTGTCATTCAAATTCTGATCTTTTCATTCTAATTCCGTTGCTTTTATTCAAATTCTGTTGTTTTCATTCAAATTCCGTTGTTTTCATTCAAAATCCTGTTCTTTTCATTCAAATTCTGATCTTTTCATTCTAATTCCGTTGCTTTTATTCAAATTCTGTTGTTTTCATTCAAATTCCGTTGTTTTCATTCAAAATCCTGTTCTTTTCATTCAAATTCCGTTGTTTTCATTCAAATGCTGTTCTTTTCATTCAAATTCTGATCTTTTCATTCTACTTCTTTAGTTTTCATTCTAATTCTGTTTTTGTCATTCAAATTCTGATCTTTTCATTCTAATTCCGTTGCTTTTATTCAAATTCTGTTCCATTTGTTCTAATTCTGTTCTTTTCATTCAAATTCCGTTGTTTTCATTCAAATTCCGTTGTTTTCATTCAAATTCCGTTGTTTTCATTCAAAATCCTGTTCTTTTCATTCAAATGCTGTTGTTTGCTTTTAAATTCTGTTGTTTTCATTCAAATTCTGTTCTTTTCATTCTACTTCTTTTGCTTTCATTCTAATTCTGTTTTTGTCATTCAAATTCCGTTGTTTTCATTCAAATTCCGTTGTTTTCATTCTAATTCCGTTGTTTTCATTCAAATTCCGTTGTTTTCATTCAAATTCTGTTGTTTGTTCTCAAATTCTGTTAATTTCATTCTAATTCTGTTGTTTTTGTTCTAATTCCGTTATTTTCATTCAAATTCTGTTCTTTTAATTCTAATTCTGTTGTTTTCATTCTAATTCTGTTGTTTTCATTCTAATTCCGTTGTTTTCATTGGAATTCTGTTGCTTTCATTCCACTTCTGTTGTTGTCATTCTAATTCCGTTGCTTTCATTCAAATTCCGTTGTTTTTATTTAAATTCCGTTGTTTTCATTCTAATTCCGTTGCTTTCATTCAAATTGTGTTGTTTTTATTTAAATTCCGTTGTTTTCATTCAAATTCTGTTGTTTTCATTGTACTTCTTCAGTTTTCATTCTGGTTCTATTATTTTCATTCAAATTCTGTTCTTTTCATTCTAATTCTGTTGTTTTCATTCAAATTCTGTTTTTCTCATTCAAATTCTGATCTTTTCATTCTAATTCCGTTGCTTTTATTCAAATTCTGTTCCATTTGTTCTAATTCTGTTCTTTTCATTCAAATTCCGTTGTTTTGATTCAAAATCCTGTACTTTTCATTCAAATGCTGTTGTTTGTTTTTAAATTCTGTTGTTTTCATTCAAATTCTGTTCTTTTCATTCAAATTCTGATCTTTTCATTGTAATTCCGTTGCTTTCATTCTAATTCTCTTCTTGTAATTCAAATTTTGTTCTTTTCATTCAAATTCCGTTGTTTTCATTCAAATTCCGTTGTTTTCATTCAAATTCCGTTGTTTTCATTCAAATGCTGTTCTTTTCATTCAAATGCTGTTGTTTGTTTTTAAATTCTGTTGTTTTCATTCAAATTCTATCCTTTTCATTCAAATTCTGTTCTTTTCATTGTAATTCCGTTGCATTCATTCTAATTCTCTTCTTTTCATTCAAATTTTGTTCTTTTCATTCTACATCCGTTGTTTTCATTCAAATTCCGTTGTTTTAATTCAAATTCTGTTGTTTGTTCTCAAATTCTGTTAATTTCATTCTAATTTTGTTGTTTTTGTTCTAATTCCGTTATTTTCATTCAAATTCTGTTCTTTTAATTCTAATTATGTTGTTTTCATTCTAATTCTGTTGTTTTCATTCTAATTCCGTTGTTTTCATTGGAATTCTGTTCTTTTCATTCTACTTCTGTTGTTGTCATTCTAATTCCGTTGCTTTCATTCAAATTGTGTTGTTTTTATTTAAATTCCGTTGTTTTCTTTCTAATTCCGTTGCTTTCATTCAAATTGTGTTGTTTTTATTTAAATTCCGTTGTTTTCATTCAAATTCTGTTGTTTTCATTGTACTTCTTCAGTTTTCATTCTGGTTCTGTTATTTTCATTCAAATTTTGTTCTTTTCATTCTAATTCTGTTGTTTTCATTCAAATTCTGATCTTTTCATTCTACTTCTTTAGTTTTCATTCTAATTCTGTTTTTGTCATTCAAATTCTGATCTTTTCATTCTAATTCTGTTGCTTTTATTCAAATTCTGTTCCATTTGTTCTAATTCTGTTCTTTTCATTCAAATTCCGTTGTTTTGATTCAAAATCCTGTACTTTTCATTCAAATGCTGTTGTTTGTTTTTAAATTCTGTTGTTTTCATTCAAATTCTGTTCTTTTCATTGTAATTCCGTTGCTTTCATTCTAATTCTCTTCTTGTAATTCAAATTTTGTTCTTTTCATTCTACATCCGTTGTTTTCATTCAAATTCCGTTGTTTTCATTCAAATTCCGTTGTTTTCATTCAAATTCCGTTGTTTTCATTCAAATGCTGTTCTTTTCATTCTAATTCCATTGCTTTCATTCAAATTCTGTTCTTTTCATTTAAATGCTGTTCTTTCCTTTAAAATTCCATTGTTTTCATTCAAATTCTGTTCCTTTTATTCAAATTCTCTTCCTTTTCATTCAAATTCCGTTGTTTTCATTGGAATTCTGTTCCATTTGTTCTAATTCTGTTCTTTTCATTCAAATTCCGTTGTTTTGATTCAAAATTCTGTTCTTTTCATTCAAATGCTGTTGTTTGTTTTTAAATTCTGTTGTTTTCATTCAAATTCTGTTCTTTTCGTTGTAATTCCGTTGCTTTCATTCTAATTATCTTCTTTTCATTCAAATTTTGTTCTTTTCATTCTACATCCGTTGTTTTCATTCAAATTCCGTTGTTTTCATTCAAATTCCGTTGTTTTCATTCAAAATCCTGTTCTTTTCATTCAAATGCTGTTGTTTGTTTTTAAATTCTGTTGTTTTCATTCAAATTCTGTTCTTTTCATTCTACTTCTTTAGTTTTCATTCTAATTCTGTTTTTGTCATTCAAATTCCGTTGTTTTCATTCAAATTCCGTTGTTTTCATTCTAATTCCGTTGTTTTCATTCAAATTCCGTTGTTTTCATTCTAATTCCGTTGTTTTCATTCAAATTCTGTTGTTTGTTCTCAAATTCTGTTAATTTCATTCTAATTCTGTTGTTTTTGTTCTAATTCCGTTATTTTCATTCAAATTCTGTTCTTTTAATTCTAATTCTGTTGTTTTCATTCTAATTCTGTTGTTTTCATTCTAATTCCGTTGTTTTCATTGGAATTCTGTTCTTTTCATTCTACTTCTGTTGTTGTCATTCTAATTCCGTTGCTTTCATTCAAATTGTGTTGTTTTTATTTAAATTCCGTTGTTTTCATTCTAATTCCGTTGCTTTCATTCAAATTGTGTTGTTTTTATTTAAATTCCGTTGTTTTCATTCAAATTCTGTTGTTTTCATTGTACTTCTTCAGTTTTCATTCTTGTTCTGTTATTTTCATTCAAATTCTGATCTTTTCATTCTACTTCTTTAGTTTTCATTCTAATTCTGTTTTCGTCATTCAAATTCTGATCTTTTCATTCTAATTCCGTTGCTTTTATTCAAATTCTGTTCCATTTGTTCTAATTCTGTTCTTTTCATTCAAATTCCGTTGTTTTGATTCAAAATCCTATACTTTTCATTCAAATGCTGTTGTTTGTTTTTAAATTCTGTTGTTTTCATTCAAATTCTTTTCTTTCCATTCAAATTCTGTTCTTTTCATTGAAATTCCGTTGCTTTCATTCTAATTCTCTTCTTGTAATTCAAATTTTGTTCTTTTCATTGTACATCCGTTGTTTTCATTCAAATTCCGTTGTTTTCATTCAAATTCCGTTGTTTTCATTCAAATGCTGTTCTTTTCATTCAAATTCTGATCTTTTCATTCTACTTCTTTAGTTTTCATTCTAATTCTGTTTTTGTCATTCAAATTCTGATCTTTTCATTCTAATTCCGTTGCTTTTATTCAAATTCTGTTCCATTTGTTCTAATTCTGTTCTTTTCATTCAAATTCCGTTGTTTTCATTCAAATTCCGTTGTTTTCATTCAAATTCCGTTGTTTTCATTCAAAATCCTGTTCTTTTCATTCAAATGCTGTTGTTTTCATTCTAATTCTGTTGTTTTCATTCAAATTCTGTTCTTTTCATTCTACTTCTTTTGTTTTCATTCTAATTCTGTTTTTGTCATTCAAATTCCGTTGTTTTCATTCAAATTCCGTTGTTTTCATTCTAATTCCGTTGTTTTCATTCAAATTCCGTTGTTTTCATTCAAATTCTGTTGTTTGTTCTCAAATTCTGTTAATTTCATTCTAATTCTGTTGTTTTTGTTCTAATTCCGTTATTTTCATTCAAATTCTGTTCTTTTAATTCTAATTCTGTTGTTTTCATTCTAATTCTGTTGTTTTCATTCTAATTCCGTTGTTTTCATTGGAATTCTGTTGCTTTCATTCTACTTCTGTTGTTGTCATTCTAATTCCGTTGCTTTCATTCAAATTCCGTTGTTTTTATTTAAATTCCGTTGTTTTCATTCTAATTCCGTTGCTTTCATTCAAATTGTGTTGTTTTTATTTAAATTCCGTTGTTTTCATTCAAATTCTGTTGTTTTCATTGTACTTCTTCAGTTTTCATTCTGGTTCTATTATTTTCATTCAAATTCTGTTCTTTTCATTCTAATTCTGTTGTTTTCATTCAAATTCTGTTTTTGTCATTCAAATTCTGATCTTTTCATTCTAATTCCGTTGCTTTTATTCAAATTCTGTTCCATTTGTTCTAATTCTGTTCTTTTCATTCAAATTCCGTTGTTTTGATTCAAAATCCTGTACTTTTCATTCAAATGCTGTTGTTTGTTTTTAAATTCTGTTGTTTTCATTCAAATTCTGTTCTTTTCATTGTAATTCCGTTGCTTTCATTCTAATTCTCTTCTTGTAATTCAAATTTTGTTCTTTTCATTGTACATCCGTTGTTTTCATTCAAATTCCGTTGTTTTCATTCAAATTCCATTGTTTTCATTCAAATTCCGTTGTTTTCATTCAAATGCTGTTCTTTTCATTCAAATGCTGTTGTTTTTATTTAAATTCCGTTGTTTTCATTCAAATTCTGATCTTTTCATTCTAATTCCGTTTTTTTCATTCTATTTCTGTTGTTGTCATTCTAATTCCATTGTTTCATTCAAATTCCGTTGCTTTCATTCAAATTGTGTTGTTTTTATTTAAATTCCATTGTTTTCATTCAAATTCTGATCTTTTCATTCAAATTCCCTTGCTTTCATTCAAATTCTGTTCTTTTCATTTAAATGCTGTTCTTTCCTTTAAAATTCCATTGTTTTCATTCAAATTCTGTTCCTTTTATTCAAATTCTCTTCCTTTTCATTCAAATTCCGTTGTTTTCATTCAAATTCTGTTCCATTTGTTCTAATTCTGTTCTTTTCATTCAAATTCCGTTGTTTTGATTCAAAATCCTGTTCTTTTCATTCAAATGCTGTTGTTTGTTTTTAAATTCTGTTGTTTTCATTCAAATTCTGTTGTTTTCATTCAAATTCTGTTCTTTTCATTGTAATTCCGTTGCTTTCATTCTAATTCTCTTCTTTTCATTCAAATTTTGTTCTTTTCATTCTACATCCGTTGTTTTCATTCAAATTCCGTTGTTTTCATTCAAATTCCGTTGTTTTCATTCAAAATCCTGTTCTTTTCATTCAAATGCTGTTGTTTGTTTTTAAATTCTGTTGTTTTCATTCAAATTCTGTTCTTTTCATTCTACTTCTTTAGTTTTCATTCAAATTCCGTTGTTTTCATTCAAATTCCGTTGTTTTCATTCTATTTCCGTTGTTTTCATTCAAATTCCGTTGTTTTCATTCTAATTCCGTTGTTTTCATTCAAATTCTGTTGTTTGTTCTCAAATTCTGTTAATTTCATTCTAATTCTGTTGTTTTTGTTCTAATTCCGTTATTTTCATTCAAATTCTGTTCTTTTAATTCTAATTCTGTTGTTTCCATTCTAATTCTGTTGTTTTCATTCTAATTCCGTTGTTTTCATTGGAATTCTGTTCTTTTCATTCTACTTCTGTTGTTGTCATTCTAATTCCGTTGCTTTCATTCAAATTGTGTTGTTTTTATTTAAATTCCGTTGTTTTCATTCTAATTCCGTTGCTTTCATTCAAATTGTGTTGTTTTTATTTAAATTCCGTTGTTTTCATTCAAATTCTGTTGTTTTCATTGTACTTCTTCAGTTTTCATTCTGGTTCTGTTATTTTCATTCAAATTCTGTTCTTTTCATTCTAATTCTGTTGTTTTCATTCAAATTCTGATCTTTTCATTCTACTTCTTTAGTTTTCATTCTAATTCTGTTGTTTGTCATTCAAATTCTGATCTTTTCATTCTAATTCCGTTGCTTTTATTCAAATTCTGTTCCATTTGTTCTAATTCTGTTCTTTTCATTCAAATTCCGTTGTTTTGATTCAAAATCCTGTACTTTTCATTCAAATGCTGTTGTTTGTTTTTAAATTCTGTTGTTTTCATTCAAATTCTTTTCTTTCCATTCAAATTCTGTTCTTTTCATTGTAATTCCGTTGCTTTCATTCTAATTCTCTTCTTGTAATTCAAATTTTGTTCTTTTCATTGTACATCCGTTGTTTTCATTCAAATTCCGTTGTTTTCATTCAAATTCCGTTGTTTTCATTCAAATGCTGTTCTTTTCATTCAAATTCTGATCTTTTCATTCTACTTCTTTAGTTTTCATTCTAATTCTGTTTTTGTCATTCAAATTCTGATCTTTTCATTCTAATTCCGTTGATTTTATTCAAATTCTGTTCAATTTGTTCTAATTCTGTTCTTTTCATTCAAATTCCGTTGTTTTCATTCAAATTCCGTTGTTTTCATTCAAATTCCGTTGTTTTCATTCAAAATCCTGTTCTTTTCATTCAAATGCTGTTGTTTGCTTTTAAATTCTGCTGTTTTCATTCAAATTCTGTTCTTTTCATTCTACTTCTTTTGTTTTCATTCTAATTCTGTTTTTGTCATTCAAATTCCGTTGTTTTCATTCAAATTCCGTTGTTTTCATTCAAATTCCGTTGTTTTCATTCTAATTCTGTTGTTTGTTCTCAAATTCTGTTAATTTCATTCTAATTCTGTTGTTTTTGTTCTAATTCCGTTATTTTCATTCAAATTCTGTTCTTTTAATTCTAATTCTGTTGTTTTCATTCTAATTCTGTTGTTTTCATTCTAATTCCGTTGTTTTCATTGGAATTCTGTTGTTTTCATTCTACTTCTGTTGTTGTCATTCTAATTCCGTTGCTTTCATTCAAATTCCGTTGTTTTCATTCTAATTCCGTTGCTTTCATTCAAATTGTGTTGTTTTTATTTAAATTCCATTGTTTTCATTCAAATTCCGTTGTTTTCATTGTACTTCTTCAGTTTTCATTCTGGTTCTGTTATTTTCATTCAAATTCTGTTCTTTTCATTCTAATTCTGTTGTTTTCATTCAAATTCTGTTTTTGTCATTCAAATTCTGATCTTTTCATTCTAATTCCGTTGCTTTTATTCAAATTCTGTTCCATTTGTTCTAATTCTGTTCTTTTCATTCAAATTCCGTTGTTTTGATTCAAAATCCTGTACTTTTCATTCAAATGCTGTTGTTTGTTTTTAAATTCTGTTGTTTTCATTCAAATTCTGTTCTTTTCATTCTACTTCTTTTGTTTTCATTCTAATTCTGTTTTTGTCATTCAAATTCCGTTGTTTTCATTCAAATTCCGTTGTTTTCATTCTAATTCCGTTGTTTTCATTCAAATTCCGTTGTTTTCATTCAAATTCTGTTGTTTGTTCTCAAATTCTGTTAATTTCATTCTAATTCTGTTGTTTTTGTTCTAATTCCGTTGTTTTCATTCAAATTCTGTTCTTTTAATTCTAATTCTGTTGTTTTCATTCTAATTCTGTTGTTTTCATTCTAATTCCGTTGTTTTCATTGGAATTCTGTTGCTTTCATTCTACTTCTGTTGTTGTCATTCTAATTCCGTTGCTTTCATTCAAATTCCGTTGTTTTTATTTAAATTCCGTTGTTTTCATTCTAATTCCGTTGCTTTCATTCAAATTGTGTTGTTTTTATTTAAATTCCGTTGTTTTCATTCAAATTCTGTTGTTTTCATTGTACTTCTTCAGTTTTCATTCTGGTTCTATTATTTTCATTCAAATTCTGTTCTTTTCATTCTAATTCTGTTGTTTTCATTCAAATTCTGTTTTTGTCATTCAAATTCTGATCTTTTCATTCTAATTCCGTTGCTTTTATTCAAATTCTGTTCCATTTGTTCTAATTCTGTTCTTTTCATTCAAATTCCGTTGTTTTGATTCAAAATCCTGTACTTTTCATTCAAATGCTGTTGTTTGTTTTTAAATTCTGTTGTTTTCATTCAAATTCTGTTCTTTTCATTCAAATTCTGATCTTTTCATTGTAATTCCGTTGCTTTCATTCTAATTCTCTTCTTTTCATTCAAATTTTGTTCTTTTCATTCTACATCCGTTGTTTTCATTCAAATTCCGTTGTTTTAATTCAAATTCTGTTGTTTGTTCTCAAATTCTGTTAATTTCATTCTAATTTTGTTGTTTTTGTTCTAATTCCGTTATTTTCATTCAAATTCTGTTCTTTTAATTCTAATTATGTTGTTTTCATTCTAATTCTGTTGTTTTCATTCTAATTCCGTTGTTTTCATTGGAATTCTGTTCTTTTCATTCTACTTCTGTTGTTGTCATTCTAATTCCGTTGCTTTCATTCAAATTGTGTTGTTTTTATTTAAATTCCGTTGTTTTCTTTCTAATTCCGTTGCTTTCATTCAAATTGTGTTGTTTTTATTTAAATTCCGTTGTTTTCATTCAAATTCTGTTGTTTTCATTGTACTTCTTCAGTTTTCATTCTGGTTCTATTATTTTCATTCAAATTCTGTTCTTTTCATTCTAATTCTGTTGTTTTCATTCAAATTCTGTTTTTGTCATTCAAATTCTGATCTTTTCATTCTAATTCCGTTGCTTTTATTCAAATTCTGTTCCATTTGTTCTAATTCTGTTCTTTTCATTCAAATTCCGTTGTTTTGATTCAAAATCCTGTACTTTTCATTCAAATGCTGTTGTTTGTTTTTAAATTCTGTTGTTTTCATTCAAATTCTGTTCTTTTCATTCAAATTCTGATCTTTTCATTGTAATTCCGTTGCTTTCATTCTAATTCTCTTCTTGTAATTCAAATTTTGTTCTTTTCATTCAAATTCCGTTGTTTTCATTCAAATTCCGTTGTTTTCATTCAAATTCCGTTGTTTTCATTCAAATTCCGTTGTTTTCATTCAAATGCTGTTCTTTTCATTCAAATGCTGTTGTTTGTTTTTAAATTCTGTTGTTTTCATTCAAATTCTATCCTTTTCATTCAAATTCTGTTCTTTTCATTGTAATTCCGTTGCATTCATTCTAATTCTCTTCTTTTCATTCAAATTTTGTTCTTTTCATTCTACATCCGTTGTTTTCATTCAAATTCCGTTGTTTTAATTCAAATTCTGTTGTTTGTTCTCAAATTCTGTTAATTTCATTCTAATTTTGTTGTTTTTGTTCTAATTCCGTTATTTTCATTCAAATTCTGTTCTTTTAATTCTAATTATGTTGTTTTCATTCTAATTCTGTTGTTTTCATTCTAATTCCGTTGTTTTCATTGGAATTCTGTTCTTTTCATTCTACTTCTGTTGTTGTCATTCTAATTCCGTTGCTTTCATTCAAATTGTGTTGTTTTTATTTAAATTCCGTTGTTTTCTTTCTAATTCCGTTGCTTTCATTCAAATTGTGTTGTTTTTATTTAAATTCCGTTGTTTTCATTCAAATTCTGTTGTTTTCATTGTACTTCTTCAGTTTTCATTCTGGTTCTGTTATTTTCATTCAAATTCTGTTCTTTTTCATTCTAATTCTGTTGTTTTCATTCAAATCTGATCTTTTCATTCTACTTCTTTAGTTTTCATTCTAATTCTGTTTTTGTCATTCAAATTCTGATCTTTTCATTCTAATTCTGTTGCTTTTATTCAAATTCTGTTCCATTTGTTCTAATTCTGTTCTTTTCATTCAAATTCCGTTGTTTTGATTCAAAATCCTGTACTTTTCATTCAAATGCTGTTGTTTGTTTTTAAATTCTGTTGTTTTCATTCAAATTCTGTTCTTTTCATTGTAATTCCGTTGCTTTCATTCTAATTCTCTTCTTGTAATTCAAATTTTGTTCTTTTCATTGTACATCCGTTGTTTTCATTCAAATTCCGTTGTTTTCATTCAAATTCCATTGTTTTCATTCAAATTCCGTTGTTTTCATTCAAATGCTGTTCTTTTCATTCAAATGCTGTTGTTTTTATTTAAATTCCGTTGTTTTCATTCAAATTCTGATCTTTTCATTCTAATTCCGTTTTTTTTCATTCTATTTCTGTTGTTGTCATTCTAATTCCATTGTTTCATTCAAATTCCGTTGCTTTCATTCAAATTGTGTTGTTTTTATTTAAATTCCATTGTTTTCATTCAAATTCTGATCTTTTCATTCAAATTCCCTTGCTTTCATTCAAATTCTGTTCTTTTCATTTAAATGCTGTTCTTTCCTTTAAAATTCCATTGTTTTCATTCAAATTCTGTTCCTTTTATTCAAATTCTCTTCCTTTTCATTCAAATTCCGTTGTTTTCATTCAAATTCTGTTCCATTTGTTCTAATTCTGTTCTTTTCATTCAAATTCCGTTGTTTTGATTCAAAATCCTGTTCTTTTCATTCAAATGCTGTTGTTTGTTTTTAAATTCTGTTGTTTTCATTCAAATTCTGTTGTTTTCATTCAAATTCTGTTCTTTTCATTGTAATTCCGTTGCTTTCATTCTAATTCTCTTCTTTTCATTCAAATTTTGTTCTTTTCATTCTACATCCGTTGTTTTCATTCAAATTCCGTTGTTTTCATTCAAATTCCGTTGTTTTCATTCAAAATCCTGTTCTTTTCATTCAAATGCTGTTGTTTGTTTTTAAATTCTGTTGTTTTCATTCAAATTCTGTTCTTTTCATTCTACTTCTTTAGTTTTCATTCAAATTCCGTTGTTTTCATTCAAATTCCGTTGTTTTCATTCTAATTCCGTTGTTTTCATTCAAATTCTGTTGTTTTCATTCTAATTCCGTTGTTTTCATTCAAATTCTGTTGTTTGTTCTCAAATTCTGTTAATTTCATTCTAATTCTGTTGTTTTTGTTCTAATTCCGTTATTTTCATTCAAATTCTGTTCTTTTAATTCTAATTCTGTTGTTTCCATTCTAATTCTGTTGTTTTCATTCTAATTCCGTTGTTTTCATTGGAATTCTGTTCTTTTCATTCTACTTCTGTTGTTGTCATTCTAATTCCGTTGCTTTCATTCAAATTGTGTTGTTTTTATTTAAATTCCGTTGTTTTCATTCTAATTCCGTTGCTTTCATTCAAATTGTGTTGTTTTTATTTAAATTCCGTTGTTTTCATTCAAATTCTGTTGTTTTCATTGTACTTCTTCAGTTTTCATTCTGGTTCTGTTATTTTCATTCAAATTCTGTTCTTTTCATTCTAATTCTGTTGTTTTCATTCAAATTCTGATCTTTTCATTCTACTTCTTTAGTTTTCATTCTAATTCTGTTGTTTGTCATTCAAATTCTGATCTTTTCATTCTAATTCCGTTGCTTTTATTCAAATTCTGTTCCATTTGTTCTAATTCTGTTCTTTTCATTCAAATTCCGTTGTTTTGATTCAAAATCCTGTACTTTTCATTCAAATGCTGTTGTTTGTTTTTAAATTCTGTTGTTTTCATTCAAATTCTTTTCTTTCCATTCAAATTCTGTTCTTTTCATTGTAATTCCGTTGCTTTCATTCTAATTCTCTTCTTGTAATTCAAATTTTGTTCTTTTCATTGTACATCCGTTGTTTTCATTCAAATTCCGTTGTTTTAATTCAAATTCCGTTGTTTTCATTCAAATGCTGTTCTTTTCATTCAAATTCTGATCTTTTCATTCTACTTCTTTAGTTTTCATTCTAATTCTGTTTTTGTCATTCAAATTCTGATCTTTTCATTCTAATTCCGTTGATTTTATTCAAATTCTGTTCAATTTGTTCTAATTCTGTTCTTTTCATTCAAATTCCGTTGTTTTCATTCAAATTCCGTTGTTTTCATTCAAATTCCGTTGTTTTCATTCAAAATCCTGTTCTTTTCATTCAAATGCTGTTGTTTGCTTTTAAATTCTGCTGTTTTCATTCAAATTCTGTTCTTTTCATTCTACTTCTTTTGTTTTCATTCTAATTCTGTTTTTGTCATTCAAATTCCGTTGTTTTCATTCAAATTCCGTTGTTTTCATTCAAATTCCGTTGTTTTCATTCTAATTCTGTTGTTTGTTCTCAAATTCTGTTAATTTCATTCTAATTCTGTTGTTTTTGTTCTAATTCCGTTATTTTCATTCAAATTCTGTTCTTTTAATTCTAATTCTGTTGTTTTCATTCTAATTCTGTTGTTTTCATTCTAATTCCGTTGTTTTCATTGGAATTCTGTTGTTTTCATTCTACTTCTGTTGTTGTCATTCTAATTCCGTTGCTTTCATTCAAATTCCGTTGTTTTCATTCTAATTCCGTTGCTTTCATTCAAATTGTGTTGTTTTTATTTAAATTCCATTGTTTTCATTCAAATTCCGTTGTTTTCATTGTACTTCTTCAGTTTTCATTCTGGTTCTGTTATTTTCATTCAAATTCTGTTCTTTTCATTCTAATTCTGTTGTTTTCATTCAAATTCTGTTTTTGTCATTCAAATTCTGATCTTTTCATTCTAATTCCGTTGCTTTTATTCAAATTCTGTTCCATTTGTTCTAATTCTGTTCTTTTCATTCAAATTCCGTTGTTTTGATTCAAAATCCTGTACTTTTCATTCAAATGCTGTTGTTTGTTTTTAAATTCTGTTGTTTTCATTCAAATTCTGTTCTTTTCATTCTACTTCTTTTGTTTTCATTCTAATTCTGTTTTTGTCATTCAAATTCCGTTGTTTTCATTCAAATTCCGTTGTTTTCATTCTAATTCCGTTGTTTTCATTCAAATTCCGTTGTTTTCATTCAAATTCTGTTGTTTGTTCTCAAATTCTGTTAATTTCATTCTAATTCTGTTGTTTTTGTTCTAATTCCGTTATTTTCATTCAAATTCTGTTCTTTTAATTCTAATTCTGTTGTTTTCATTCTAATTCTGTTGTTTTCATTCTAATTCCGTTGTTTTCATTGGAATTCTGTTGCTTTCATTCTACTTCTGTTGTTGTCATTCTAATTCCGTTGCTTTCATTCAAATTCCGTTGTTTTTATTTAAATTCCGTTGTTTTCATTCTAATTCCGTTGCTTTCATTCAAATTGTGTTGTTTTTATTTAAATTCCGTTGTTTTCATTCAAATTCTGTTGTTTTCATTGTACTTCTTCAGTTTTCATTCTGGTTCTATTATTTTCATTCAAATTCTGTTCTTTTCATTCTAATTCTGTTGTTTTCATTCAAATTCTGTTTTTGTCATTCAAATTCTGATCTTTTCATTCTAATTCCGTTGCTTTTATTCAAATTCTGTTCCATTTGTTCTAATTCTGTTCTTTTCATTCAAATTCCGTTGTTTTGATTCAAAATCCTGTACTTTTCATTCAAATGCTGTTGTTTGTTTTTAAATTCTGTTGTTTTCATTCAAATTCTGTTCTTTTCATTCAAATTCTGATCTTTTCATTGTAATTCCGTTGCTTTCATTCTAATTCTCTTCTTGTAATTCAAATTTTGTTCTTTTCATTCAAATTCCGTTGTTTTCATTCAAATTCCGTTGTTTTCATTCAAATTCCGTTGTTTTCATTCAAATTCCGTTGTTTTCATTCAAATGCTGTTCTTTTCATTCAAATGCTGTTGTTTGTTTTTAAATTCTGTTGTTTTCATTCAAATTCTATCCTTTTCATTCAAATTCTGTTCTTTTCATTGTAATTCCGTTGCATTCATTCTAATTCTCTTCTTTTCATTCAAATTTTGTTCTTTTCATTCTACATCCGTTGTTTTCATTCAAATTCCGTTGTTTTAATTCAAATTCTGTTGTTTGTTCTCAAATTCTGTTAATTTCATTCTAATTTTGTTGTTTTTGTTCTAATTCCGTTATTTTCATTCAAATTCTGTTCTTTTAATTCTAATTATGTTGTTTTCATTCTAATTCTGTTGTTTTCATTCTAATTCCGTTGTTTTCATTGGAATTCTGTTCTTTTCATTCTACTTCTGTTGTTGTCATTCTAATTCCGTTGCTTTCATTCAAATTGTGTTGTTTTTATTTAAATTCCGTTGTTTTCTTTCTAATTCCGTTGCTTTCATTCAAATTGTGTTGTTTTTATTTAAATTCCGTTGTTTTCATTCAAATTCTGTTGTTTTCATTGTACTTCTTCAGTTTTCATTCTGGTTCTGTTATTTTCATTCAAATTTTGTTCTTTTCATTCTAATTCTGTTGTTTTCATTCAAATTCTGATCTTTTCATTCTACTTCTTTAGTTTTCATTCTAATTCTGTTTTTGTCATTCAAATTCTGATCTTTTCATTCCAATTCTGTTGCTTTTATTCAAATTCTGTTCCATTTGTTCTAATTCTGTTCTTTTCATTCAAATTCCGTTCTTTTGATTCAAAATCCTGTACTTTTCATTCAAATGCTGTTGTTTGTTTTTAAATTCTGTTGTTTTCATTCAAATTCTGTTCTTTTCATTGTAATTCCGTTGCTTTCATTCTAATTCTCTTCTTGTAATTCAAATTTTGTTCTTTTCATTCTACATCCGTTGTTTTCATTCAAATTCCATTGTTTTCATTCAAATTCCGTTGTTTTCATTCAAATTCCGTTGTTTTCATTCAAATGCTGTTCTTTTCATTCTAATTCCATTGCTTTCATTCAAATTCTGTTCTTTTCATTTAAATGCTGTTCTTTCCTTTAAAATTCCATTGTTTTCATTCAAATTCTGTTCCTTTTATTCAAATTCTCTTCCTTTTCATTCAAATTCCGTTGTTTTCATTCAAATTCTGTTCCATTTGTTCTAATTCTGTTCTTTTCATTCAAATTCCGTTGTTTTGATTCAAAATTCTGTTCTTTTCATTCAAATGCTGTTGTTTGTTTTTAAATTCTGTTGTTTTCATTCAAATTCTGTTGTTTTCATTCAAATTCTGTTCTTTTCGTTGTAATTCCGTTGCTTTCATTCTAATTATCTTCTTTTCATTCAAATTTTGTTCTTTTCATTCTACATCCGTTGTTTTCATTCAAATTCCGTTGTTTTCATTCAAATTCCGTTGTTTTCATTCAAAATCCTGTTCTTTTCATTCAAATGCTGTTGTTTGTTTTTAAATTCTGTTGTTTTCATTCAAATTCTGTTCTTTTCATTCTACTTCTTTAGTTTTCATTCTAATTCTGTTTTTGTCATTCAAATTCCGTTGTTTTCATTCAAATTCCGTTGTTTTCATTCTAATTCTGTTGTTTTCATTCAAATTCCGTTGTTTTCATTCTAATTCCGTTGTTTTCATTCAAATTCTGTTGTTTGTTCTCAAATTCTGTTAATTTCATTCTAATTCTGTTGTTTTTGTTCTAATTCCGTTATTTTCATTCAAATTCTGTTCTTTTAATTCTAATTCTGTTGTTTTCATTCTAATTCTGTTGTTTTCATTCTAATTCCGTTGTTTTCATTGGAATTCTGTTCTTTTCATTCTACTTCTGTTGTTGTCATTCTAATTCCGTTGCTTTCATTCAAATTGTGTTGTTTTTATTTAAATTCCGTTGTTTTCATTCTAATTCCGTTGCTTTCATTCAAATTGTGTTGTTTTTATTTAAATTCCGTTGTTTTCATTCAAATTCTGTTGTTTTCATTGTACTTCTTCAGTTTTCATTCTTGTTCTGTTATTTTCATTCAAATTCTGATCTTTTCATTCTACTTCTTTAGTTTTCATTCTAATTCTGTTTTCGTCATTCAAATTCTGATCTTTTCATTCTAATTCCGTTGCTTTTATTCAAATTCTGTTCCATTTGTTCTAATTCTGTTCTTTAAATTCAAATTCCGTTGTTTTGATTCAAAATCCTGTACTTTTCATTCAAATGCTGTTGTTTGTTTTTAAATTCTGTTGTTTTCATTCAAATTCTTTTCTTTCCATTCAAATTCTGTTCTTTTCATTGTAATTCCGTTGCTTTCATTCTAATTCTCTTCTTGTAATTCAAATTTTGTTCTTTTCATTGTACATCCGTTGTTTTCATTCAAATTCCGTTGTTTTCATTCAAATTCCGTTGTTTTCATTCAAATGCTGTTCTTTTCATTCAAATTCTGATCTTTTCATTCTACTTCTTTAGTTTTCATTCTAATTCTGTTTTTGTCATTCAAATTCTGATCTTTTCATTCTAATTCCGTTGCTTTTATTCAAATTCTGTTCCATTTGTTCTAATTCTGTTCTTTTCATTCAAATTCCGTTGTTTTCATTCAAATTCCGTTGTTTTCATTCAAATTCCGTTGTTTTCATTCAAAATCCTGTTCTTTTCATTCAAATGCTGTTGTTTGCTTTTAAATTCTGTTGTTTTCATTCAAATTCTGTTCTTTTCATTCTACTTCTTTTGTTTTCATTCTAATTCTGTTTTTGTCATTCAAATTCCGTTGTTTTCATTCAAATTCCGTTGTTTTCATTCTAATTCCGTTGTTTTCATTCAAATTCCGTTGTTTTCATTCAAATTCTGTTGTTTGTTCTCAAAGTCTGTTAATTTCATTCTAATTCTGTTGTTTTTGTTCTAATTCCGTTATTTTCATTCAAATTCTGTTCTTTTAATTCTAATTCTGTTGTTTTCATTCTAATTCTGTTGTTTTCATTCTAATTCCGTTGTTTTCATTGGAATTCTGTTGCTTTCATTCTACTTCTGTTGTTGTCATTCTAATTCCGTTGCTTTCATTCAAATTCCGTTGTTTTTATTTAAATTCCGTTGTTTTCATTCTAATTCCGTTGCTTTCATTCAAATTGTGTTGTTTTTATTTAAATTCCGTTGTTTTCATTCAAATTCTGTTGTTTTCATTGTACTTCTTCAGTTTTCATTCTGGTTCTATTATTTTCATTCAAATTCTGTTCTTTTCATTCTAATTCTGTTGTTTTCATTCAAATTCTGTTTTTGTCATTCAAATTCTGATCTTTTCATTCTAATTCCGTTGCTTTTATTCAAATTCTGTTCCATTTGTTCTAATTCTGTTCTTTTCATTCAAATTCCGTTGTTTTGATTCAAAATCCTGTACTTTTCATTCAAATGCTGTTGTTTGTTTTTAAATTCTGTTGTTTTCATTCAAATTCTGTTCTTTTCATTCAAATTCTGTTCTTTTCATTGTAATTCCGTTGCTTTCATTCTAATTCTCTTCTTGTAATTCAAATTTTGTTCTTTTCATTCAAATTCCGTTGTTTTCATTCAAATTCCGTTGTTTTCATTCAAATTCCGTTGTTTTCATTCAAATGCTGTTCTTTTCATTCAAATGCTGTTGTTTGTTTTTAAATTCTGTTGTTTTCATTCAAATTCTATCCTTTTCATTCAAATTCTGTTCTTTTCATTGTAATTCCGTTGCATTCATTCTAATTCTCTTCTTTTCATTCAAATTTTGTTCTTTTCATTCTACATCCGTTGTTTTCATTCAAATTCCGTTGTTTTAATTCAAATTCTGTTGTTTGTTCTCAAATTCTGTTAATTTCATTCTAATTTTGTTGTTTTTGTTCTAATTCCGTTATTTTCATTCAAATTCTGTTCTTTTAATTCTAATTATGTTGTTTTCATTCTAATTCTGTTGTTTCCATTCTAATTCCGTTGTTTTCATTGCAATTCTGTTCTTTTCATTCTACTTCTGTTGTTGTCATTCTAATTCCGTTGCTTTCATTCAAATTGTGTTGTTTTTATTTAAATTCCGTTGTTTTCTTTCTAATTCCGTTGCTTTCATTCAAATTGTGTTGTTTTTATTTAAATTCCGTTGTTTTCATTCAAATTCTGTTGTTTTCATTGTACTTCTTCAGTTTTCATTCTGGTTCTGTTATTTTCATTCAAATTCTGTTCTTTTCATTCTAATTCTGTTGTTTTCATTCAAATTCTGATCTTTTCATTCTACTTCTTTAGTTTTCATTCTAATTCTGTTTTTGTCATTCAAATTCTGATCTTTTCATTCTAATTCTGTTGCTTTTATTCAAATTCTGTTCCATTTGTTCTAATTCTGTTCTTTTCATTCAAATTCCGTTGTTTTGATTCAAAATCCTGTACTTTTCATTCAAATGCTGTTGTTTGTTTTTAAATTCTGTTGTTTTCATTCAAATTCTGTTCTTTTCATTGTAATTCCGTTGCTTTCATTCTAATTCTCTTCTTGTAATTCAAATTTTGTTCTTTTCATTGTACATCCGTTGTTTTCATTCAAATTCCGTTGTTTTCATTCAAATTCCATTGTTTTCATTCAAATTCCGTTGTTTTCATTCAAATGCTGTTCTTTTCATTCAAATGCTGTTGTTTTTATTTAAATTCCGTTGTTTTCATTCAAATTCTGATCTTTTCATTCTAATTCCGTTTTTTTCATTCTATTTCTGTTGTTGTCATTCTAATTCCATTGTTTCATTCAAATTCCGTTGCTTTCATTCAAATTGTGTTGTTTTTATTTAAATTCCATTGTTTTCATTCAAATTCTGATCTTTTCATTCAAATTCCGTTGCTTTCATTCAAATTCTGTTCTTTTCATTTAAATGCTGTTCTTTCCTTTAAAATTCCATTGTTTTCATTCAAATTCTGTTCCTTTTATTCAAATTCTCTTCCTTTTCATTCAAATTCCGTTGTTTTCATTCAAATTCTGTTCCATTTGTTCTAATTCTGTTCTTTTCATTCAAATTCCGTTGTTTTGATTCAAAATCCTGTTCTTTTCATTCAAATGCTGTTGTTTGTTTTTAAATTCTGTTGTTTTCATTCAAATTCTGTTGTTTTCATTCAAATTCTGTTCTTTTCATTGTAATTCCGTTGCTTTCATTCTAATTCTCTTCTTTTCATTCAAATTTTGTTCTTTTCATTCTACATCCGTTGTTTTCATTCAAATTCCGTTCTTTTCATTCAAATGCTGTTGTTTGTTTTTAAATTCTGTTGTTTTCATTCAAATTCTGTTCTTTTCATTCTACTTCTTTAGTTTTCATTCTAATTCTGTTTTTGTCATTCAAATTCCGTTGTTTTCATTCAAATTCCGTTGTTTTCATTCTAATTCCGTTGTTTTCATTCAAATTCCGTTGTTTTCATTCTAATTCCGTTGTTTTCATTCAAATTCTGTTGTTTGTTCTCAAATTCTGTTAATTTCATTCTAATTCTGTTGTTTTTGTTCTAATTCCGTTATTTTCATTCAAATTCTGTTCTTTTAATTCTAATTCTGTTGTTTCCATTCTAATTCTGTTGTTTTCATTCTAATTCCGTTGTTTTCATTGGAATTCTGTTCTTTTCATTCTACTTCTGTTGTTGTCATTCTAATTCCGTTGCTTTCATTCAAATTGTGTTGTTTTTATTTAAATTCCGTTGTTTTCATTCTAATTCCGTTGCTTTCATTCAAATTGTGTTGTTTTTATTTAAATTCCGTTGTTTTCATTCAAATTCTGTTGTTTTCATTGTACTTCTTCAGTTTTCATTCTGGTTCTGTTATTTTCATTCAAATTCTGTTCTTTTCATTCTAATTCTGTTGTTTTCATTCAAATTCTGATCTTTTCATTCTACTTCTTTAGTTTTCATTCTAATTCTGTTGTTTGTCATTCAAATTCTGATCTTTTCATTCTAATTCCGTTGCTTTTATTCAAATTCTGTTCCATTTGTTCTAATTCTGTTCTTTTCATTCAAATTCCGTTGTTTTGATTCAAAATCCTGTACTTTTCATTCAAATGCTGTTGTTTGTTTTTAAATTCTGTTGTTTTCATTCAAATTCTTTTCTTTCCATTCAAATTCTGTTCTTTTCATTGTAATTCCGTTGCTTTCATTCTAATTCTCTTCTTGTAATTCAAATTTTGTTCTTTTCATTGTACATCCGTTGTTTTCATTCAAATTCCGTTGTTTTCATTCAAATTCCGTTGTTTTCATTCAAATGCTGTTCTTTTCATTCAAATTCTGATCTTTTCATTCTACTTCTTTAGTTTTCATTCTAATTCTGTTTTTGTCATTCAAATTCTGATCTTTTCATTCTAATTCCGTTGATTTTATTCAAATTCTGTTCAATTTGTTCTAATTCTGTTCTTTTCATTCAAATTCCGTTGTTTTCATTCAAATTCCGTTGTTTTCATTCAAATTCCGTTGTTTTCATTCAAAATCCTGTTCTTTTCATTCAAATGCTGTTGTTTGCTTTTAAATTCTGCTGTTTTCATTCAAATTCTGTTCTTTTCATTCTACTTCTTTTGTTTTCATTCTAATTCTGTTTTTGTCATTCAAATTCCGTTGTTTTCATTCAAATTCCGTTGTTTTCATTCTAATTCCGTTGTTTTCATTCAAATTCCGTTGTTTTCATTCTAATTCTGTTGTTTGTTCTCAAATTCTGTTAATTTCATTCTAATTCTGTTGTTTTTGTTCTAATTCCGTTATTTTCATTCAAATTCTGTTCTTTTAATTCTAATTCTGTTGTTTTCATTCTAATTCTGTTGTTTTCATTCTAATTCCGTTGTTTTCATTGGAATTCTGTTGCTTTCATTCTACTTCTGTTGTTGTCATTCTAATTCCGTTGCTTTCATTCAAATTCCGTTGTTTTCATTCTAATTCCGTTGCTTTCATTCAAATTGTGTTGTTTTTATTTAAATTCCATTGTTTTCATTCAAATTCTGTTGTTTTCATTGTACTTCTTCAGTTTTCATTCTGGTTCTGTTATTTTCATTCAAATTCTGTTCTTTTCATTCTAATTCTGTTGTTTTCATTCAAATTCTGTTTTTGTCATTCAAATTCTGATCTTTTCATTCTAATTCCGTTGCTTTTATTCAAATTCTGTTCCATTTGTTCTAATTCTGTTCTTTTCATTCAAATTCCGTTGTTTTGATTCAAAATCCTGTACTTTTCATTCAAATGCTGTTGTTTGTTTTTAAATTCTATTGTTTTCATTCAAATTCTGTTCTTTTCATTCAAATTCTGTTCTTTTCATTGTAATTCCGTTGCTTTCATTCTAATTCTCTTCTTGTAATTCAAATTTTGTTCTTTTCATTGTACATCCGTTGTTTTCATTCAAATTCCGTTGTTTTCATTCAAATTCCGTTGTTTTCATTCAAATGCTGTTCTTTTCATTCAAATGCTGTTGTTTGTTTTTAAATTCTGTTGTTTTCATTCAAATTCTATCCTTTTCATTCAAATTCTATCCTTTTCATTCAAATTCTGTTCTTTTCATTGTAATTCCGTTGCATTCATTCTAATTCTCTTCTTTTCATTCAAATATTGTTCTTTTCATTCTACATCCGTTGTTTTCATTCAAATTCCGTTGTTTTCATTCAAATTCCGTTGTTTTCATTCAAATTCCGTTGTTTTCATTCAAATTCTGTTGTTTGTTCTCAAATTCTGTTAATTTCATTCTAATTCTGTTGTTTTTGTTCTAATTCCGTTATTTTCATTCAAATTCTGTTCTTTTAATTCTAATTCTGTTCTTTTCATTCTACTTCTGTTGTTGTCATTCTAATTCCGTTGCTTTCATTCAAATTGTGTTGTGTTTATTTAAATTCCGTTGTTTTCATTCAAATTCTGTTGTTTTCATTCAAATTCCGTTCTTTCCTTTAAAATTCCGTTGTTTTCATTGTACTTCTTCAGTTTTCATTCTGATTCTGTTCTTTTCATTCAAATTCTGTTCTTTTCATTCTAATTCCGTTGCTATCATTCAAAATATGTTGTTTTCTTTCAACATCTGTTATTTTCATTCAAATTCTGTTCTTTTCATTCTAATTCCGTTGTTTTCATTCAAATTCTGTTGTTTTCATTCTACTTTTTCAGTTTTCATTCTAATTCTCCAGTTTTCATTCAAATCCTATTGTTTGTTCTCAAATTCCGTTGTTTTCGTTCATATTCTGTTCTTTTCATTCAAATGTTATTCTTTCCTTTAAAATTCCGTTGTTTTCATTCAAATTCTGTTGTTTTCATTCTACATCCGTTGTTTTCATTCAAATTCCGTTGTTTTCATTCAAATTCTCTTCCTTTTCATTCAAATTCCGTTGTTTTCATTCAAATTCTGTTCCATTTGTTCTAATTCTGTTCTTTTCATTCAAATTCCGTTGTTTTGATTCAAAATCCTGTACTTTTCATTCAAATGCTGTTGTTTGTTTTTAAATTCTGTTGTTTTCATTCAAATTCTGTTGTTTTCATTCAAATTCTGTTCTTTTCATTCAAATTCTGTTCTTTTCATTGTAATTCCGTTGCTTTCATTCTAATTCTCTTCTTTTCATTCAAATTTTGTTCTTTTCATTCTACATGCGTTGTTTTCATTCAAATTCCGTTGTTTTCATTCAAATTCCGTTGTTTTCATTCAAATTCTGATCTTTTCATTCTAATTCCGTTGCTTTCATTCAAATTCTGTTCTTTTCATTTAAATGCTGTTCTTTCCTTTAAAATTCTATTGTTTTCATTCAAATTCTGTTCCTTTTATTCAAATTCTCTTCCTTTTCATTCAAATTCCGTTGTTTTCATTCAAATTCTGTTCCATTTGTTCTAATTCTGTTCTTTTCATTCAAATTCCGTTGTTTTGATTCAAAATCCTGTTCTTTTCATTCAAATGCTGTTGTTTGTTTTTAAATTCTGTTGTTTTCATTCAAATTCTGTTGTTTTCATTCTACATCCGTTGTTTTCATTCAAATTCCGTTGTTTTCATTCAAATTCTCTTCCTTTTCATTCCAATTCCGTTGTTTTCATTCAAATTCTGTTCCATTTGTTCTAATTCTGTTCTTTTCATTCAAATTCCGTTGTTTTGATTCAAAATCCTGTACTTTTCATTCAAATGCTGTTGTTTGTTTATAAATTCTGTTGTTTTCATTCAAATTCTGTTCTTTTCATTCAAATTCTGTTCTTTTCATTGTAATTCCGTTGCTTTCATTCTAATTCTCTTCTTGTAATTCAAATTTTGTTCTTTTCATTCTACATCCGTTGTTTTCATTCAAATTCCGTTGTTTTCATTCAAATGCTGTTCTTTTCATTCAAATTCTGTTCTTTTCATTCAAATTGTGTTGTTTTTATTTAAATTCCGTTGTTTTCATTCAAATTCCGTTATTTTCATTCAAATTCTGTTCTTTTAATTCTAATTCTGTTAATTTCATTCTAATTCTGTTGTTTTTGTTCAAATTCTCTTCTTTTCATTCTAATTCCGTTGTTTTCATTGGAATTCTGTTCTTTTCATTCTACTCCTGTTGTTGTCATTCTAATTCCGTTGCTTTCATTCAAATTTTTTGTTTTTATTTAAATTCCGTTGTTTTCATTCTAATTCCGTTGCTTTCATTCAAATTGTGTTGTTTTTATTTAAATTCCGTTGTTTTCATTCAAATTCTGTTGTTTTCATTGTACTTCTTCAGTTTTCATTCTGGTTCTGTTATTTTCATTCAAATTCTGTTCTTTTCATTCTAATTCTGTTGTTTTCATTCAAATTCTGATCTTTTCATTCTACTTCTTTAGTTTTCATTCTAATTCTGTTTTTGTCATTCAAATTCTGATCTTTTCATTCTAATTCCGTTGCTTTTATTCAAATTCTGTTCCATTTGTTCTAATTCTGTTCTTTTCATTCAAATTCCGTTGTTTTGATTCAAAATCCTGTACTTTTCATTCAAATGCTGTTGTTTGTTTTTAAATTCTGTTGTTTTCATTCAAATTCTGTTCTTTTCATTCAAATTCTGTTCTTTTCATTGTAATTCCGTTGCTTTCATTCTATTTCTCTTCTTGTAATTCAACTTTTGTTCTTTTCATTGTACATCCGTTGTTTTCATTCAAATTCCGTTGTTTTCATTCAAATTCCGTTGTTTTCATTCAAATTCCGTTGTTTTCATTCAAATTCCGTTGTTTTCATTCAAATGCTGTTCTTTTCATTCAAATGCTGTTGTTTTTATTTAAATTCCGTTGTTTTCATTCAAATTGTGTTGTTTTTATTCAAATTCCGTTGTTTTCATTCAAATTCCGTTGTTTTCATTCAAATGCTGTTCTTTTCATTCAAATGCTGTTCTTTTCATTCAAATGCTGTTGTTTGTTTTTAAATTCTGTTGTTTTCATTCAAATTCTCTTCTTTTCATTCTATTTCTGTTGTTGTCATTCTAATTCCGTTGCTTTCATTCAAATTGTGTTGTTTTTATTTAAATTCCGTTGTTTTCATTCAAATTCTGTTGTTTTCATTCAAATTCCGTTCTTTCCTTTAAAATTCCGTTGTTTTCATTGTACTTCTTCAGTTTTCATTCTGATTCTGTTCTTTTCATTCTAATTCCGTTGCTATAATTCAAAATCTGTTGTTTTCTTTCAACATCTGTTATTTTCATTCAAATGCTGTTCTTTTCATTCTAATTCCGTTGTTTTCATTCAAATTCTGTTGTTTTCATTCTACTTTTTCAGTTTTCATTGAAATTCTATTGTTTTTATTCTAATTCTGTTGTTTTTGTGCTAATTCCATTGTTTTCATTCAAATTCTGTTGTTTTCATTGTACTTCTTCAGTTTTCATTCTGGTTCTGTTATTTTCATTCAAATTCTGTTCTTTTCATTCTAATTCCGTTGTTTTCATTGGAATTCTGTTCTTTTCATTTTACTTCTGTTGTTGTCATTCTAATTCCGTTGCTTTCATTCAAATTGTGTTGTTTTTATTTAAATTCCATTGTTTTCATTCTAATTCCGTTGCTTTCATTCAAATTGTGTTGTTTTTATTTAAATTCCATTGTTTTCATTCAAATTCTGATCTTTTCATTTAAATGCTGTTCTTTCCTTTAAAATTCCATTGTTTTCATTCAAATTCTGTTCCTTTTATTCAAATTCTCTTCCTTTTCATTCAAGTTCCGTTGTTTTCATTCAAATTCTGTTCCATTTGTTCTAATTCTGTTCTTTTCATTCAAATTCCATTGTTTTGATTCAAAATCCTGTTCTTTTCATTGAAATGCTGTTGTTTGTTTTTAAATTCTCTTCTTTTCATTCAAATTCTGTTGTTTTCATTCAAATTCTGTTCTTTTCATTCAAATTCTGTTCTTTTCATTGTAATTCCGTTGCTTTCATTCTAATTCTCTTCTTTTCATTCAAATTGTGTTCTTTTCATTCTACATCCGTTGTTTTCATTCAAATTCCGTTGTTTTCATTCAAAATCCTGTTCTTTTCATTCAAATGCTGTTGTTTGTTTTTAAATTCTGTTGTTGTCATTCTAATTCTGTTCTTTTCATTCTACTTCTTTAGTTTTCATTCTAATTCTGTTTTTGTCATTCAAATTCCGTTGTTTTCATTCAAATTCCGTTGTTTTCATTCAAATTCCGTTGTTTTCATTCAAATTCTGTTGTTTGTTCTCAAATTCTGTTAATTTCATTCTAATTCTGTTGTTTTTGTTCTAATTCCGTTATTTTCATTCAAATTCTGTTCTTTTAATTCTAATTCTGTTGTTTTCATTGGAATTCTGTTCTTTTCATTCTACTTCTGTTGTTGTCATTCTAATTCCGTTGCTTTCATTCAAATTGTGTTGTTTTTATTTAAATTCCGTTGTTTTCATTCAAATTCTGTTGTTTTCATTCAAATTCCGTTCTTTCCTTTAAAATTCCGTTGTTTTCATTGTACTTCTTCAGTTTTCATTCTGATTCTGTTCTTTTCATTCAAATTCTGTTCTTTTCATTCTAATTCCGTTGCTATCATTCAAAATATGTTGTTTTCTTTCAACATCTGTTATTTTCATTCAAATTCTGTTCTTTTCATTCTAATTCCGTTGTTTTCATTCAAATTCTGTTGTTTTCATTCTACTTTTTCAGTTTTCATTCTAATTCTCCAGTTTTCATTCAAATCCTATTGTTTGTTCTCAAATTCCGTTGTTTTCGTTCATATTCTGTTGTTTTCATTCAAATGTTATTCTTTCCTTTAAAATTCCGTTGTTTTCATTCAAATTCTGGTGTTTTCATTCTACATCCGTTGTTTTCATTCAAATTCCGTTGTTTTCATTCAAATTCTCTTCCTTTTCATTCAAATTCCGTTGTTTTCATTCAAATTCTGTTCCATTTGTTCTAATTCTGTTCTTTTCATTCAAATTCCGTTGTTTTGATTCAAAATCCTGTACTTTTCATTCAAATGCTGTTGTTTGTTTTTAAATTCTGTTGTTTTCATTCAAATTCTGTTCTTTTCATTCAAATTTTGTTCTTTTCATTGTAATTCCGTTGCTTTCATTCTAATTCTCTTCTTTTCATTCAAATTTTGTTCTTTTCATTCTACATGCGTTGTTTTCATTCAAATTCCGTTGTTTTCATTCAAATTCCGTTGTTTTCATTCAAATTCTGATCTTTTCATTCTAATTCCGTTGCTTTCATTCAAATTCTGTTCTTTTCATTTAAATGCTGTTCTTTCCTTTAAAATTCTATTGTTTTCATTCAAATTCTGTTCCTTTTATTCAAATTCTCTTCCTTTTCATTCAAATTCCGTTGTTTTCATTCAAATTCTGTTCCATTTGTTCTAATTCTGTTCTTTTCATTCAAATTCCGTTGTTTTGATTCAAAATCCTGTTCTTTTCATTCAAATGCTGTTGTTTGTTTTTAAATTCTGTTGTTTTCATTCAAATTCTGTTGTTTTCATTCTACATCCGTTGTTTTCATTCAAATTCCGTTGTTTTCATTCAAATTCTCTTCCTTTTCATTCAAATTCCGTTGTTTTCATTCAAATTCTGTTCCATTTGTTCTAATTCTGTTCTTTTCATTCAAATTCCGTTGTTTTGATTCAAAATCCTGTACTTTTCATTCAAATGCTGTTGTTTGTTTTTAAATTCTGTTGTTTTCATTCAAATTCTGTTCTTTTCATTCAAATTCTGTTCTTTTCATTGTAATTCCGTTGCTTTCATTCTAATTCTCTTCTTGTAATTCAAATTCTGTTCTTTTCATTCTACATCCGTTGTTTTCATTCAAATTCCGTTGTTTTCATTCAAATTCCGTTGTTTTCATTCAAATGCTGTTCTTTTCATTCAAATTCTGTTCTTTTCATTCAAATTGTGTTGTTTTTATTTAAATTCCGTTGTTTTCATTCAAATTCCGTTATTTTCATTCAAATTCTGTTCTTTTAATTCTGATTCTGTTAATTTCATTCTAATTCTGTTGTTTTTGTTCAAATTCTGTTGTTTTCATTCTAATTCCGTTGTTTTCATTGGAATTCTGTTCTTTTCATTCTACTTCCGTTGTTGTCATTCTAATTCCGTTGCTTTCATTCAAATTGTGTTGTTTTTATTTAAATTCCGTTGTTTTCATTCTAATTCCGTTGCTTTCATTCAAATTGTGTTGTTTTTATTTAAATTCCGTTGTTTTCATTCAAATTCTGTTGTTTTCATTGTACTTCTTCAGTTTTCATTCTGGTTCTGTTATTTTCATTCAAATTCTGTTCTTTTCATTCTAATTCTGTTGTTTTCATTCAAATTCTGATCTTTTCATTCTACTTCTTTAGTTTTCATTCTAATTCTGTTTTTGTCATTCAAATTCTGATCTTTTCATTCTAATTCCGTTGCTTTTATTCAAATTCTGTTCCATTTGTTCTAATTCTGTTCTTTTCATTCAAATTCCGTTGTTTTGATTCAAAATCCTGTACTTTTCATTCAAATGCTGTTGTTTGTTTTTAAATTCTGTTGTTTTCATTCAAATTCTGTTCTTTTCATTCAAATTCTGTTCTTTTCATTGTAATTCCGTTGCTTTCATTCTATTTCTCTTCTTGTAATTCAACTTTTGTTCTTTTCATTGTACATCCGTTGTTTTCATTCAAATTCCGTTGTTTTCATTCAAATTCCGTTGTTTTCATTCAAATTCCGTTGTTTTCATTCAAATTCCGTTGTTTTCATTCAAATGCTGTTCTTTTCATTCAAATGCTGTTGTTTTTATTTAAATTCCGTTGTTTTCATTCAAATTGTGTTGTTTTTATTCAAATTCCCTTGTTTTCATTCAAATTCCGTTGTTTTCATTCAAATGCTGTTCTTTTCATTCAAATGCTGTTCTTTTCATTCAAATGCTGTTGTTTGTTTTTAAATTCTGTTGTTTTCATTCAAATTCCTCTTCTTTTCATTCTATTTCTGTTGTTGTCATTCTAATTCCGTTGCTTTCATTCAAATTGTGTTGTTTTTATTTAAATTCCGTTGTTTCATTCAAATTCTGTTGTTTTCATTCAAATTCCGTTGTTTTCCTTTTAAAATTCCGTTGTTTTCATTGTACTTCTTCATTTTTCATTCTCATTCTGTTCTTTTCATTCTAATTCCGTTGCTATCATTCAAAATCTGTTGTTTTCTTTCAACATCTGTTATTTTCATTCAAATGCTGTTCTTTTCATTCTAATTCCGTTGTTTTCATTCAAATTCCGTTGTTTTGATTCAAAATCCTGTACTTTTCATTCAAATGCTGTTGTTTGTTTTTAAATTCGTTGTTTTCATTCAAATTCTGTTCTTTTCATTCAAATTCTGTTCTTTTCATTGTAATTCCGTTGCTTTCATTCCTAATTCTCTTCTTGTAATTCAAATTTTGTTCTTTTCATTCTACATCCGTTGTTTTCATTCAAATTCCGTTGTTTTCATTCTAATTCTCTTGTTTTTGTTCTAATTCCGTTGTTTTCATTCAAATTCTCTTCCTTTTCATTCAAATTCCGTTGTTTTTCATTCAAATTCTGTTCCATTTGTTCTAATTCTGTTCTTTTCATTCAAATTCCGTTGTTTTGATTCAAAATCCTGTACTTTCATTCAAATGCTGTTGTTTGTTTTTAAATTCTGTTGTTTTCATTCAAATTCTGTTCTTTTCATTCAAATTTTGTTCTTTTCATTGTAATTCCGTTGCTTTCATTCTAATTCTCTTCTTTTCATTCAAATTTTGTTCTTTTCATTCTACATGCGTTGTTTTCATTCAAATTCCGTTGTTTTCATTCAAATTCCGTTGTTTTCATTCAAATTCTGATCTTTTCATTCTAATTCCGTTGCTTTCATTCAAATTCTGTTCTTTTCATTTAAATGCTGTTCTTTCCTTTAAAATTCTATTGTTTTCATTCAAATTCTGTTCCTTTTATTCAAATTCTCTTCCTTTTCATTCAAATTCCGTTGTTTTCATTCAAATTCTGTTCCATTTGTTCTAATTCTGTTCTTTTCATTCAAATTCCGTTGTTTTGATTCAAAATCCTGTTCTTTTCATTCAAATGCTGTTGTTTGTTTTTAAATTCTGTTGTTTTCATTCAAATTCTGTTGTTTTCATTCTACATCCGTTGTTTTCATTCAAATTCCGTTGTTTTCATTCAAATTCTCTTCCTTTTCATTCAAATTCCGTTGTTTTCATTCAAATTCTGTTCCATTTGTTCTAATTCTGTTCTTTTCATTCAAATTCCGTTGTTTTGATTCAAAATCCTGTACTTTTCATTCAAATGCTGTTGTTTGTTTTTAAATTCTGTTGTTTTCATTCAAATTCTGTTCTTTTCATTCAAATTCTGTTCTTTTCATTGTAATTCCGTTGCTTTCATTCTAATTCTCTTCTTGTAATTCAAATTTTGTTCTTTTCATTCTACATCCGTTGTTTTCATTCAAATTCCGTTGTTTTCATTCAAATTCCGTTGTTTTCATTCAAATGCTGTTCTTTTCATTCAAATTCTGTTCTTTTCATTCAAATTGTGTTGTTTTTATTTAAATTCCGTTGTTTTCATTCAAATTCCGTTATTTTCATTCAAATTCTGTTCTTTTAATTCTGATTCTGTTAATTTCATTCTAATTCTGTTGTTTTTGTTCAAATTCTGTTGTTTTCATTCTAATTCCGTTGTTTTCATTGGAATTCTGTTCTTTTCATTCTACTTCCGTTGTTGTCATTCTAATTCCGTTGCTTTCATTCAAATTGTGTTGTTTTTATTTAAATTCCGTTGTTTTCATTCTAATTCCGTTGCTTTCATTCAAATTGTGTTGTTTTTATTTAAATTCCGTTGTTTTCATTCAAATTCTGTTGTTTTCATTGTACTTCTTCAGTTTTCATTCTGGTTCTGTTATTTTCATTCAAATTCTGTTCTTTTCATTCTAATTCTGTTGTTTTCATTCAAATTCTGATCTTTTCATTCTACTTCTTTAGTTTTCATTCTAATTCTGTTTTTGTCATTCAAATTCTGATCTTTTCATTCTAATTCCGTTGCTTTTATTCAAATTCTGTTCCATTTGTTCTAATTCTGTTCTTTTCATTCAAATTCCGTTGTTTTGATTCAAAATCCTGTACTTTTCATTCAAATGCTGTTGTTTGTTTTTAAATTCTGTTGTTTTCATTCAAATTCTGTTCTTTTCATTCAAATTCTGTTCTTTTCATTGTAATTCCGTTGCTTTCATTCTATTTCTCTTCTTGTAATTCAACTTTTGTTCTTTTCATTGTACATCCGTTGTTTTCATTCAAATTCCGTTGTTTTCATTCAAATTCCGTTGTTTTCATTCAAATTCCGTTGTTTTCATTCAAATTCCGTTGTTTTCATTCAAATGCTGTTCTTTTCATTCAAATGCTGTTGTTTTTATTTAAATTCCGTTGTTTTCATTCAAATTGTGTTGTTTTTATTCAAATTCCCTTGTTTTCATTCAAATTCCGTTGTTTTCATTCAAATGCTGTTCTTTTCATTCAAATGCTGTTGTTTGTTTTTAAATTCTGTTGTTTTCATTCAAATTCTCTTCTTTTCATTCTATTTCTGTTGTTGTCATTCTAATTCCGTTGCTTTCATTCAAATTGTGTTGTTTTTATTTAAATTCCGTTGTTTTCATTCAAATTCTGTTGTTTTCATTCAAATTCCGTTGTTTTCCTTTAAAATTCCGTTGTTTTCATTGTACTTCTTCATTTTTCATTCTGATTCTGTTCTTTTCATTCTAATTCCGTTGCTATCATTCAAAATCTGTTGTTTTCTTTCAACATCTGTTATTTTCATTCAAATGCTGTTCTTTTCATTCTAATTCCGTTGTTTTCATTCAAATTCCGTTGTTTTGATTCAAAATCCTGTACTTTTCATTCAAATGCTGTTGTTTGTTTTTAAATTCTGTTGTTTTCATTCAAATTCTGTTCTTTTCATTCAAATTCTGTTCTTTTCATTGTAATTCCGTTGCTTTCATTCTAATTCTCTTCTTGTAATTCAAATTTTGTTCTTTTCATTCTACATCCGTTGTTTTCATTCAAATTCCGTTGTTTTCATTCTAATTCTCTTGTTTTTGTTCTAATTCCGTTATTTTCATTCAAATTCTGTTCTTTTCATTCTAATTCTGTTGTTTTCATTCTAATTCTGTTGTTTTCATTCTAATTCTGTTGTTTTCATTGGAATTCTGTTCTTTTCATTCTACTTCTGTTGTTGTCATTCTAATTCCGTTGCTTTCATTCAAATTGTGTTGTTTTTATTTAAATTCCGTTGTTTTCATTCAAATTCTGTTGTTTTCATTGTACTTCTTCAGTTTTCATTCTGGTTCTGTTCTTTTCATTCAAATTCTGTTTTTTTCATTCTAATTCCGTTGCTATCATTCAAAATATGTTGTTTTCTTTCAACATCTGTTATTTTCATTCAAATTCTGTTCTTTTCATTCTAATTCCGTTGTTTTCATTCAAATTCTGTTGTTTTCATTCTACTTTTTCAGTTTTCATTCTAATTCTCCAGTTTTCATTCAAATCCTATTGTTTGTTCTCAAATTCCGTTGTTTTCGTTCATATTCTGTTGTTTTCATTCAAATGTTATTCTTTCCTTTAAAATTCCGTTGTTTTCATTCAAATTCTGGTGTTTTCATTCTACATCCGTTGTTTTCATTCAAATTCCGTTGTTTTCATTCAAATTCTCTTCCTTTTCATTCAAATTCCGTTGTTTTCATTCAAATTCTGTTCCATTTGTTCTAATTCTGTTCTTTTCATTCAAATTCCGTTGTTTTGATTCAAAATCCTGTACTTTTCATTCAAATGCTGTTGTTTGTTTTTAAATTCTGTTGTTTTCATTCAAATTCTGTTCTTTTCATTCAAATTTTGTTCTTTTCATTGTAATTCCGTTGCTTTCATTCTAATTCTCTTCTTTTCATTCAAATTTTGTTCTTTTCATTCTACATCCGTTGTTTTCATTCAAATTCCGTTGTTTTCATTCAAATTCCGTTGTTTTCATTCAAATTCTGATCTTTTCATTCTAATTCCGTTGCTTTCATTCAAATTCTGTTCTTTTCATTTAAATGCTGTTCTTTCCTTTAAAATTCTATTGTTTTCATTCAAATTCTGTTCCTTTTATTCAAATTCTCTTCCTTTTCATTCAAATTCCGTTGTTTTCATTCAAATTCTGTTCCATTTGTTCTAATTCTGTTCTTTTCATTCAAATTCCGTTGTTTTGATTCAAAATCCTGTTCTTTTCATTCAAATGCTGTTGTTTGTTTTTAAATTCTGTTGTTTTCATTCAAATTCTGTTGTTTTCATTCTACATCCGTTGTTTTCATTCAAATTCCGTTGTTTTCATTCAAATTCTCTTCCTTTTCATTCAAATTCCGTTGTTTTCATTCAAATTCTGTTCCATTTGTTCTAATTCTGTTCTTTTCATTCAAATTCCGTTGTTTTGATTCAAAATCCTGTACTTTTCATTCAAATGCTGTTGTTTGTTTTTAAATTCTGTTGTTTTCATTCAAATTCTGTTCTTTTCATTCAAATTCTGTTCTTTTCATTGTAATTCCGTTGCTTTCATTCTAATTCTCTTCTTGTAATTCAAATTTTGTTCTTTTCATTCTACATCCGTTGTTTTCATTCAAATTCCGTTGTTTTCATTCAAATTCCGTTGTTTTCATTCAAATGCTGTTCTTTTCATTCAAATTCTGTTCTTTTCATTCAAATTGTGTTGTTTTTATTTAAATTCCGTTGTTTTCATTCAAATTCCGTTATTTTCATTCAAATTCTGTTCTTTTAATTCTAATTCTGTTAATTTCATTCTAATTCTGTTGTTTTTGTTCAAATTCTGTTGTTTTCATTCTAATTCCGTTGTTTTCATTGGAATTCTGTTCTTTTCATTCTACTTCCGTTGTTGTCATTCTAATTCCGTTGCTTTCATTCAAATTGTGTTGTTTTTATTTAAATTCCGTTGTTTTCATTCTAATTCCGTTGCTTTCATTCAAATTGTGTTGTTTTTATTTAAATTCCGTTGTTTTCATTCAAATTCTGTTGTTTTCATTGTACTTCTTCAGTTTTCATTCTGGTTCTGTTATTTTCATTCAAATTCTGTTCTTTTCATTCTAATTCTGTTGTTTTCATTCAAATTCTGATCTTTTCATTCTACTTCTTTAGTTTTCATTCTAATTCTGTTTTTGTCATTCAAATTCTGATCTTTTCATTCTAATTCCGTTGCTTTTATTCAAATTCTGTTCCATTTGTTCTAATTCTGTTCTTTTCATTCAAATTCCGTTGTTTTGATTCAAAATCCTGTACTTTTCATTCAAATGCTGTTGTTTGTTTTTAAATTCTGTTGTTTTCATTCAAATTCTGTTCTTTTCATTCAAATTCTGTTCTTTTCATTGTAATTCCGTTGCTTTCATTCTATTTCTCTTCTTGTAATTCAACTTTTGTTCTTTTCATTGTACATCCGTTGTTTTCATTCAAATTCCGTTGTTTTCATTCAAATTCCGTTGTTTTCATTCAAATTCCGTTGTTTTCATTCAAATGCTGTTCTTTTCATTCAAATGCTGTTGTTTTTATTTAAATTCCGTTGTTTTCATTCAAATTGTGTTGTTTTCATTCAAATTCCGTTGTTTTCATTCAAATTCCGTTGTTTTCATTCAAATGCTGTTCTTTTCATTCAAATGCTGTTCTTTTCATTCAAATGCTGTTGTTTGTTTTTAAATTCTGTTGTTTTCATTCAAATTCTCTTCTTTTCATTCTATTTCTGTTGTTGTCATTCTAATTCCGTTGCTTTCATTCAAATTGTGTTGTTTTTATTTAAATTCCGTTGTTTTCATTCAAATTCTGTTGTTTTCATTCAAATTCCGTTGTTTTCCTTTAAAATTCCGTTGTTTTCATTGTACTTCTTCATTTTTCATTCTGATTCTGTTCTTTTCATTCTAATTCCGTTGCTATCATTCAAAATCTGTTGTTTTCTTTCAACATCTGTTATTTTCATTCAAATGCTGTTCTTTTCATTCTAATTCCGTTGTTTTCATTCAAATTCCGTTGTTTTCATTCAAATGCTGTTCTTTTCATTCAAATGCTGTTGTTTTTATTTAAATTCCGTTGTTTTCATTCAAATTGTGTTGTTTTTATTCAAATTCCCTTGTTTTCATTCAAATTCCGTTGTTTTGATTCAAAATCCTGTACTTTTCATTCAAATGCTGTTGTTTGTTTTTAAATTCTGTTGTTTTCATTCAAATTCTGTTCTTTTCATTCAAATTCTGTTCTTTTCATTGTAATTCCGTTGCTTTCATTCTAATTCTCTTCTTGTAATTCAACTTTTGTTCTTTTCATTGTACATCCGTTGTTTTCATTCAAATTCCGTTGTTTTCATTCAAATTCCGTTGTTTTCATTCAAATTCCGTTGTTTTCATTCAAATGCTGTTCTTTTCATTCAAATGCTGTTGTTTTTATTTAAATTCCGTTGTTTTCATTCAAATTGTGTTGTTTTTATTCAAATTCCCTTGTTTTCATTCAAATTCCGTTGTTTTCATTCAAATGCTGTTCTTTTCATTCAAATGCTGTTGTTTGTTTTTAAATTCTGTTGTTTTCATTCAAATTCTCTTCTTTTCATTCTATTTCTGTTGTTGTCATTCTAATTCCGTTGCTTTCATTCAAATTGTGTTGTTTTTATTTAAATTCCGTTGTTTTCATTCAAATTCTGTTGTTTTCATTCAACTTCCGTTGTTTTCCTTTAAAATTCCGTTGTTTTCATTGTACTTCTTCAGTTTTCATTCTGATTCTGTTCTTTTCATTCAAATTCTGTTCTTTTCATTCTAATTCCGTTGCTATCATTCAAAATATGTTGTTTTCTTTCAACATCTGTTATTTTCATTCAAATTCTGTTCTTTTCATTCTAATTCCGTTGTTTTCATTCAAATTCTGTTGTTTTCATTCTACTTTTTCAGTTTTCATTCTAATTCTCCAGTTTTCATTCAAATCCTATTGTTTGTTCTCAAATTCCGTTGTTTTCGTTCATATTCTGTTCTTTTCATTCAAATGTTATTCTTTCCTTTAAAATTCCGTTGTTTTCATTCAAATTCTGTTCTTTTCATTCTAATTCCGTTGTTTTTATTCAAATTCTGTTCTTTTCATTCAAATTGTGTTGTTTTCATTCAAATTCTGTTCTTTTCATTCTAATTCCGTTGTTTTTATTCAAATTCTGTTCTTTTCATTCAAATTCTGTTCTTTGTTCTCAAATTCGGTTCTTTTCATTCAAATTATGTTGTTTTTATTCAAATTCTGTTCTTTTCATTCAAATTCCATTGTTTTCATTCAAAGTCTGTCCTTTTCATTCAAATTCTGTTGTTTGTTCTCAAATTCTGTTCTTTTCATTCAAATTGTGTTATTTTCATTCAAATTCTGTTCTTTTCATTGTAATTCTGTTGTTTTCATTCAAATTCTGTTCTTTTCATTCAAATTCTGTTCTTTTCATTCAAATGCTGTTCTTTTCATTGTAATTCTGTTGTTTTCATTCATATTCTGTTCTTTTCAGTCAAATGTTATTCTTTCCTTTAAAATTCCGTTGTTTTCATTCAAATTCTGTTCTTTTCATTCTAATTCCGTTGTTTTTATTCAAATTCTGTTCTTTTCATTCAAATTGTGTTGTTTTCATTCAAATTCTGTTCTTTTCATTCTAATTCCGTTGTTTTTATTCAAATTCTGTTCTTTTCATTCAAATTCTGTTCTTTGTTCTCAAATTCGGTTCTTTTCATTCAAATTATGTTGTTTTTATTCAAATTCTGTTCTTTTCATTCAAATTCCATTGTTTTCATTCAAAGTCTGTCCTTTTCATTCAAATTCTGTTGTTTGTTCTCAAATTCTGTTCTTTTCATTCAAATTGTGTTATTTTCATTCAAATTCTGTTCTTTTCATTGTAATTCTGTTGTTTTCATTCAAATTCTGTTCTTTTCATTCAAATTCTGTTCTTTTCATTCAAATGCTGTTCTTTTCATTCAAATGCTGTTGTTTGTTTTTAAATTCTGTTGTTTTCATTCAAATTCTCTTCTTTTCATTCTATTTCTGTTGTTGTCATTCTAATTCCGTTGCTTTCATTCAAATTGTGTTGTTTTTATTTAAATTCCGTTGTTTTCATTCAAATTCTGTTGTTTTCATTCAAATTCCGTTCTTTCCTTTAAAATTCCATTGTTTTCATTGTACTTCTTCAGTTTTCATTCTGGTTCTGTTATTTTCATTCAAATTCTATTCTTTTCATTCTAATTCTGTTGTTTTCATTCAAATTCTGATCTTTTCATTCTACTTCTTTAGTTTTCATTCTAATTCTGTTTTTGTCATTCAAATTCTCATCTTTTCATTCTAATTCCGTTGCTTTTATTCAAATTCTGTTCCATTTGTTCTAATTCTGTTCTTTTCATTCAAATTCCGTTGTTTTGATTCAAAATCCTATACTTTTCATTCAAATGCTGTTGTTTTGATTCAAAATCCTGTACTTTTCATTCAAATGCTGTTGTTTGTTTTTAAATTCTGTTGTTTTCATTCAAATTCTGTTGTTTTCATTCAAATTCTGTTCTTTTCATTGTAATTCCGTTGCTTTCATTCTAATTCTCTTCTTGTAATTCAAATTTTGTTCTTTTCATTCTACATCCGTTGTTTTCATTCAAATTCCGTTGTTTTCATTCAAATTCCGTTGTTTTCATTCAAATTCCGTTGTTTTCATTCAAATGCTGTTCTTTTCATTCAAATGCTGTTGTTTTTATTTAAATTCCGTTGTTTTCATTCAAATTCTGTTGTTTTCATTCTACTTTTTCAGTTTTCATTCTAATTCTCCAGTTTTCATTCAAATCCTATTGTTTGTTCTCAAATTCCGTTGTTTTCGTTCATATTCTGTTCTTTTCATTCAAATGTTATTCTTTCCTTTAAAATTCCGTTGTTTTCATTCAAATTCTGTTCTTTTCATTCTAATTCCGTTGTTTTTATTCAAATTCTGTTCTTTTCATTCAAATTGTGTTGTTTTCATTCAAATTCTGTTCTTTTCATTCTAATTCCGTTGTTTTTATTCAAATTCTGTTCTTTTCATTCAAATTCTGTTCTTTGTTCTCAAATTCGGTTCTTTTCATTCAAATTATGTTGTTTTTATTCAAATTCTGTTCTTTTCATTCAAATTCCATTGTTTTCATTCAAAGTCTGTCCTTTTCATTCAAATTCTGTTGTTTGTTCTCAAATTCTGTTCTTTTCATTCAAATTGTGTTATTTTCATTCAAATTCTGTTCTTTTCATTGTAATTCTGTTGTTTTCATTCAAATTCTGTTCTTTTCATTCAAATTCTGTTCTTTTCATTCAAATGCTGTTCTTTTCATTGTAATTCTGTTGTTTTCATTCATATTCTGTTCTTTTCAGTCAAATGTTATTCTTTCCTTTAAAATTCCGTTGTTTTCATTCAAATTCTGTTCTTTTCATTCTAATTCCGTTGTTTTTATTCAAATTCTGTTCTTTTCATTCAAATTGTGTTGTTTTCATTCAAATTCTGTTCTTTTCATTCTAATTCCGTTGTTTTTATTCAAATTCTGTTCTTTTCATTCAAATTCTGTTCTTTGTTCTCAAATTCGGTTCTTTTCATTCAAATTATGTTGTTTTTATTCAAATTCTGTTCTTTTCATTCAAATTCCATTGTTTTCATTCAAAGTCTGTCCTTTTCATTCAAATTCTGTTGTTTGTTCTCAAATTCTGTTCTTTTCATTCAAATTGTGTTATTTTCATTCAAATTCTGTTCTTTTCATTGTAATTCTGTTGTTTTCATTCAAATTCTGTTCTTTTCATTCAAATTCTGTTCTTTTCATTCAAATGCTGTTCTTTTCATTCAAATGCTGTTGTTTGTTTTTAAATTCTGTTGTTTTCATTCAAATTCTCTTCTTTTCATTCTATTTCTGTTGTTGTCATTCTAATTCCGTTGCTTTCATTCAAATTGTGTTGTTTTTATTTAAATTCCGTTGTTTTCATTCAAATTCTGTTGTTTTCATTCAAATTCCGTTCTTTCCTTTAAAATTCCATTGTTTTCATTGTACTTCTTCAGTTTTCATTCTGGTTCTGTTATTTTCATTCAAATTCTATTCTTTTCATTCTAATTCTGTTGTTTTCATTCAAATTCTGATCTTTTCATTCTACTTCTTTAGTTTTCATTCTAATTCTGTTTTTGTCATTCAAATTCTCATCTTTTCATTCTAATTCCGTTGCTTTTATTCAAATTCTGTTCCATTTGTTCTAATTCTGTTCTTTTCATTCAAATTCCGTTGTTTTGATTCAAAATCCTATACTTTTCATTCAAATGCTGTTGTTTTGATTCAAAATCCTGTACTTTTCATTCAAATGCTGTTGTTTGTTTTTAAATTCTGTTGTTTTCATTCAAATTCTGTTGTTTTCATTCAAATTCTGTTCTTTTCATTGTAATTCCGTTGCTTTCATTCTAATTCTCTTCTTGTAATTCAAATTTTGTTCTTTTCATTCTACATCCGTTGTTTTCATTCAAATTCCGTTGTTTTCATTCAAATTCCGTTGTTTTCATTCAAATTCCGTTGTTTTCATTCAAATGCTGTTCTTTTCATTCAAATGCTGTTGTTTTTATTTAAATTCCGTTGTTTTCATTCAAATTGTGTTGTTTTTATTCAAATTCCGTTGTTTTCATTCAAATTCCGTTGTTTTCATTCAAATGCTGTCCTTTTCATTCAAATGCTGTTGTTTTTATTTAAATTCCGTTGTTTTCATTCAAATTGTGTTGTTTTTATTCAAATTCTGTTGTTTTCATTCTAATTCCATTGTTTTCTTTCAAATTCTGTTGTTTTCATTCAAATTCTGTTCGTTTCATTCAAATTCTGTTCGTTTCATTCAAATTCTATTGTTTTCGTTCAAATTCTGTTGTTTTCATTCAAATTCTGTGGTTTTTTCATTCTAATTCTGTTGTTTTTGTTCTAATTCCGTTATTTTCATTCAAATTCCGTTCTTTTAATTCTAATTCTGTTGTTTTCATTCTAATTCTGTTGTTTTCATTCTAATTCTGTTGGTTTCATTGGAATTCTGTTCTTTTCATTCTAATTCTGTTGTTGTCATTCTAATTCCGTTGCTTTCATTCAAATTGTGTTGTTTTTGTTTAAATTCCATTGTTTTCATTCTAATTCCATTGCTTTCATTCAAATGCTGTTGTTTGTTTTTAAATTCTGTTGTTTTCATTCAAATTCTGTTCTTTTCATTCTAATTCCGTTGTTTTCATTCAAATTCCGTTGTTTGTTCTCAAATTCCGTTGTTTTCATTCTAATTCCGTTGTTTTAATTCAAATTCTGTTGTTTGTTCTCAAATTCTGTTAATTTCATTCTAATTTTGTTGTTTTTGTTCTAATTCCGTTATTTTCATTGGAATTCTGTTCTTTTAATTCTAATTCTGTTGTTTTCATTCTAATTCTGTTGTTTTCATTCTAATTCCATTGCTTTCATTCAAATTGTGTTGTTTTTATTTAAATTCCGTTGTTTTCATTCAAATTCCGTTGCTTTCATTCAAATTGTGTTGTTTTTATTTAAATTCCGTTGTTGTCATTCAAATTCTGATCTTTTCATTCTACTTCTTTAGTTTTCATTCTAATTCTGTTTTTGTCATTCAAATTCTGATCTTTTCATTCTAATTCCGTTGCTTTTATTCAAATTCTGTTCCACTTGTTCTAATTCTGTTCTTTTCATTCAAATTCCGTTGTTTTGATTCAAAATCCTGTTCTTTTCATTCAAATGCTGTTGTTTGTTTTTAAATTCTGTTCTTTTCATTCTACATCCGTTGTTTTCATTCTATTTCTGTTGTTGTCATTCTAATCCCATTGTTTTCATTCAAATTCCGTTGCTTTCATTCAAATTGTGTTGTTTTTATTTAAATTCCGTTGTTTTCATTCAAATTCTGTTGTTTTCATTCAAATTGTATTGTTTTTATTTAAATTCCGTTGTTTTCATTCAAATTCTGTTGTTTTCATTCAAATTCCGTTGCTTTTATTTAAATTCCGTTGTTTTCATTCTAATTCCGTTGCTTTCATTCAAATTCTGTTGTTTGTTTTTAAATTCTGTTGTTTTCATTCAAATTCTGTTCTTTTCATTCAAATTCTGTTCTTTTCATTGTAATTCCGTTGCTTTCATTCTAATTCTCTTCTTTTCATTCAAATTTTGTTCTTTTCATTGTACATCCGTTGTTTTCATTCAAATTCCGTTGTTTTCATTCAAATTCCGTTGTTTTCATTCAAATTCCGTTGTTTTCATTCAAATGCTGTTCTTTTCATTCAAATGCTGTTGTTTGTTTTTAAATTCTGTTGTTTTCATTCAAATTCTCTTCTTTTCATTCTATTTCTGTTGTTGTCATTCTAATTCCGTTGCTTTCATTCAAATTGTGTTATTTTTATTTAAATTCTGTTGTTTTCATTCAAATTCTGTTGTTTTCATTCAAATTCCGTTCTTTCCTTTAAAATTCCGTTGTTTTCATTGTACTTCTTCAGTTTTCATTCTGATTCTGTTCTTTTCATTCAAATTCTGTTCTTTTCATTCTAATTCCGTTGCTATCATTCAAAATATGTTGTTTTCTTTCAACATCTGTTATTTTCATTCAAATTCTGTTCTTTTCATTCTAATTCCGTTGTTTTCATTCAAATTCTGTTGTTTTCATTCTACTTTTTCAGTTTTCATTCTAATTCTCCAGTTTTCATTCAAATCCTATTGTTTGTTCTCAAATTCCGTTGTTTTCGTTCATATTCTGTTCTTTTCATTCAAATGTTATTCTTTCCTTTAAAATTCCGTTGTTTTCATTCAAATTCTGTTGTTTTCATTCAAATTGTGTTGTTTTCATTCAAATTCTGTTCTTTTCATTCTAATTCCGTTGTTTTTATTCAAATTCTTTAGTTTTCATTCAAATTGTGTTGTTTTCATTCAAATTCTGTTCTTTTCATTCTAATTCCGTTGTTTTTATTCAAATTCTGTTCTTTTCATTCAAATTCTGTTCTTTGTTCTCAAATTCGGTTCTTTTCATTCAAATTCTGTTGTTTTTATTCAAATTCTGTTCTTTTCATTCAAATTCCATTGTTTTCATTCAAAGTCTGTCCTTTTCATTCAAATTCTGTTGTTTGCTCTCAAATTCTGTTCTTTCCATTCAAATTGTGTTATTTTCATTCAAATTCTGTTCTTTTCATTGTAATTCTGTTGTTTTCATTCAAATTCTGTTCTTTTCATTCAAATTCTGTTCTTTTCATTCAAATTGTGTTGTTTTTATTTAAATTCCGTTGTTTTCATTCAAATTCTGTTCTTTTCATTCAAATTCTGTTCTTTTCATTGTAATTCCGTTGCTTTCATTCTAATTCTCTTCTTTTCATTCAAATTTTGTTCTTTTCATTCTACATCCGTTGTTTTCATTCAAATTCCGTTGTTTTCATTCAAATTCCGTTGTTTTCATTCAAAATCCTGTTCTTTTCATTCAGATGCTGTTGTTTGTTTTTAAATTCTGTTGTTTTCATTCAAATTCTGTTCTTTTCATTCTACTTCTTTAGTTTTCATTCTAATTCTGTTTTTGTCATTCAAATTCCGTTGTTTTCATTCAAATTCCGTTGTTTTCATTCTAATTCCGTTGTTTTCATTCAAATTCTGTTGTTTTCATTCAAATTCCGTTGTTTTCATTCAAATTCCGTTGTTTTCATTCAAAATCCTGTTCTTTTCATTCAGATGCTGTTGTTTGTTTTTAAATTCTGTTGTTTTCATTCAAATTCTGTTCTTTTCATTCTACTTCTTTAGTTTTCATTCTAATTCTGTTTTTGTCATTCAAATTCCGTTGTTTTCATTCAAATTCCGTTGTTTTCATTCTAATTCCGTTGTTTTCATTCAAATTCCGTTGTTTTCATTCAAATTCCGTTGTTTTCATTCTAATTCCGTTGTTTTCATTCTAATTCCGTTGTTTTCATTCAAATTCTGTTGTTTGTTCTCAAATTCTGTTAATTTCATTCTAATTCTGTTGTTTTTGTTCTAATTCCGTTATTTTCATTCAAATTCTGTTCTTTTAATTCTAATTCTGTTCTTTTCATTCAAATTCTGTTGTTTTCATTCTAATTCCGTTGTTTTCATTGGAATTCTGTTCTTTTCATTCTACTTCTGTTGTTGTCATTCTAATTCCGTTGCTTTCATTCAAATTGTGTTGTTTTTATTTAAATTCTGTTCTTTTCATTCAAATTCTCTTCTTTTCATTCTACTTCTTTAGTTTTCATTCTAATTCTGTTTTTGTCATTCAAATTCCATTGTTTGTTTTCAAATTCCGTTCTTTTCATTCTAATTCCGTTGTTTTCATTCTAATTCCGTTGTTTTCATTCAAATTCTGTTGTTTGCTCTCAAATTCTGTTAATTTCATTCTAATTTTGTTGTTTTTGTTCTAATTGCGTTGTTTTCATTCAAATTCTGTTCTTTTAATTCTAATTCTGTTGTTTTCATTCTAATTCTGTTCTTTTCATTCTAATTCCGTTGTTTTCATTGGAATTCTGTTCTTTTCATTCTACTTCTGTTGTTGTCATTCTAATTCCGTTGCTTTCATTCAAATTGTGTTGTTTTTATTTAAATTCCGTTGTTTTCATTCTAATTCCGTTGTTTTCATTCAAATTGTGTTGTTTTTATTTAAATTCCATTGTTTTCATTCAAATTCTGATCTTTTCATTCTAATTCCGTTGCTTTCATTCAAATTCTGTTCTTTTCATTTAAATGCTGTTCTTTCCTTTAAAATTCCATTGTTTTCATTCAAATTCTGTTCCTTTTATTCAAATTCTCTTCCTTTTCATTCAAATTCCGTTGTTTTCATTCAAATTCTGTTCCATTTGTTCTAATTCTGTTCTTTTCATTCAAATTCCGTTGTTTTGATTCAAAATCCTGTTCTTTTCATTCAAATGCTGTTGTTTGTTTTTAAATTCTGTTGTTTTCATTCAAATTCTGTTGTTTTCATTCAAATTCTGTTCTTTTCATTCAAATTCTGTTCTTTTCATTGTAATTCCGTTGCTTTCATTCTAATTCTCTTCTTTTCATTCAAATTTTGTTCTTTTCATTCTACATCCGTTGTTTTCATTCAAATTCCGTTGTTTTCATTCAAATTCCGTTGTTTTCATTCAAAATCCTGTTCTTTTCATTCAAATGCTGTTGTTTATTTTTAAATTCTGTTGTTTTCATTCAAATTCTCTTCTTTTCATTCTACTTCTTTTGTTTTCATTCTAATTCTGTTTTTGTCATTCAAATTCCATTGTTTGTTTTCAAATTCCGTTCTTTTCATTCTAATTCCGTTGTTTTCATTCTAATTCCGTTGTTTTCATTCAAATTCTGTTGTTTGTTCTCAAATTCTGTTAATTTCATTCTAATTTTTTTTGTTTTTGTTCTAATTCCGTTGTTTTCATTCAAATTCTGTTCTTTTAATTCTAATTCTGTTGTTTTCATTCTAATTCTGTTGTTTTCATTCTAATTCCGTTGCTTTCATTGGAATTCTGTTCTTTTCATTCTACTTCTGTTGTTGTCATTCTAATTCCGTTGCTTTCATTCAAATTGTGTTGTTTTTATTTAAATTCCGTTGTTTTCATTCTAATTCCGTTGTTTTCATTCAAATTGTGTTGTTTTTATTTAAATTCCATTGTTTTCATTCAAATTCTGATCTTTTCATTCTAATTCCGTTGCTTTCATTCAAATTCTGTTCTTTTCATTTAAATGCTGTTCTTTCCTTTAAAATTCCATTGTTTTCATTCAAATTCTGTTCCTTTTATTCAAATTCTCTTCCTTTTCATTCAAATTCCGTTGTTTTCATTCAAATTCTGTTCCATTTGTTCTAATTCTGTTCTTTTCATTCAAATTCCGTTGTTTTGATTCAAAATCCTGTTCTTTTCATTCAAATGCTGTTGTTTGTTTTTAAATTCTGTTGTTTTCATTCAAATTCTGTTGTTTTCATTCAAATTCTGTTCTTTTCATTCAAATTCTGTTCTTTTCATTGTAATTCCGTTGCTTTCATTCTAATTCTCTTCTTTTCATTCAAATTTTGTTCTTTTCATTCTACATCCGTTGTTTTCATTCAAATTCCGTTGTTTTCATTCAAATTCCGTTGTTTTCATTCAAAATCCTGTTCTTTTCATTCAAATGCTGTTGTTTGTTTTTAAATTCCATTGTTTTCATTCAAATTCCGTTGTTTTCATTCTAATTCCGTTGTTTTCATTCAAATTCCGTTGTTTTCATTCTAATTCCGTTGTTTTCATTCAAATTCTGTTGTTTGTTCTCAAATTCTGTTAATTTCATTCTAATTCTGTTGTTTTTGTTCTAATTCCGTTATTTTCATTCAAATTCTGTTCTTTTAATTCTAATTCTGTTCTTTTCATTCAAATTCTGATCTTTTCATTCTAATTCCGTTGCTTTCATTCAAATTCTGTTCTTTTCATTCTACTTCTGTTGTTGTCATTCTAATTCCATTGCTTTCATTCAAATTGTGTTGTTTTTATTTAAATTCCGTTGTTTTCATTCTAATTCCGTTGCTTTCATTCAAATTGTGTTGTTTTTATTTAAATTCCGTTGTTTTCATTCAAATTCTGTTGTTTTCATTCAAATTGTGTTGTTTTTATTTAAATTCCGTTGTTTTCATTCTAATTCCGTTGTTTTCATTGTACTTCTTCAGTTTTCATTCTGGTTCTGTTATTTTCATTCAAATTCTGTTCTTTTCATTCTAATTCTGTTTTTGTCATTCAAATTCTGATCTTTTCATTCTAATTCCATTGTTTCATTCAAATTCCGTTGCTTTCATTCAAATTGTGTTGTTTTTATTTAAATTCCGTTGTTTTCATTCAAATTCTGTTGTTTTCATTCAAATTGTGTTGTTTTTATTTAAATTCCGTTGTTTTCATTCAAATTCTGTTGTTTTCATTCAACTTCCGTTGCTTTTATTTAAATTCCGTTGTTTACATTCTAATTCCGTTGCTTTCATTCAAATTCCGTTGCTTTTATTTAAATTCCGTTGTTTTCATTCTAATTCCGTTGCTTTCATTCAAATTGTGTTGTTTTTATTTAAATTCCGTTGTTTTCATTCAAATTCCGTTGTTTTCATTCAAATTGCGTTGTTTTCATTCAAATTCCGTTGCTTTTATTCAAATTCCGTTGTTTTCATTCTAATTCCGTTGCTTTCATTCAAATTCCGTTGCTTTTATTTAAATTCCGTTGTTTTCATTCTAATTCCGTTATTTTCATTCAAATTCTGTTCTTTTCATTCTAATTCTGTTTTTGTCATTCAAATTCTGTGGTTTTTTCATTCAAATTTCGTTGCTTTTATTCAAATTCTGTTCCATTTCTTCAAATTCTGTTCTTTTCATTCAAATTCCGTTGTTTTGATTCAAAATCCTGTACTTTTCATTCAAATGCTGTTGTTTGTTTTTAAATTCTGTTGTTTTCATTCAAATTCCGTTCTTTTCATTGTAATTCCTTTGCTTTCATTCTAATTCTCTTCTTTTCATTCAAATTTTGTTCTTTTCATTCTACATCCGTTGTTTTCATTCAAATTCCGTTGTTTTCATTCAAATTCCGTTGTTTTCATTCAAAATCCTGTTCTTTTCATTCAAATGCTGTTGTTTGTTTTTAAATTCTGTTGTTTTCATTCAATTTCTCTTCTTTTCATTTTATTTCTGTTGTTGTCATTCTAATTCCATTGTTTTCATTCAAACTGTGTTGTTTTTATTTAAATTCCGTTGTTTTCATTCAAATTGTGTTGTTTTTATTCAAATTCTGTTGTTTTCATCCAAATTCCGTTGTTTTCATTCAAATTCCGTTGTTTTCATTCAAATTCTATTGTTTGTTTTCAAATTCCGTTGTTTTCATTCAAATTCTGTTGTTTTCATTCAAATTCTGTTGTTTGTTATCAAATTCCGTTGTTTTCATTCAAATTCTGTTGTTTTCATTCTAATTCTGTTGTTTTCATTCAAATTCTGTTCGTTTCATTCAAATTCTGTTCTTTTCATTCAAATTCTATTGTTTTCGTTCAAATTCCGTTGTTTTCATTCAAATTCCGTTGTCTTCATTCAAAATCCTGTTCTTTTCATTCAAATGCTGTTGTTTATTTTTAAATTCTGTTGTTTTCATTCAAATTCTCTTCTTTTCATTCTACTTCTTTAGTTTTCATTCTAATTCTGTTTTTGTCATTCAAATTCCGTTGTTTGTTTTCAAATTCTGTTGTTTTCATTCTTATTCCATTGTTTTCTTTCAAATTCTGTTGTTTTCATTCAAATTCTGTTCGTTTCATTCAAATTCTATTGTTTTCGTTCAAATTCTGTTGTTTTCATTCAAATTCTGTGGTTTTTTCATTCTAATTCTGTTGTTTTTGTTCTAATTCCGTTATTTTCATTCAAATTCCGTTCTTTTAATTCTAATTCTGTTGTTTTCATTCTAATTCTGTTGTTTTCATTCTAATTCTGTTGGTTTCATTGGAATTCTGTTCTTTTCATTCTAATTCTGTTGTTGTCATTCTAATTCCGTTGCTTTCATTCAAATTGTGTTGTTTTTGTTTAAATTCCGTTGTTTTCATTCTAATTCCATTGCTTTCATTCAAATTGTGTTGTTTTTATTTAAATTCCGTTGTTTTCATTCAAATTCCGTTGCTTTCATTCAAATTGTGTTGTTTTTATTTAAATTCCGTTGTTGTCATTCAAATTCTGATCTTTTCATTCTACTTCTTTAGTTTTCATTCTAATTCTGTTTTTGTCATTCAAATTCTGATCTTTTCATTCTAATTCCGTTGCTTTTATTCAAATTCTGTTCCACTTGTTCTAATTCTGTTCTTTTCATTCAAATTCCGTTGTTTTGATTCAAAATCCTGTTCTTTTCATTCAAATGCTGTTGTTTGTTTTTAAATTCTGTTGTTTTCATTCAAATTCTCTTCTTTTCATTCTATTTCTGTTGTTGTCATTCTAATTCCATTGTTTTCATTCAAATTCCGTTGCTTTCATTCAAATTGTGTTGTTTTTATTTAAATTCCGTTGTTTTCATTCAAATTCTGTTGTTTTCATTCAAATTGTGTTGTTTTTATTTAAATTCCGTTGTTTTCATTCAAATTGCGTTGTTTTCATTCAAATTCCGTTGCTTTTATTTAAATTCCGTTGTTTTCATTCTAATTCCGTTGCTTTCATTCAAATGCTGTTGTTTGTTTTTAAATTCTGTTGTTTTCATTCAAATTCTGTTCTTTTCATTCAAATTCTGTTCTTTTCATTGTAATTCCGTTGCTTTCATTCTAATTCTCCTCTTTTCATTCAAATGTTGTTCTTTTCATTCTACATCCGTTGTTTTCATTCAAATTCCGTTGTTTTCATTCAAATTCCGTTGTTTTCATTCAAAATCCTGTTCTTTTCATTCAATTGCTGTCGTTTATTTTTAAATTCTGTTGTTTTCATTCAAATTCTCTTCTTTTCATTCTACTTCTTTAGTTTTCATTCTAATTCTGTTTTTGTCATTCAAATTCCGTTGTTTGTTTTCAAATTCCGTTGTTTTCATTCTAATTCCGTTGTTTTCATTCAAATTCCGTTGTTTGTTCTCAAATTCCGTTGTTTTCATTCTAATTCCGTTGTTTTAATTCAAATTCTGTTGTTTGTTCTCAAATTCTGTTAATTTCATTCTAATTTTGTTGTTTTTGTTCTAATTCCGTTATTTTCATTGGAATTCTGTTCTTTTAATTCTAATTCTGTTGTTTTCATTCTAATTCTGTTGTTTTCATTCTAATTCCATTGCTTTCATTCAAATTGTGTTGTTTTTATTTAAATTCCGTTGTTTTCATTCAAATTCCGTTGCTTTCATTCAAATTGTGTTGTTTTTATTTAAATTCCGTTGTTGTCATTCAAATTCTGATCTTTTCATTCTACTTCTTTAGTTTTCATTCTAATTCTGTTTTTGTCATTCAAATTCTGATCTTTTCATTCTAATTCCGTTGCTTTTATTCAAATTCTGTTCCACTTGTTCTAATTCTGTTCTTTTCATTCAAATTCCGTTGTTTTGATTCAAAATCCTGTTCTTTTCATTCAAATGCTGTTGTTTGTTTTTAAATTCTGTTGTTTTCATTCAAATTCTCTTCTTTTCATTCTATTTCTGTTGTTGTCATTCTAATCCCATTGTTTTCATTCAAATTCCGTTGCTTTCATTCAAATTGTGTTGTTTTTATTTAAATTCCGTTGTTTTCATTCAAATTCTGTTGTTTTCATTCAAATTGTATTGTTTTTATTTAAATTCCGTTGTTTTCATTCAAATTCTGTTGTTTTCATTCAAATTCCGTTGCTTTTATTTAAATTCCGTTGTTTTCATTCTAATTCCGTTGCTTTCATTCAAATTCTGTTGTTTGTTTTTAAATTCTGTTGTTTTCATTCAAATTCTGTTCTTTTCATTCAAATTCTGTTCTTTTCATTGTAATTCCGTTGCTTTCATTCTAATTCTCTTCTTTTCATTCAAATTTTGTTCTTTTCATTGTACATCCGTTGTTTTCATTCAAATTCCGTTGTTTTCATTCAAATTCCGTTGTTTTCATTCAAATTCCGTTGTTTTCATTCAAATGCTGTTCTTTTCATTCAAATGCTGTTGTTTGTTTTTAAATTCTGTTGTTTTCATTCAAATTCTCTTCTTTTCATTCTATTTCTGTTGTTGTCATTCTAATTCCGTTGCTTTCATTCAAATTGTGTTATTTTTATTTAAATTCTGTTGTTTTCATTCAAATTCTGTTGTTTTCATTCAAATTCCGTTCTTTCCTTTAAAATTCCGTTGTTTTCATTGTACTTCTTCAGTTTTCATTCTGATTCTGTTCTTTTCATTCAAATTCTGTTCTTTTCATTCTAATTCCGTTGCTATCATTCAAAATATGTTGTTTTCTTTCAACATCTGTTATTTTCATTCAAATTCTGTTCTTTTCATTCTAATTCCGTTGTTTTCATTCAAATTCTGTTGTTTTCATTCTACTTTTTCAGTTTTCATTCTAATTCTCCAGTTTTCATTCAAATCCTATTGTTTGTTCTCAAATTCCGTTGTTTTCGTTCATATTCTGTTCTTTTCATTCAAATGTTATTCTTTCCTTTAAAATTCCGTTGTTTTCATTCAAATTCTGTTGTTTTCATTCAAATTGTGTTGTTTTCATTCAAATTCTGTTCTTTTCATTCTAATTCCGTTGTTTTTATTCAAATTCTGTTCTTTTCATTCAAATTGTGTTGTTTTCATTCACATTCTGTTCTTTTCATTCTAATTCCGTTGTTTTTATTCAAATTCTGTTCTTTTCATTCAAATTCTGTTCTTTGTTCTCAAATTCGGTTCTTTTCATTCAAATTCTGTTGTTTTTATTCAAATTCTGTTCTTTTCATTCAAATTCCATTGTTTTCATTCAAAGTCTGTCCTTTTCATTCAAATTCTGTTGTTTGTTCTCAAATTCTGTTCTTTTCATTCAAATTGTGTTGTTTTCATTCAAATTCTGTTCTTTTCATTGTAATTCTGTTGTTTTCATTTAAATTCTGTTCTTTTCATTCAAATTCTGTTCTTTTCATTCAAATTGTGTTGTTTTTATTTAAATTCCGTTGTTTTCATTCAAATTCCGTTGTTTTCATTCAAATGCTGTTCTTTTCATTCAAATGCTGTTGTTTGTTTTTAAATTCTGTTGTTTTCATTCAAATTCTCTTCTTTTCATTCTATTTCTGTTGTTGTCATTCTAATTCCGTTGCTTTCATTCAAATTGTGTTGTTTTTATTTAAATTCCGTTGTTTTCATTCAAATTCTGTTGTTTTCATTCAAATTCCGTTCTTTCCTTTAAAATTCCGTTGTTTTCATTGTACTTCTTCAGTTTTCATTCTGATTCTATTCTTTTCATTCTAATTCCGTTGCTATCATTCAAAATCTGTTGTTTTCTTTCAACATCTGTTATTTTCATTCAAATTCTGTTCTTTTCATTCTAATTCCGTTGTTTTCATTCAAATTCTGTTGTTTTCATTCTACTTTTTCAGTTTTCATTCAAATTCTATTGTTTTCATTCTAATTCTGTTGTTTTTGTTCTAATTCCGTTATTTTCATTCAAATTCTGTTCTTTTAATTCTAATTCTGTTGTTTTCATTCTAATTCTGTTGTTTTCATTCTAATTCTGTTGGTTTCATTGGAATTCTGTTCTTTTCATTCTACTTCTGTTGTTGTCATTCTAATTGCGTTGCTTTCATTCAAATTGTGTTGTTTTTATTTAAATTCCGTTGTTTTCATTCTAATTCCGTTGCTTTCATTCAAATTGTGTTGTTTTTATTTAAATTCCGTTGTTTTCATTCAAATTCTGTTGTTTTCACTGTACTTCTTCAGTTTTCATTCTGGTTCTGTTATTTTCATTCAAATTCTGTTCTTTTCATTCTAATTCTGTTGTTTTCATTCTAATTCTGTTCTTTTCATTCTACTTCTTTAGTTTTCATTCTAATTCTGTTTTTGTCATTCAAATTCTGATCTTTTCATTCTAATTCCGTTGCTTTTATTCAAATTCTGTTCTTTTCATTTAAATGCTGTTCTTTCCGTTAAAATTCCATTGTTTTCACTCAAATTCTGTTCCTTTTATTCAAATTCTCTTCCTTTTCATTCAAATTCCGTTGTTTTCATTCAAATTCTGTTGTTTTCATTCTACTTTTTCAGTTTTCATTCAAATTCTATTGTTTTCATTCAAATTCTGTTCTTTCCTTTAAAATTCTGTTGTTTTCATTGTACTTCTTCAGTTTTCATTCTGATTCTGTTCTTTTCATTCAGATTCTGTTCTTTTCATTCTAATTCCGTTGCTATCATTCAAAATCTGTTGTTTTCTTTCAACATCTGTTATTTTCATTCAAATTCTGTTCTTTTCATTCTAATTCCGTTGTTTTTATTCAAATTCCGTTGTTTTCATTCAAAATCCTGTTCTTTTCATTCAAATGCTGTTGTTTGTTTTTAAATTCCGTTGTTTTCATTCAAATTCTCTTCTTTTCATTCTCTTTCTGTTGTTGTCATTCTAATTCCATTGTTTTCATTCAAATGCTGTTGTTTTTATTTAAATTCCGTTGTTTTCATTCAAATTGTGTTGTTTTTATTCAAATTCTGTTCTTTTCATTCAAATTCTGTTCTTTTCATTCAAATTGTGTTGTTTTCATTCAAATTCCATTGTTTTCATTCAAAGTCTGTTCTTTTCATTCAAATTGTGTTGTTTTCATTCAAATTGTGTTGTTTTCATTCAAAGTCTGTTCTTTTCATTCTAATTCTGTTCTTTTCATTCTAATTCTATTGTTTTTATTCAAATTCTGTTCTTTTCATTCAAATTCCGTTGTTTGTTCTGAAATTCCGTTGTTTTCATTCAAATACTGTTCTTTTCATTCAAATGCTGTTCTTTCCTTTAAAATTCCGTTGTTTTCATTCAAATTCTGTTCTTTTCATTCAAATTGTATTGTTTTGATTCAAATTCTGTTGTTTTCATTCAAATTCCATTGTTTTCATCCAAAGTCTGTTCTTTTCATTCAAATTCCGTTGTTTTCATTCAAATTCTGTTGTTTGTTCTCAAATTTTGTTGTTTTCATTCAAATTGTGTTGTTTTCATTCAAATTCTTTTCTTTTCAGTGTAATTCTGTTGTTTTCATTCTAATTGTGTTGTTTCTATTCAAATTCCGTTGTTTTCATTCTAATTCCGTTGTTTTCATTCAAATTCTATTGTTTGTTCTCAAATTCCGTTGCTTTCATTCAGATTCTGTTGTTTTCATTCAAATTCTGTTCTTTTCATTCAAATTCTGTTGTTTGTTCTCAAATTCTGTTGTTTTCATTCAAATTTTGTTCTTTCATTCAACTTCTGTTCTTTTCATTCTAATTCTGTTGTTTGTTCTCAAATTCTGTTCTTTTCATTCAAATTCTGTTGTTTTCATTCAAATTCTCTTCTTTTCATTCTATTTCTGTTGTTGTCATTCTAATTCCATTGTTTTCATTCAAATTGTGTTGTTTTTATTTAAATTCCGTTGTTTTCATTCAAATTGTGTTGTTTTTATTCCAATTCTGTTCTTTTCATTCAAATTCTGTTCTTTTCATTCAAATTCTGTTCTTTTCATTCAAATTGTGTTGTTTTGATTCAAATTCTGTTATTTTCATTCAAATTCCATTGTTTTGATTCAAAGTCTGTTCTTTTCATTCAAATTGTGTTGTTTTGATTCAAATTGTGTTGTTTTCATTCAAATTCAATTGTTTTCATTCAAAGTCTGTTCTTTTCATTCTAATTCTGTTCTTTTCATTCTAATTCTATTGTTTTTATTCAAATTCTGTTCTTTTCATTCAAATTCCATTGTTTGTTCTCAAATTCCGTTGTTTTCATTCAAATACTGTTCTTTTCATTCAAATGCTGTTCTTTCCTTTAAAATTCCGTTGTTTTCATTCAAATTCTGTTCTTTTCATTCAAATTCTGTTGTTTTGATTCAAATTCTGTTGTTTTCATTCAAATTCCATTGTTTTCATTCAAAGTCTGTTCTTTTCATTCTAATTCTGTTGTTTTCATTCAAATTCTGTTGTTTGTTCTCAAATTTTGTTGTTTTCATTCAAATTGTGTTGTTTTCATTCAAATTCTTTTCTTTTCAGTGTAATTCTGTTGTTTTCATTCTAATTGTGTTGTTTCTATTCAAATTCCGTTGTTTTCATTCTAATTCCGTTGTTTTCATTCAAATTCTGTTTTTATTCTACTTCCATTGTTTTCCTTCTAATTCTGTCGTTTTCCTTCTACTTCTGTTGCTTTCATTCAAATTCTATTGTTTGTTCTCAAATTCCGTTGCTTTCATTCAAATTCTGTTGTTTTCATTCAAATTCTGTTGTTTTCATTCAAATTCTGTTGTTTGTTCTCAAATTCTGTTGTTTTCATTCAAATTCTGTTCTTTTCATTCTAATTCCGTTGTTTTCATTCAAATTCTGTTCTTTTCATTGAAATTTTGTTCTTTTCATTCAAATTCTGTTCTTTTCATTCTAATTCCGTTGTTTTCATTCAAATTCCGTTGTTTTCATTCAAAAGCTGTTCTTTCCTTTTAAATTCCGTTCTTTTCATTCAAATGCTGTTCTTTCCTTTAAAATTCCATTGTTTTCATTCAAATGCTGTTCTTTTCATTCAAATTCCGTTGCTTTCATTCAAATTCTTTTCTTTTCATTCAAATTCTGTCCTTTTCATTCAAATTCTGTTGTTTGTTCTCAAATTCTGTTGTTTTCATTCATATTCCGTTGTTTTCATTCAAATTCGGTTCTTTTCTTTCAAATTCTGTTCTTTTTAAATTTGAATGAAAATAACAGCATTTGAATGAAAACAATAGAATTTGAAAACAAACAACAGAATCTGAATGAGTACAACGGAATTTGAATGAAAACAAAAGAATTTAAATGAAAACAACAGAATTTGAATTAAAAAACAGAATTTGAATGAAAACAACTGAATTTTAATGAAAACAACAGATTTTGAATGAAAACAACAGAATTTGAATGAAAAATGAAATTTGAAAGAAAACAAAAACATCTGAACGAAAAACAACAGAATTTGAATGAAAATAAAAGAATTTGAGTGAAAAGAACAGAAGTTGAATAAAAACAACAGACTTTGAATGCAAATAAAAGAATTTGAATGAAAACAGCAGAATTTGAATGAAAACAACAGAATTTGAATGAAAATAAAAGAATTTGAGTGAAAAGAACAGAAGTTAAATGAAAACAACAGAATTTGAATGAAAAATGAAATTTGAAAGAAAACAAAAATATCTGAACGAAAAACAACAGAATTTGAATGAAAACAACAGAATTTGAATGAAAATAAAAAAATTTGAGTGAAAAGAACAGAAGTTGAATGAAAACAACAGACTTTGAATGCAAATAAAAGAATTTGAATGAAAACAGCAGAATTTGAATGAAAACAACAGAATTTGAATGAAAACAACAGAAGTTGGATGAGGGGTGGCCATTTGCCGCAACCCAATGGGGGTCAATAGATGAAGACAGGACAAAGACATGCTGTGGAAGTGAGCCAGTAACTGTGATTGGTCAGATCGTACCAGTCTCGCCCCTTTTGTGTGAACACTGGGACATTCTGGGTTGTCAGGAATGGCTTCCTGTGGCTGCAGATCCTAAGTGCTGATGTTGGGATAAGTAAATCCAGATAATGCAGACTGTTAGGTCAAACTGTTGAATGTTGCCATTGTGTTTCTTAAATTTGTACAGTCTTAGTTCAAGCAGTAGGATCAAAGCCATTCCTTTGATCCTATACACTGTAAAATGTAATATTGTGTTTAATTAAAAATATTAAATAGGCTGAACTCAATTTTTATCAATTTGTTATTAGAACTCAATTTAAAAAACTTACCAGTACTTTTTATGCAAAAACGCTGATAAACTCGATTAATTTGAGTTGTCCTAACTTAGAAAAACTAAGTAAGCTGGAAGTTTTGCTTCTCAGGGCGGAAGGACGAAAGATGTGTTTTGAAAATGCCACGTGACTACCGTCCTCCTCCCTCGCGGATCAGTCCGCATGTTCACGGTGCATTTGTTATGGAATATGTTGAGCAAACCTGGAGAAGCGTCAGCTCAAGAGACTATTGTTGTCATTACTGTGGATCTTTACCTGATACACTGACTTGGTGAGTAAATGTTTACTCTTATTCAAACTGATTTTGTGGCTTCTCTTAGTTTAGCACCAGGTTTAAAATCTTGCTAGCTAGTTACTGTTAGCCTAGCATTGCTGCTGCCGCTGGGCTCATGTTACTTAAAAATTAACACCACAGCCTTAAAAACCTTACATAAAACTATGTCGGTGAAATTTTCTGTTGATCGTTTGAAATAAATAAGTGAGATAAGAGCCCAGACAAAATTCTTTGGGAGGTGCAGCCGTTAGGAGTGGGATAGGTGTGGGGGGTGGATAACAGAGCTCTCCAAAAACGTGGAAGCACTTTTGCAAATATGTGATATTTTGATAAATTAAGTAGATATTTGAGCATTACATAGCTACATTCTCGCCTGAAAATATCTTAAAAGGTTATTTTGTGACCCAGAAAGGGTAATCTGGGGAAAAGGAGGATCGCATTTGTCGGCCACGGTTGTCGGAGCCTGTGCGTACTTGTAAGCGCGGCAATGGCGGAGGAGCGCGGCTAAAAAACTTATTACTTTTTCTGGGTCACAAAATAAATTTTTAAGATATTTTCAGGCAAGAATGTAGCTGTTTAAAGTTCAAATATCTGCTCGATTTATCAAGACATCACATATTTGCAAAAATGCTCCGACGTTTTCGGAGACGTCCATTTTTTTTATGCTTTGTGGCAGCTTTAGAACATCTGTGGCATCTATTAATGCCAAATCTAGCCTTTATTTAACAAAATAAGCAAATTCTATGTTACAATGATTGCACAGCCATTAAGGATCAAATCAGTTTCTGAAATATGTTCTGTTTTTTTCTCCCTCTGCTTGCTTCTTATTGTCTTTGAGGCTCGGGACCAGCACTCCTGTTGTTGGACAGAAAGACATCAACTCAGTGGTAAGTATTTTGGTTTTCCAATATATTAGCAACTGTCAGTGACATTTATATTAATCAGGCTGAACTTTAATCATACTTTAGATCAGCCTGTTTTACTTATTGTTTTGTTTGTGCTTTGGTTTGGGGAAGTTGTTTCTTTACTGATCTTTTCCTGTCTTCTGTTATTAGACTTGAGATATGACTGCACTATGCTGTTGCTGGTGACTCCAGTTAATTCTACAAGACATGCTGTGTAAGTAAACAAACAACAACAGTTTGGTCTGCATTTCTTCAAACTTAGTTTAGAGGGTCTACACTGTATATAGTGAAGTCTGCAAGTTTTCGAACAGCAAAATTTGTTTTGTGCCCAAATCATTTTGCACATCATTAGAATGAAAGTTATTGCCCATGTTTGCATAGCCCTTTTTAAAATGATGCTTTCATGACATTACTGTATGTTGGGTGGTGGTCAGGGCTATCCAGACTGACAATTGGGACATTGAATGTCACCTCTCCGGTGGGGAGGGAGCCTGAGATTGTCTAAATTGGAGTCTGTTTTATACCAAATGCAGAAAAAATGTTTTAAGAAAGCAATTAAGTTCATGTTCCAAAAATATGATTGTTTGCTTGCAGGACACCAGGAGAGATGAGTCCTCCGTCACAGATGGTGTGGTCAGTGAAGATGGTTGCCTGCAGGTTCAAGCTCATTGCATCTCCAACCCACATCCACTGCCACTGTACTTAAGGGAAGTTAAAGACTTTCTTCTGCACCTACATTTGGATCACCTCGATCCATGACAGTCATTCAGGCAGTAATGCCTGGACTGGAAACAAGCCATCCTTAAAATATTACAACATTCCAGCTCATGTGTTGGAATGGAAAACAAATGTGTTGTTTAAATTAGAGACTGCACTTTCATTGTAAGATTATAACAGTGATGGCAATATAACTGTTTGTTGTTCAGCAGAACAGTGTCCAGTATGTTGGCTGTTGTACTTTGTTGTGTTTGAAAATAAAAGTTGGGCTCATTTTAACATCATTACAAAAATTGTTGTTTATTATTTTTAATCATATTCAGGCTACCACAAATTGTTTTTTCATTTAGTTGAACTTGAAATGTTTGTCAGCAGGTAAACAATTAATATTGTCAACAAGTCAGAAATATCAAGTTATTCTTAATACTGCAGACTTGCAATGTATAAGTTGTCCTAACAGTCATCTTAAGTAAGCTTTACTTAGTTTTTTTGAGGCAACGAGTTTCCATAATTTTTTTGAGTTCTGGGAACTAACAAGGCTGTACAGTGTACTCAAAATGAGTAAGTTGCCCTAACTTGGTCATCTTACGTAAACTTGATCCAATTTTTTTGAGTTCTGGGAACAAATGAGCTTGTACAGAGTACTCAAAATAAATAAGTTGTCCTAACTTAGTCATTTTTAGCTAAGCTTTACTCAATTTTTTTGAGGCAACGAGTTTCCATAATTTTTTTGAGTTCTGGGAACTAATTAGATTTTACAGTGTACCACCTCTAACCACTTTGTGCTGGGGGAGGTTTTATTGCAGATACATCCTATCTGGAAGATCTGCTTCTTTTGATGTAAACTTCCTGCGTTTACGACCCTTTGGTCAGCAGGAGGTAACACACACACACACACACACACACATTCTTACCTACATACAGAAGTTCACACATATACATATAATGCCTTAGAACCATGTGGGCGTTGCTTTGCTGTGTTTTGTGTGAACTGTCTCTCAATAAAAGGCAGCGAGAGGAGGCCGGATTTGGGGTCATTGTCGTGCTGGACACAGATGTGGCCTCCCTTGCGCAAGTAATCGATCGAACGCTGTTGCCTTGTTTTTCTTTCATGATGAATAAGTCTCTAGAACTAGCGGGGTTTGTGGGAACAGACCCAACACAGACAAACCCTGGCTATGATGAGCTCACTTTGCACAGCAGGGTACTGAATGCGAAACTGTCGTTCTTTTATGGATAACTCCTGTTTTGTTGAGTATCGCTTCAGGTGGTCTGAGAGCAGATGACGAGGCACTCTGAAGAAATCTATCTGCAGAATGCTGAGAGCAACAGGGTAAACACTGTCAGTACTGTGACCTCTGACCTTTAATGGGAGCTCAGAGAGCTGTCACCTGAGTGAAGCTGATGTTAGATTGTATTGGAAACATTAAAGCAGAGTTTGTATGCTGTTTTGTATGCAGTAATGGCAGAAATAATGAGCACGTCTATACAAATGAGGTGACCCTGAATCCTCCCTTAGTTATGCTGCAATAGGCATAGGCTGCTGGGGGACTCCCATGATGCACTGAGTTTTTCCTTTTCAGTCACCTTTCTCACTCACTATGTGTTAATAGACCTCTCTGCATTGAATCGTACTTGTTGTTAATCTCTGTCTCTCTTCCACAGCATGTCTTCTATCCTGTCTTCCTTCTCTCACCCCAACTGGTTGCAGCAGATGGCCACTCCTCCCTGAGCCTGGTTCTGCCAGAGGTTTCTTAATGTTAAAAGGGAGTTTTTCCTTCCCACTGTCGCCAAAGTGCTTGCTCATAGGGGTTTATTTGATTGTTGGGTTTTTCTCTGTATGTATTATTGTAGGGTCTACCTTACAATAAAGCGCCTTGAGGCAACTGTTGTTGTGATTTTGCGCTATATACATAAAATTGAATTAAATTGAATTCAGCCCATTAGGACACTCAGAGTTTCTGAATAATAATGAAAAATTATATGTGCATAAACTGAACAGAGTCTGCTGCTGTTGCAGCTCCATCGGCAAACTGGCTCTTAATCCTTAGATTTAAGTTCAATGGTCAAATCAGAATTGAGCTTCATCTGATCTGGTGGCCACAAACATATCTGAATCAAACTTTATTCAGTCTGTTATGATGAAAGTTGGGTTATGTTTTGGCTGATCTAGGGCAGAAAGCTTAGTTCGTTAAAGCTGGATCAGGACATGGCTATGAGTCTCTGCTGTGTGTGTGTGTGTGTGTGTGTGTGTGTGTGTGTGTGTGTGTGTGTGTGTGTGTGTGTGTGTGTGTGTGTGTGTGTGTGTGTGTGTGTGTGTGTGTGGATGTCTGTGGGTCTGTGTTTTTCTGTTACCTGCTCTTTGATGGTTGATTGTGGAGCTGTGAAAAGACCCTTCAGGCAAGGTGGTGCCTGTGTTTGGCTTTGCCGCTGCCACTACCCGTTTACCTGTTGTATTTGTTTTGTTCTTGTCTTGGCTTTTCTGCTGGTGTGTGATGGTCTTTCTTCTCACTGGGTGTATGATCATCAGGCTCTTCCACATATCTGGGCTGCTATGGGAAATGACAGTGTTTCTTTTCAGTGCCTTGGTGCCTTCAGGTGACTGAGGCCGCTTTGGACACAGGGAATTGGTGGGAAAACTTGTCATTTCCTTGAGTCATCAAGGGTGTTTTTGGCAGACCCAGCTGTCTCCAGTAAGTAATTTCTGATGTGCCAGCAGATTTAATAGAGTGTAAAAACTTTCTTGCTTTCTGTCTCTATTAATAAGACCCATAATATCAGACCAAATATTACCCCTCCTCCTTCCTCTCTGGGCCCATGCCTAAACCGTCCACTACTCTTAGACAAAATAAGCAATCTCTCTGAAGTGGCTCGTAAAGTGAAACCACCCTCTTGCCAACTTGACATTTTACGAACCTCACTATTCAAAAAGGTCTTTCACACCATGTGTTCTTAAGGTAATGAATAATTGCTTTGTTGCTACATATTTCAAACAGGTTATTATTTACCCTCTTTTAAAAAAGCCCAATGCTAACCCCTCCACTTGAGAATTACAGGCCAATTTCAAAACTCCCTTTTATTCCAAAAATCTGAAAAAGTGGTGGCCAACCAGCTAACAGAAGTTTGAACTGCTTAATTTCAGTCTGAGTTTTGCCAGATGCACTCCACCAAAACAGCTCTTTGTAGAGTATCAAATTATATTTTAATATGTAGAGACATGGATGAATATTCTTTTCTCTCCTTAAAGACCGTAATTATGTTATAAAGAACTGAATGGCAGCAAAATATCTGTCTTTGAATTAATAAAAAACACATGAAGTTCTGATCTGTGCACCTGACAACTTTGTTCCCATAGCCACTCCCACGTTCAGTTTCCTCCACTTTGAGAAATCTGGGTGTTACCTTTGATTAGGTGTTCAACTTGGAAAAGCATGTTGACTGTCCTGTCCAAAGTTGTTTTCATCATCTGCAGAACATTGCCCGTCTTAAATACACTGTCTCAAAGTTAAATGGAAATGATTATACATGCTTTAAGTTCATCCTGCCATGACTATTGTCATTTGTTATTTCTCTGCTTGAGCAAATCATCCCTGGATCACATACAGATGGTCCAGAATGCCCCTGTGAGGATTATCAGCAAGTTAAGCAGGTTAACCTCTCTCTAAAAGGTTCTATGTGACACCAATTTTGTCTCTTTATGCTATTTTATTTGGTGCATACCTATTTCTGTATTGTAAAACACTTTGTGAATTTTGTTATTGAAAAACGCTATATAAATAAACCGTAATTACTTACTTACTTATTTAACTTAAACAGAAACACTAATTTTTGGTGTGTTCTGTGTTGGCTTCTCTCTGGCACCAGCACAGTCAAGAGTTACCTAAAAGAAAAATATTATTAGTATTGTTATTGTTGTATGTTCACTATTCTATACAATTCAATTCAATTCAAGCTAGTGAAACCCTAAAGACACAGCGAGTGAATACTGTGACTATAAACTCTGGAGCACCCACAATTTCGTGGGGATGTACAATGACAATGAATGGCCGTTCTATTCTATTCTATTCTATTTCCTAAAGGTTGATTCTGTTCATTCGGATGTAGCGTTTTCAATGGGAGAAACGTTTGGTCACTCATCCAAGTGACTTCTTCAGTCTCAGCTGACTGCAGGTTTCCCCGACCTTATAAACAATACATTTGCACAATAACTGAAACTAGCCCAGTGAATGAACCCTTGATCATTAATATGCAAATTGTGCCATTCCCCAACTCCCTGTGGATCATGACCATTGATAAGTGGCCTTTGATCAATGGTCAATGGTCTATGATCAGTGGTTGTTGATCAATGGACATGAAAATTTGCACAAAACGTTTCTCCCATTGAAAATGCTATGTCCAGATGAACAGAATCAACCTTTTGGGATTTACTTACCGGGATGATTGAGCAGGCATCAAGACATTCTATTCTATTTTATGTATACAGTGGTCCCTTGTTTATCGCGGTAGTTACGTTCTAAAAATAACCCGCGATAGGTGAAATAGATGTTTTAAGACTGTAAACCCCCTCACTACACACTTTATACACTTTTCTCAGACAGGCATGACCATTTTCACACTTTTCTCTCTTGTTTAAACACCCTCAAAGTTGAAACCTTGGTAGAAAAATAAGTCCAGTATTATAGAATGAAACCAAAGGCACCCGCAGTTGCCTTTGACGGTGCAAAACGTTTCATCGACATTGTTGTGTTTGTTGGGGAGAAAACAAACATACAATAATGCACTTCAGAGTCACACTGCTAGCGATCGAAGATTTATGTAAATTTGACAAGCTGAACCCTTCTGTACTGTACAGCAGCGGTCCCCAACCTTTTTTGCGCCACGGACCGGTTTATGCCCGACAATATTTTCACGGACCGGTCTTTAAGGTGTCGCGGATAAATACAACAAAATAAAACTAGTACCGGTACCGAAAAAAAGGAGATTTATTCATAATACACGTGAAAAGACCCAGGAAAACCGAGTTAACGATAAAAACGATAACAAAATAACGCTGAAAACCGATAAAAACCCTGAAAACCATACATTTCACACCTGAGCCTCAACTCTCGCGGCCCGGTACCAAACGACTCACGGACCGGTACCGGTCCGAGGCCCGGGGTTGGGGACCGCTGCTGTACAGGACCACGGCACGAGATTGATTGACAATGATCTACAGCCAATCAGGACGCAGAATGCACAATGCGCTGTAAAAAAAAAAATTTAAAAAAATTAAAAAAATCATGCAAAATTGCACACAAAAAAAATCCGCGAAACACCGATTCCGCGAAAGGTGAACCGCGGTATAGCGAGGGACCACTGTATAATATTGCAATTAAATGTTATTTCCCCGCAACTGCTGGTGGCGCTGTTTTCGTGTTTGGAAACTGTAATAAGAGTCGGAGAAGAAGAAGAAGAGCGCCATCGCGGAGCTGTTTCCGGTGCTACGTGTAAACAAAGCCCGTTAGCGGCTCCGTTAGCGGCTTCGTGAGGACGGACCGGCGGAAATCAGAATCCGCGGATTCGGTTACGAGAAAGTGGGTGATGGAGTGAGCAGAGCCGGCGGGATGTCCATGGAAGACCCGTTCTTCGTCGTCAAAGGGTCAGAACTGCGCCGCTAACACAGAGCTAGCAGCTAACATTAGCCTGCGGACAGGTGATATCTGATCGATAATCGATCTGATCATCGATCTGTTTCCGTCAATAGTGAGACCGACGTGCCTGCCGGAGCAGATTCACGGCAGCTAACGTGCTAACGTTAACATAAACGTGTCTTCACAGTTAGTTTATTAGCATGTTAGCCTGTTAGCTTTGTGTGTTTTTTATCAGATTAAAGTTTTAGGAGGTGTTTTAGACCGTGTGTGTGTACCACGATGATGATGATGAGAAAGAGTGAGAGACTCTATTTAGATCAAATTTACCAGCTTCTGTTTGGAGCAGGTGGAATGAAGCTGAAACAGCAACAATTAAAATTATATAATAATAACATTTGGATAGGCGACAGAGAATGAATGAATGAGTGGATAAATAATAATAATATTGTTATTAATAGTAATGATGACATTTCCAGATAGGTGTGTGTTTATCAGAGAGTCACAGACCTCCTGTATGTTGTGGAGGTGAAGCAGTTTGTGCAGCAGGTGGTGGAGAACACTTTGTGCACTGGCTTCGTTTCCACCACAGCTTTATAGTGTCTGCAGCCAATCACAGAACGCTCTCCTGATCACTTTCTACGGTCTGTTGGTGTCTCCAACTTTTATGATGCTCCTCCTCAGTGATCTGTGAGGGGTGGGGTGTGTGTTCTCTCATGATGTTCCCAATGAATCCCAAAGTGAACTGTGTCTCCTCGAACGTATAAACCACCACACAGCAGCAACTGCATCGTGTTAAATGAAAGTGACCCCCATGATGATTGTATAATACACTGTGCAAACTTCAGAGGCTTGAGACGTTTTCACCTCTGATCTCAGGTGGGCGAGGCTGGCCTCTCTGGCACCTTAATCACTTGTCACATGAGGGAACACCTGTATCTCCTCCCGATTCACACACAGGACTACAGCTTGTGCTTATATCGCTTCTGATTTCAGCCTGTTTGAACGTTACAGATGAGATGTTTGATTTTATTGATCAGTGATAATTAACCTGTTTACAGGTGTAACATTACTTCACACTAATAGGTTCCTTTCTATAAGTAGCTTTTTTAATGATTACAACTTGATATTAAAGTATGGGTCTTATTCACAAAACTGTTTGTATGAATGTGTCATGTTGTGATTGATCTGTTACTTATCAATATTTTCTCACCTGAATTTGTTCAGATTTAGACTCATTTTGTTTTGACATAATAAGTTCCTTCACATGTTTTCTTCTTTTTCATATTTTGCGTGGAGAAAGGGGGACATGGCAGAGTACAGATAGTGAGCCATGTGATTTTAAAAACATTTTGATTCCTTGGCTCTGTAGAAGAACAACCGGGTGGCTGTGCAGATTTGACTGAACTTGTTGCTGGACATTTCAACACTGATCAGTAAACGATCAATAAAGTTGACCCTCCAGTTTTGTATTTATTTAGTTTTCCAGTTACCTTACGTCACATGAAAACACCATGCAGCAGATAGACCTGGTTCTGTTTCTGGTTTGTGCTATTAAGGTTCCTCTGAAGTTCAACTTCACCTGTTTGTTTTTTTGTTTTTGTTTTGTTTTTTTAGCGAGGTGCAGAAAGCAGTCAACGCTGCTCAGAGCCTCCATCATAGATGGAGCGAACTGATGGTGGAGGGAGGCGGAGCCTCCAAGGAGGAGATAGACTGGACAACCAATGAGCTGAGGAACAGCCTGCGCTCCATCGAGTGGGACCTAGAGGACCTTGACGAGACAATCAATATCCTTCAAATGTGAAGCCAGCAGAAACACGCACAGGTGTATATACAGGTGTACTGGAAAGGTAAATACAGTTTTATGATTAGAGCATCTGAGATTGGTGTGGAAAAAGAAAGAATGAAGAAGAAGAGGAGATGTGTATCACCTCAAAACCCTGGACAGTGAAGACAGTTTTGTTTGTAAATCCTCACATAGACCTGGTGCACAAGGTGAGATGGAGCAATTTGATTGGTTCATAAATGGTTAGAGTCCGTTTGATGACAATTTAATGAAGAAGAGGAGGGTTAACAGACTCCTCCCCTCCCACTGCATCTGAAGCTGCTGATTGACACCCGTTTCCTCGTCCATGCTGAGAGCAGATCAATCAATTAGTAATCATTAATTACATATTTACAAACACTGAAATTGGCTCCAATCAATCACTGATTGTGAAGACAGAGTGTGATTGTGTTGAATTTATTAGAACAGGTCCCTCTTCTATGGAACCAGCTTCTAGTTTGGATTCAGGAGACAGACACTATTTCTACTTTTAAGATTAGGATTAGGCTTCAAACTTTTCTTTTTGCTTCTCTGGCTCTCTTCCACAGCATGGTTCTGTCTTCATCCCCTCATCCCTAATTGGTCTCTCAGAAGGCCACCCCTCACTGAGCATGGTTCTGCTGGAGGTTTCCTTCTGTTAATAGGAAGAAACCTCCACCTTTCTACTGTCGCCAAGTGCGTGCACATAGGTCGTCTGATTGTTGGGTTTTTTCAGTTTTCTCGGGCCTTTACCTAACCTAACACTATAAAGCAACTGTTGTTGTGATTTTTCGTCATTACCTTCAGCTAATATATTAAAATGTGTTTCTTATTTTGTTAAATATGCTCTCTGAGCTGAACTAGGTTTTACTTTCATCTTTAGCATGCATTAGGGGGCTACATGCCACCCCTGAGTTGAGGTCACGTCACCAACATTGTCATTATGTAACATGTTTTATATGAAAATAAGATAATTCTTCTTAACGGTAAGTTTACGTATTGTTGAGTCGAACCCAAAGAAGTTCAACCTGGATGCTGCCGAGCTGTCGAAGAGGAAGGCCTTCATCAACAGCATGCGGGTTGCCATCAAGGTAACTTTATTGACAACAGGAGATCAATGGCTCAGACAGAAGGACCCAATCATATTCTAATAATTTACAAGGTAGATCGTTCAGGTGATTGATTAGCTGAGATGTCCAGAATTGATCGATTTGATTTGCTGCTGTGTTTGTTTTGCAGGAAATGAAAGCTCAGATGTCGATTCCACCTGCTGCTTCTGACCGTAAGAACAAACAGGTAACTGTCACACCTGCCTACGGGTGATCCATTACCCGAGACTGAGATCCAGCAGAACCTTCAGGGCACCACAAGATCTCAGTTGGATCCTCTTGGGGTCCTCCTGTATACCCGGTCTTGGTGCACGTGTAACTGTTGTTGTGACCTTCAGGCTCTGCTGGGTGAACGTGGTGCTCAGGGCCCCATATGGCAGCCTGGCGCAGATAAGTACAGCCGACTGGACCACCAGCTGCAGAACGCCAACTCTCAGTTCATCGAGGAACAGCAGGTCCAGCAGCAGGTACAAGAACACCTGAGAAACCTATACAAGCTTTCCACCTTTACAATGCCGCTAAAGTGTTTCCTGTCTCTGATAGCTGATTGCGGAGCAGCAGGAGGAGCAGCTGGAACTTGTGTCGGGAACCATCGGAGTCCTGAAGAACATGTCGGAGCGAATCGGCATGGAGCTGGATGAGCAGGCCGTGTAAGAACCGAGTGTAGTAAGAGGGGTGGGTGGGAACGTCATGTGACTACAAAATGTCAGAGTGATAAAGGTGATTCGGTAAACTAAAGTTCCTGTGATCCCCAGGTCGGTGCTTTCTCAAAGGCATTATGTTTGTTTTTGTTGTTGTGTTTTTTATGTGACGATTAAAGGTCACTTCCTGTTCTTGCTCCTCACCATAGCGGCTCATTGTCTGATCCTTTGTATATGAAAAACCTTCAGACAGCTTTTAGTTTCTGATATAGTAATTTCCAAATAAAATTTAATTGAACTGGAACTTTATTTGGCCTGTAATAAGCAAAGAGGTGAGGGGGGGAGAGGAGGCACCTGTCAGAGACTTACTGATGTCCTTCCTGCAGGATGTTGGATGACTTTGGCCATGAAATGGACAACACTCAGTCCAAACTGGACAACGTGATGAAGAAGCTCGCCAAGGTGTCCCACATGACCAGCGGTAATCTGCCCAACAACACATGAAACAAGATATGAGTTAGCTCAGAGGGGTGGGCAGGGTTTTAGATGTTCAGAGCTGATGAATCAGAAATGATCAATTAGGGCAGGAAATTTTGTAGCTTTAAGCTGATTTGGATTTATTGATGATGATGATGGAATTATTGATCTTACTGTAGTTCTTCCCTCTGAGGATTGAACTGAGCTGGAGTCAGTGTGACTACCTGTATTGATGAGGTGCACTCACCTGTACTCATCTTATTAACTCTGTGTGTTTGCAGATCGTCGTCAGTGGTGTGCCATCGGCGTGCTGCTTACCATCCTCTTCATCATCATTCTCCTTTTCTTTATCCTCTGATCAATGCCTCCACCTATCGATATGAAATCTTAATCCCGTTTACTGGACTCCATTTATACTCTACTGAACATTCTTTGGACTATGCTGAACTTTATTTAGACTCTAATGGACTCTTCCTGCTGATCGGGAGTGAACAGCACTTTTGGTTCCTTGAGTGTTTAACTGTTAGAACCACCTCAGAGGTCAAAGGTCATGTTTGGTGTGGTTTTGTTTGGTTGTTCTTTTTATTTAAAACTGAAAATAACAAGTTTCACTCGAGTTTAATGTGGACTTATTCTGCTCCTTTGCACAGTAGCTTTGCGTGAGTCACAGCTCAAAGTAATCCTTCTTTCATTTGATACTAGGCCTTGGTGCAGCCCCTCAATTTATCCTCCAACGCTTCAAGACAGTCTTATTGGCTGCCCCTCATAAACAGAAGGTATGAACAGCAGGTGGGTGGGGCTTCTATCCTCTCTCTGTGGCATCTTCCAGATTCAAGAGTAGAAAAAATGTTGAGAGCAGTCTGAGCTCTTGGCTCACAGGGAAAACTATATCCTCCTGAGAACCAAGGAAAAAGGAATCTTTTTGTGATTTCCTTCCTTTTTGGAGCTAAAAGAGGCCACCCAGACACATGAGATCTCCATGGAAAGCCCAGGATGTCCTCTATTTAGTACGTCAGGACTTAGTAGGGTAGAACAAATAATTCAAAACATATAGACCAAAAACAAATGTCAGAGAGGAAATGATGAATAGGCTGGTTCTCAGGAGGGTATGCACTGTGACCCAATTATTAGAAACTTTAATACAAACATCCATCACAGGAGCAGGAGACACATGACAGGAAGTGAGGAGAGCAGGTCCACTGTAAAGACACTTTTATCCAGTTGTGTTGAATACTAATTTTAATTTAATGTCAGAGTTTAACTCACGTTTAGTTCAGTTCAAACTGGTTTAGTTCAGTTTGAACTTCATGGCAGTACTTTACAGCTAAAGTAGAAACACTAAAATTCCTGTTTTGTTTTTTGACTGAAACTGTTTTATTTTATTGTCTTTTTTATTTCTGTTTCCTGTATTTATCACATGTGCAGCATATTGAGTGACTTATTGACCTGTGGATGACTTCCTGTGGCTCCTTTAGTGTAATATCCTGAAGGCTGGTGAGCAAGTTAGTTAAAACATGAAAATGGATGACGGCAGCAACAGCCAGTCACATTGTCCTAGATATCGGGTTTATGGTACGCCGTGACGGTGGCAATTCTCCTGCGGCCGCTAAAATGTTTCCTGAATAAATGATTTCAGTGTTCTGATGTCTGACTGAAACACAAAACAAACTGAAATAAAGATTGTGACAAACCTGAAATTTCACCTGCTTTTACACTAAAGATTAACCAGACTGCTCATGTTTCCGCAAAACTTTATTCCTCACACTAAACAAGAATAAATAATGAGTGTCTGAATGGAGAAAGCTGTTAAAGATCAGTGATTGATAAAAGTATTATCTGCTGACCGATGGTATGATATGTCTCGAGCATAATTTTTTTTATTCAATAAAGAAAAGAAAAGAAAAGAAAATAGACTTTGACCATTTGATTAAGGTACATTTTAATCCAGTCTGACTGATTTCAATTATTGACCAATGAGTTTTTCACTTTGAATAATTTTCTTTTGGCAGGTCCCAGCTTGTTTTTAAACAATATTTTTCTTTTTCTTTAACAAAAGCAAAACAAACACAGACAAAATAAAAAAACCAAGCTACTTCATGAAAACAAAACAAAAAATCATTAATAATATTATTAATATAATAATAAAATAAAATTGAAAAAACAGTATCAGCTCAGAGGACAAATACTGCATGGCATTAAACAAATATTCACACCAGCAAGTCAAAGTGATTTAACAGGAAACAAGAAGCTTCTCATCATGAGAAAGTGTAAGACATAGACTGCAGTTTTGCTTTAACTCTGTTACTGCCATAAACAGGTGAGTCAGGTTCAGTGTTGGCAACTGGTTCTTCAGTCAGGCAGTGTGGTTGTCACTCTGAACATGTCCTCTGGTGTCGAAGGACCCGAATGGTGACAGACTGGTTCTTGATCAGGAGGTTTGTCACCTGGTCCAGACTGAGGCAGGCCACTTTCTCCTCGTTGACTTCCAGGATCTCATCTCCAATAGCTAGCAGGCCAGCATACAGCTTCCCAGTGCTGCTGTTCATGTCTTCTATATACACACCTGTAATGTACATCAAACTGTTAGTAGTTGCTCTATAAAAAAAAAAAGCCCTCATAAAGCTAGAATGTCTTACTATTTATCACTGATTGAAGAAAAAAAAGAACAACCCTAGGTTTCTCTTCAGCACTGTAGCCAGGCTGACAAGAAGTCAGAGCACTGTTGAGCCAACCATTCCTTTAACATTAACAAACAGCCAACTGATTATCTGCAGAGGAATCATTTATTTCAAGAGTTTCAGTCAGGTTTCAGAGTTCCTCACAGTACAGAGACAGCTTTAGTGGAGGTTATAAATGATCTTCTTATGGCCTCTGGTGTTGTATGTTATTCATCCTTGACCTTGGACTCACATATAAAATTGATCTCCCATTCCTGTTTCTTCCATTTAAGGAACATTTTTAAATTGCAAGCTATAGTTGCCTCCTCTGAAATGAAGAAAATTGTTCATGCATTTGTATCATCACACTTAGATTATTGAAATGCTCTCTTTATGGGCATGGACAAATTATCTCTGTTATACCTCCAAGCAATAATGAATGCTGCAGCCAGACTCCTGAAACACTCTGGGATGCCAGCTCACATTACCTCCATTTTATTTTCTTTACATTGGGTCCCAGTTGACTTTAGAATTCATTTTAAAATTCTCACACTTACATGGAAAGAATTATTAACCCCTCTATAAAAATGTAGTTTTTTCTTTATTTAAACAGTGTAAGGAATTTTTAACACAGGTCTTCCAAGCATTGTAGTTTTATTTGTGATGCTTACATACACTCAATCTGTTACATTTTTTCACCTATAGTTTTCGGCATAGTTTTTGTCGATAACCGTTTTTTTCCTGACAATACAACATGGTAATTCATTAAAAACTGATGCACAAGGACAAAAACTATGATGAAATGTATTTATACTTTTGTAAAAAAAAATAAAAATGAGATCCAATCAGAACAAATTAAATTGTGTGGAAAGGCGGGACAAATGTGGCAGTGATCCAATCCTTGTGCAGTTGTTTAACGCAGTGTCATTTTCCAGGACTACATCCAGGAAACTTCAAGCTGCATGGTGCAAGGAACAGCTGTGACTAGCTCATCAGGCAGTGATGTGCTTTGTGATCTATTGGTGGTGCCGCACGCTCATTTCATTGTGGGAACTGTCATTTTCTACATTACCGTCACTGTTCCACAGCAGGACAATAAAGTCCCCAGATAGAATCTCCCTGACCCCAGCATATTAGTGAGTCGATATATTTAGTAATGTGAGTAGTATTTAAGATGATATCAGTAGTAATGTGAAAAATACTTATATATATTAAGTATTAGGGGAAGTGTCGGTAGAGTTAGTACCAGTGTCACGTCGTCCTCTTCCTCTGCTGATGATGAAGCCAAACGTTTGACCAACTGGTCGCTTAAGCTCCAATAAAAATGTCCCATCAGGGCAAATCTGAAGAATCCGCCCAACAGAGCAAACTGAAGAGGGACAACTGATGTCTTTGACGCCAAGACTACCAGGTAAGAACCTGAGAGACAAACAGGTGGGTAGGCTGTGATGGGCTGGTCTGAGTATCAGGGTAGAAAAGAGAAGTGTGTGTCTTACTGTTCAGCAGCTGGTTTATAGTTCACAGAACGATCTTTCTTCTTCTTCAGCTCCAAAGATGACTTTCTTGACTGGAAAAGTGGTACTTCCTGCTGAACAGACAGGAAACAGATAGGTTAAAGAAGTAGTCTCGGCATCTGATGAAAGAATATATATATATATATATATATATATATATATATATATATATATATATATATATATATAGATATATAGATATATATCTATATATAGATATAGATATATGTCTATATATAGATATATATCTATATATAGATATATATGTATAATTCATGTTCTCACCACACTGAGCGACTCAACAGATGAAGTTTTCTTCACCAGGCTGGAGGAGTTCCTGGAAATTAAGGAGGTGGAGTCAGCGAGGGAGGGGTGGGTTCGCTCACGGGTCCGTGAGCAGAGGCGGTCGAGGCTGCTGGTTCGAGTCCTGCTCAGTGTGACGGTGGAGAAAAAACGTCGCAGAGAAAGACGGGAGGAATCTTCTCTGCTGCTTAAACTGCAACACAGATCCTGAGATCAGTCACATGACACCTCACCTGGAAACACCTGAGATCACAGCTGGATTTAAACAGTGTATTGATCTTTCTTAGTTAACTTCAGTTATTGCTTCCTCTAAACCATCAACGTGTCTTTTAGACTCCATTCCTACAAGACCGTTGAAAGAAGTCCTGCCATTAATTAATGCTTCAATCTTTAATATGATCAACCTATCTCTAATAATCGGCTATGTACCACAGGCCTTCAAGCTGGCAGTAGTTAAACCATTACTGGCCTCTGACCTCTGACAGTGGACTCATCTCTGTACTTGTCCTGCTAGACCTCAGTGCAGTGTTCAATACTGTTGACCATAATTTTCTGTTAAAATGATGATTAGAGCATGCTGTAGGTATTACAGGTACTGCGCTGCAGTGGGTTGTATCATATCTGTCTAATAGACTCCAATTTGTTCATGTAAATGGAGAGTCCTCTTTACACACTAAGGTTAATTGTGGGGGTCCACAATTAACCTTATACCTTATACATTATAGACCTCTCTGCATTGAATCATAATTGTTATTAATCTCTGGCTCTCGTCCACAGCATGTCTTTTATCCTGTCTTCCTGCTCTCACTCCAACCAGTCGCGGCAGATGGCCCCTCCCTAAGCCTGTCTCTGCTGGGGTTTCGTCCTGTTAAAAGGGAGTTTTTCCTTCCCGCTGTCGCCAAAGTGCCTGCTCATAGGGGGTCATATGATTGTTGGGTTTTTCTCTGTATGTAATATTGTAGGGTCTACCTTACAATATGCGCCTTGAGGCAACTGTTGTGATTTGGCGATGAATAAATAAAATTGAGTTGAATTGAATAGCGGGGATGAGCATGTGATCAAAACACAATTAAATCCAAGTAAGCGATCAGTTAGGCTGCTGCAACTAAACTCATGAAACACATGAATCCAGGTGTGATGCTCATCTCCTTGACCAGCTGTGATAATGAAATCACACAAACTCACTGTGCAGGAAGTGAAACGTCAAGTTGGTGGAGCTCTGCTCTCATTGGCTCTGAGGTGGGCGGGGGATGACTCTCAGCTGTAAACAAATTAGAAATCTAGTGGTTAAGGTGTGTTTAGAGGCGCATGTGCAGCTCTGCAGTGAACTCTGGAGGCCAAACAAACTGCTCACAGATTAAATAAAAATGATTTTTGGTAGCCCCATGTTTATGTTTAGAGGTACAACAGAAGTTACAAGGTACAAGGAAGTTCAAGATATCCAGGCTTTCGCTGTGTTAGCTGGCTCAACAAAACTTAAAATCCCAGTCAGAGATAATGGGTGTCAGCATACTGGTTATCAACTTTCTCTGTTAAACTGGGCTTCAGGCTCTGAGTGCGCTCACATAAAAATGGGCATTTCATATGTCTTGTGACTCTTCCTCTGCACTAAATGATATCTGTGAGTCCTGCCAGTCCAGTTAGAGCCATTATCAGAAGATGATGATAAAAATAGATAAAAATCTGTAAAGAACATAAAATTCTAATATAAATAATCTGAGAGACGAATGGTGCAGTAGCTGTTTAATCTGGTGATTTGTGGCACAGAGTGGTAAAATTAAGATCTGAATCGCAGTGAATCCATGTAAAACATTAACATACAAGCTTCCTGTCCCACAGGGTGATTAAGAAGATGTGGAAATCAGATCAGCGTGAATTAATGTAAATTGTTGAACAGTTATGCTTGGTGTGTTTTCTGTGTTTGCAGCAGTGTGAAAGAGACTAAGCAGCAGATCATAATCAAGCAGAACAACATTTAGACATTTTCTGCAACAGCACACGAACACAGGAATGTTCAGTCTGAGCTGCCGCAGCTTCATCGACTGCTTTTAGGAACAAGCTGCACATAAAAGAATCAAAGGAAATTCTTCAGCTGATTTTAAACTCAAACTCTGAACATCACCTGATCCTGACTAGGCGATGCCTTCAGCACCAGTTACTGTGGTGATTTAGCAGGTAAATTTCTTAGCTCAACACAGAGTGTGTAGGCAAATGTTTTTCAGGAGATAAAGTTCTCACCTGTTGTGTCTGCGCTCCTCTCTGAGGAGGATGAGGAGTTCTTCATCATGTTGTTCAGATCTTCCTCCACCTCACGCCCTCTCCTCTCCCTAGGCTCAGGCCCCAATTGATGCTCTCTGTGCAGTTTGGGCGGGTGGGTGGTACACAGCCCCATTGAGTGAGGGGCATAGGGGTTGATTGGCAGGCCAGCGTAGGGCATGGCTTGATGAAAAGTCACCTGGGCTCCATTTAGCTCCACTGATTGCCGTCTCACCTGTGTGTAAGCCCCATCCTTTTCCACACTGGTGACAGAGCCGATGTAGGTCTCTCTGATTGGTTCAGTCCGCAGGTTAAGGTGCTGTCTGTTTAGGCTCCCCCTCATGTCAGTTCCAGGTGAGTGTTGCCAGAGATTGACTCCGCATCTTATTCCTCTCTCACAGGTGTGATTCTGACCTGCTCTGCTCACCACTGTTCGCCCCCTTGGCTGCTTGCCAACAGCGTTCCCTGCCTCCGCCGTGCCATTGATGTACAGGTTCAAGCCTGGTTTGGACATCACCACACCAACTCCGCAGTTCCCCGTCTGTCTCTTCTGCCGCTGTCGCTCCAGGTAACGAGATTCCGCCTCCTTTTCAGTCTCATCCTCAAAACGCAGACGACGAGTCGGAGATGCTGCTGGCCGCTGCCTGGCCGACGCGGTGTTGGGTTTGCTGCTGGATGAGCCTCCTGAGAGAGAGGCCACACCCCCTGACTGCACCTGTTCACATTGCCTCAACCCCAGGCTGAAATAGTGAGACATGTAAAAGCTGATTCTTAATGGTTTCAGTGAGAAGGTTAAAAATAAAACTGTGATCTACAAAATCAGATTTGTCAGTGAAGCCTTTATTTAGTATTTATCGTTTTGTTTGTTTCATCATAAAACAATAATTTTTTTTGCCTTATTTTTTAAAAATAATGTATTATTTTTGTGAAGTAAAATATAATTTAAAAATAACTTCTTTAGTGTTTTGATTTCAGTGTTTGTTTAACCCATTTCTATCTTTTCCCATTATCTGGTAAAACTTCAAGATTCAGGTGTTTGTCACTAAAGGTAAAGGTGACCAGTCAGCTGCTCTGCAGTTAATTTAATCACCAAGTCATAATGATGTAATTAAGAGCACAGAACTAAAGAACAGCTTCTTCATAAAACTGTTTGAGCCTCGTTAGTCAACGTGTGTGTGTGTATATATTACTCACGGCGTGTGTGTTACTCACACTGTGTGTGTTACTCATGGCGCGTGTGTGTGTGTGTGTTACTCACGGCGTGTGTGTGTGATTGTGTGTGTTACTCACAGCATGTGTGTGTGTGTGTGTGTGTGTGTTACTCACGGCATGTATGCGTGTGTGTATGTGTGTGTGTGTGTTACTCACGGCATGTATGCGTGTGTGTATGTGTGTGTGTGTGTGTGTGTGTGTGTGTGTGTGTGCATGTGTGTGTGTATTACTCACAGTGTGTGTGTGTCAGGGGTCAGCAGGCTGTGGTCTCCTCTCAGAGGAAAACAACGACGCTTCATACGAACTCCGTCCTCACACTGCTGCTGCCGTGGCAACCGGTCAACCGCAAAGAGGCTGAACACATACACACACGAGGAGGGGTGAAGAGCGAGGATGACATCAGGTGCTCTGATTGGTCAGAGGGACAGAGGAAGGAGGATTACCAGGAGCAGCTCGTCAGGATTAATTAAGCTGACGAGCCCACAGACTGTTTACATCAGCACAGTGTGTTTGACCCACTCTGTGGGGACATTTCTGCTCTGAAGGCTTTTTCAGACTTTTGGCCCTCATTATTTTCCAGCAGGACAGTAGAGAAAGTGTTGTGCTTTAACAAAAATTAGTTTGCATCATATTGTCCTGGAACATGTACAGGTGTGCTGTCTCACCTGTTCTCATGTAATGATCAAGTAATAATCGTGTACTTGTAGCACTGATAGTACTTTTTTATACTTTTAGTCCCTGAGTGTTCGTTTGTGAAATGTTGTCAGCCGCCAATACACCTGAGCAGGTAGTGTAGACTGCTGACGGCTGATGTAAATTCCCAGTTTTTGGGTTATCTCTACCAGCATGACACACAGCAGAGTCATAACTCTGCAGGAGGCAGGGTTTTTGGTTATCAGGGTAACTTCAGGTTTAACTCTGTGGTTTCAGGGCTACTGGGGATGCCACCACCTGTTCCCAAAAATTGTCGTATATAGTTTTAAAACACACACACAACACACACACACACACACACAGAGAGAGAGAGAGAGAGAGAGAGAGAGAGAGAGAGAGAGAGAGAGACTACTCCTAGACAGGCCACTTCTTCTGTTCATCTCCTAGGAGCAGATGTTAAAAAGTTGTATTTTACCTAGAGCTAAAAGCTACTTTTTATTAAGATGTTTTACAATTTTATTGTACATGAACAATATCAATAAAAGGCTATTCTATTCTATTATTTAGGCCAAAAGTATTTCTGAACTTGTTCAGATGATTTATTCTGTGACTATAAAGCTAAAAGTACATTTAAAAAAAGATGCTCCCCATGTCATTCTCTTTCTGTCGATTAGGTCCCTGTAGGACAAACAGTGACTCTGTTTTCTGAAACATCAGCTGATATTTTTACTTGTGCAGGTTTTAACTGGGCACCCTGCAGTTTTCTGCGCAGCCACATCAGTGTCACTGTTCACACACTAAGGTTAATTATGGTGTGTCATAGGATTCAGTGCTAGCAACAATTTTGATTGCATTACACATGTTTCCCTTAAGCAGTTAGAAGGCATAGCATACATTTTCACTCCTATGCAGATGACACCCAACTTTATCTATCCATGATAACATCCATGTTATTTGGTGTATGTATCCAGATAACACACACTAATTAGTTAAACTACAAAAATGTCTTAAAGACACAAAAACCTGGATCACCTCTAATTTCCTGCTTGCCATGGACATTTCTCATTTCCATGGCAAATTCAGATAAAACTGAGGTTATTGTGGTTGGCCCTAAAATCATAGAAATATGGTATCTAACCAGATTCTTACTCTGGATGGCATTACCTCGGCCTCCAGCGACACTGTGTGGAATTTTGGTGTCGTTTTTGACCAGGATATGCCCTTTAATGTGCACATTATACAAATATTTATGACTGCTTTCTTCCATTTGCACAATAGCTCTAAAATTAGAAACATCTTGGCTCAGAGTGATGCTGAAAAACGTGTTTATGCATTTATTACTTCTAGGCTGGACTAGTATAATTTGTTATTGTCAGAATGTCCTAAAAACTCTGTGAAAAGCATTCAGTTGGTTCAAAATGCTTCAGCAAGAGTACTGACAGGGACTAGAAACAAATGGCATTTTACTCCCATACTGGCTCTTCACTGGCTCCCTGTTAAATCCAGAATGGATTTAAAATTTAAAATCATTCTCTTCACATACAAGGTCTTGAATAATCAGGCCCATTATTTTGTCTTAAAGACTTCATAGTACCATATCACCCCAATACAGCACGTCACTCTCAGACTGCTGGTTTACCATGATGCAGTGAGCATTTCTCCTGCTCTTACCTCTTTTAACTCACCACACGCTTTATACACCACTTTCCATTTAACTACGAGTTATCACTCATGTCTTGCTCTCTTCCACAGCATGCCTTTTGTCCTGTCTACATTCCCTCACCCCCAAGTGGTTGCGGTAGATGGCAGCCCCCCCCCTCCCCCCACGAGCATGGTTCTGCTGGAGGAGATTTTGGGGGCTTCTCTGTATTATGGGAATGTCTTTAGCCTACAGTATTAAATGCTTTGAGTCAACTGTTGTTGTGATTTGGTGCTATACAGGTCCTTCTCAAAAAATTAGCATATTGTGATAAAGTTCATTATTTCCTGTAATGTACTGATAAACATTAGACTTTCATATATTTTAGATTCATTACACACAACTGAAGTAGTTCAAGCCTTTCATTGTTTTAATATTGATGATTTTGGCATACATAACTCATGAAAACCCAAAATTCCCAAATATTTCATCCGACCAATAAAAGAAAAGTGTTTTTAATACAAAAAAAAGTCAACCTTCAAATAATTATGTTCAGTTATGCACTCAATACTTGGTCGGGAATCCTTTTGCAGAAATGACTGCTTCAATGCAGCGTGGCATGGAGGCAATCAGCCTGTGGCACTGCTGAGGTGTTATGGAGGCCCAGGATGCTTCGATATCGGCCTTAAGCTCATCCAGAGTGTTGGGTCTTGCGTCTCTCAACTTTCTCTTCACAATATCCCACAGATTCTCTATGGGGTTCAGGTCAGGAGAGTTGGCAGGCCAATTGAGCACAGTAATACCATGGTCAGTAAACCATTTACCAGTGGTTTTGGCACTGTGAGCAGGTGCCAGGTCGTGCTGAAAAATGAAATCTTCATCTCCATAAAGCTTTTCAGCAGATGGAAGCATGAAGTGCTCCAAAATCTCCTGATAGCTAGCTGCATTGACCCTGCCCTTGATAAAACACAGTGGACCAAAGACCGGCAGCTGACATGGCACCCCAGACCATCACTGATTGTGGGTACTTGACACTGGACTTCAGGCATTTTGGCATTTCCCTCTCCCCAGTCTTCCTCCAGACTCTGGCACCTTGATTTCCGAATGACATGCAAAAGTTGCTTTCATCCTTTTCATACTTTTCAAAAAAGTTCCTTGGACCACTGAGCAACAGTCCAGTGCTGCTTCTCTGTAGCCCAGGTCAGGCGCTTCTGCCGCTGTTTCTGGTTCAAGAGTGGCTTGACCTGGGGAATGCGGCACCTGTAGCCCATTTCCTGCACACACCTGTACACGGTGGCTCTGGATGTTTCTACTCCAGACTCAGTCCACTGCTTCCGCAGGTCCCCCAAGGTCCTTCTCCACAATCTTCCTCAGGGTCCGGTCACCTCTTCTCGTTGTGCAGCGTTTTCTGCCACACTTTTTCCTTCCCACAGACTTCCCACTGAGGGGCCTTGATACAGCACTCTGGGAACAGCCTATTCGTTCAGAAATTTCTTTCTGTGTCTTACCCTCTTGCTTGAGGGTGTCAATGATGGCCTTCTGGACAGCAGTCAGGTCGGCAGTCTTACCCATGATTGCGGTTTTGAGTAATGAACCATGCTGGGAGTTTTTAAAAGCCTCAGGAATCTTTTGCAGGTGTTTAGAGTTAATTCGTTGATTCAGATGGTTAGGTTAATAGCTCGTTTAGAGAACCTTTTCATGATATGCTAATTTTTTGAGACAGGAATTTTGGGTTTTCATGAGTTATGTATGCCAAAATCATCAATATTAAAACAATGAAAGGCTTGAACTACTTCAGTTGTGTGTAATGAATCTAAAATATATGAAAGTCTAATGTTTATCAGTACATTACAGGAAATAATGAACTTTATCACAATATGCTAATTTTTTGAGAAGGACCTGTATATATAAAATTAACTTGAATTGAATTGATGTTAAATATCAACCAAAATAATATATTTATCTGAGCACTAAATCAGATAAAGGTCTGAGAAATCAGACAAAACTTTAAGTAAGGCCCATGTTGGACGATAGATAACAACAAATAAAACTATATTTTACATTTAGACAAGGGTAAGTGTCAGGCTTTCAAATGAATTAAAATTCTGTCTGGGTCTTTGGTGGATTAAAAAGCTGGAGGAAAAGATTGCCACCACACCCTCTCCTCTGCCTGTGTTAGGAGGATTCTGACAATTAACTCAGGGGTGTTGATTTATTTAAACTATCATAATCATCCTACTGTAACCAGGTTTCTGTAATCAATCAATGTCTTGATCAATTATTAATTCAAGTAGTAACAAGGATAGAGAACATAGAGACCTAATGTTAGTTCACTGACTGACTGGCTGATCGATGCATTGATTGACTAGTTGGGTTGTTCAGCTGATTGATTAATGGCTTTAATGGTTGTTTGCTTGATTATGCTTCGTGCACCATTGGTAGTGTTGCTGGAATCAGTGCAGCATTTGAAACCATCAATAATTACATTCTTTTGAAATGTTAAGTTCTGCACTGGTTTTCCTCATATCTTAAAGACACAGAAATCTTCACCCAGAAGGAAGAAACTGAAATTCACTGTGCAAAGGGTTTGACTCCAGAAAAGTGAACCAGCCAACCACTGTAACTGTCTGGTGTACAGGGATGTTAGTTTCAGATGTGGTTCCTTTTCTTTACAGATAACCACAAGATAAAACGGATTCAATGAAAGCACAATAAAATAGACTCATCATGGTTTTATCAGTCTAGAAACGAGAAAGCTTGTTGAGATATTTAATTTGTGTACTCAAGTTGCTAAATGTGTTGAACTGCATTCGTGTTATTGTTTGACTGAGACGCAGTATTTTAGTTGTTACCACAAGGGGGCACAGTTTGTCCGTGAAGGCACGTATGCTGCCTCGTCACGCCCCTGACCAATTGAGCGGGTGGCACTCAGGAATGTTCGCCTTGAAAGAGAGGATGTAATGTGTGTCAGTGTATAAATAAAGTTCCCAAAGAGCTTAAGTATATTCTTTCGCTCCGTCGTCATTTTTCCTTCGAGTTCATCGCTGTTGATGCTGCACTGCTCAACAGAGCTTACTCAAACATGAGTCGCTAGTGCCCCATCACTCTTCTTTAAAATTAATTACGCTTTAAATCAATAACTGTTCTAATATATTTATAACGTCAAACACACTCCAATCTGACCTGTAGGAAAAGTGATAAGGGCGAGAGCACTGTAATTGAAGTTGGTGCTACCAATTTCTACGGGTGTCCTTACAAGCGTGATAGGCCCCTCACAGCATCAAAGCTTCAAGAACAGCTTAATAGTGATTATAGTAAGCAAGTCTCAGTTTAGTCTGTAAAGACAAGCCTTTCATTTGTAAATCTGAGAGGTTGAGTTGGAGCAAAAAAAAAAAAAAAACATTGCTAAGATGTTAGAATAAGAAAAAAAAAAAAAGCTTGCCTGACTGGGAAGGTGTTATCGACTTATGAACCAAAATTTGAGTCCTTCAGTTCATCATGCAGGATTTTTGTACGCCGTTGAGTGGGCAAAAGGATGGTTCATTAGTGTGTGACATCAGATGTCAAACGTGGAGGAAGAAGCGGTTTGATGATCTGGGGCTGTTTTGGTTGACTCAGGGTCGGTGATTTGTAAAGACAAAAATATACAGTGTATGTGTCCTGTTTTATTTTGAACTTGAAAACGAGGACACTGAGATTTGAACGTGTCCAAGATTTTTGTAGCTACACCTGCGGTGTCAAATTAAAACTCCTACATGTTCTTGAGTTATCGCATTCACAAACCTGGGTGTCCACGCTGGCCTCCCAGCAGGGGGATGATCATACCCCATCAGCCTTTTATGGTTGAGGGGTAAAAATGTGTCGTTCTTAAAATGGAGGTTTAATTATTCAAAATGTTCATATTTGCTTTCAGGTGAGTAAAAACCTGAATGATTTATCGTTTGTTTAGAATGTCTGTGTATATAACGCCCCCCGTGCTCTAAGTTGTATTTTTACTTGTGCTAAATATTTTTGGAGAAAAACAGGTGTTTCTAAATAGAGCTTGTTCCTACATCTCCCACAGTGCACAGCGCCCGGACGTGAGGTATCGGTCTCGGACGTGACGTAGAGTGTGCGGCGGTGCCCGGTGTGTGTGTGGATGATGGCGGCTCCTCTGGAGGTCCTGCTGAGCAGCGATTCGGGGTCCCAGCTGTGGAACTGCACCGTGTTCGACCCGCACAGCGGCTCCAGCCTGCTCTCGTACCGCGGCGGGAACAGCGGCGCGCGCAGCCTCACGGTGCTCGGCGGGGAGTACCTGCTGTCCGCGCAGCTCGGCAAGAACTTCATCAACGTGTGGGAGCTGCAGAGAAAGGTAGGACAGCACCTGGCCCAGCTGAGCTCACCTGAGCCCACCTCGCTCACCAGGCGAGAGTCACCAAAGTAACGCTCCGCCGCCCAGCGCGGACAGGTGCGCAAAAACCCGCAGTCCCTCTAAAGGTGTAAACAAAGCGTTTAGAAAGCTGCCACTTTAATTCTGTGAAAAAGAAAAAGTAGAGCCGTTGTCAGAACCACTCGAAGCCCCTACCGAACCCCGTTTATCTGTCCTCACACCTTACCTGTGTGATGGCTGCAGCTCAGCGTTAAAGAAGCTGATTCGTGCGTCCACGTGTTTCCGCACAGACTGCTGTGTTAGTACACACAGGTCTTGTTGAGACATTCTACAGATGTGCAGTTTCTCTGTGAAGCATTCTACTTCGAAAGCGTGCTGCTCAAATGTAACATGGACATACCTGGTGGTACAGCAGGTACGCAGAGCCGTTTTCAGAGTGTTGAGGGTGTGCTGCTGGTCACTGTGGTGATGGATGCTGATCACCTGTTGTTTGAACCTTGCTGATCTGTGTCTGACTTTCCCTTGGAGGTTTCATCACCCCAGTTTGATATCCTCAGTTTTATCTGAATTTGGAAGCAGAAAATTAGAGGTCATCCAGGTCTTGCAGTTTAACTACTTGGTGTGTGTTATCGGGCTTCATGGATTAGATAGTTGTGTGTCATCTGCACAACAGTGAAAATATATGCTATGCCTTCTGATGATGCTGCCTAAGGGAAGCATGTATAATGTAAACAGAATTGGTCCTAGCACTGAACCCTGTGGAACTTCATAATTAACCTTAGTGTGTGAAGAGGACTCTCCATTTACATGAACAAACTGGAGTCTATTAGATAGATATGATACAAACCACTGCAGCACAGTACCTGTAATACCTACATCATGCTCTAATCATTCTAATAGAATATTATGGTCAACAGTATCGAACACTGCACTGAGGTCTAGCAGGACAAGCAAAGAGATCAGTCCACTGTCAGAGGCCATAAGACGATCATTTGTAACCTTCACTAAAGCTGTTTTTGTGCTGTGATGAGATCTGAAACCTGATTGAAACTCTTCAAATAAGCCATTTCTCTGCAGATGATCAGAGCTGTTTGACAACTACTCTTTCAAGAGTTTTTGATATGAAAGGAAGGTTGGAGATTGGCCTATAGTTAGCTAAGACCACTGGGTCATGTTCCACAAAATGCATCAACTAAGCTCCATGTCCTCCTATCAGAGGAGCAGCTGTGTCCTGGTGCCACATACACTTGAAAATTTCATGATGTTCGTTATGGAGAACTGTGTTTAACACAGAATACAATAACAGAACATGTTGGGTTCCTCACAGTCACGCCCCTCCAGGTGCTGTCGCCCATGTTAACGTTAAAGAAGTAGGACAATAGTCTCCAGATGGGGCGCTCTCCAGGACCCGCTCAGGGACCTTGGGTAATCTGAACTGCTCAGCGCATAATGGAGATCATCAAATATTGTTTTCAGTTCTTGCAGTTGCTTTATTCTATTTGGTCTAGTTTTATTTTGGTAGCAAAAATGTTATTCACACTGCATTAACTCTTTTAATTTCCTGTAGTAACTCTGATAGACGTCTTTAAAGAAAATAAAAAGAAATGCTGCTGGAAATACCCAATCATCATTACCTTAGGGCAACTGTTGCTGTGATTTGGTGGTGTATATAAATAAAATGGAATTGAAGTGAAAATTGAATGTCTGATCATGCTCAGAGCCTAAAGCAGAAAAGAAGATGGGGGGTTAAACACCAAGCTGATGCCCACTGTTCTGATATTCATGGTCTCTCATAATCTCTGACTGGGCTTTTTAAATTTTGTTAAGCCAGCTAACAGAGTAAGCCTGGATTAGGGGTGGGCGATATAAACGATATACGATAGAAACGATATAAATTTGGCCAACGATAGAGATTTTGACTATACCGCTCTATCGCGATAGCACATGTTTATGATGTCATCAAGCTGCGCCTGTTTTGGTCGAAAGCATCGCAGCGGCTACAACCATTATCATCTGCAAATTATGCCGGGCGACAGTCATAGCAAAGAGATGAAGCACTTTTGACATATGGGGAAAGCCAAAAACTGCGCTTCCTCCACTTCCGTAACATTGGTTCATTAATGTTGAATTCTCTCGCAGCTGCTCTATTCACATGTTGTTGCAGTATATTAATAACTAACCTCGTATTGTGGATGGATTATCTCAGTTGTTCTCCTGACTGAAGTTTGGTCCGTGTATAGCATCCTGCTATGCGATTGCATTTGTCCCTAACCACCAGAATCCCTCACGTTAACTTTTATCGAATGGGAAAAAAGTTGGCGTTCATCCTCCAGCTTCACTGTGCTAATGTTATGCTAACATAGCTGTGTCGCTAGCAATCACGTAGCACAACATTATATACCAGCTAGTCCAACTTCAGTAGCCCTACAAACGCCACTGCTGTTTAGTTTTCTGTCTTCATTTATGTTGGAAGTGATAGCAGAACTGTACGTTTTAATTAGTTTCAAAAATCTCTCAGTCAGAACATGGTATGTCATGTTTAGGTGGAAACTAGCGAGCTAACTTCCTGTTAACTTCTAACTCCGTTAAATTTAATAAATTCTGTTTTCATGGATGCCTGGATGTTAAACTTAATTGTTACACCTGATAAAGCAGCAACGCTGATGATTTTATTAAAGATGAAAGAATTTAGACCGTTTTTAACTCTCAGTATTCGTTTGACTTTGGGACCTGAAGCGGATGGAGTTTTGGACCCAGATTACTCCGCGAAGCTCCTCACTACGGCAGCCGTAATGCTCTGACAATCCATCAAGCAGTGCGGCTTACCAAAGTTGTACTAAAACATTTTTAACAGATTTCTGCACGCCAAAATCGGTTCGAGGTCAGTAAGCACAACCAGAATTCATACATAAGGCACACTCTCGATTTTTGAGAAAATTAAAGGATTTTAAGTGTGCCTTATAGTGTGTAAAATACATTATACAGAAGAAAAGAATATATCGCGATATATATCGTTACCGCACATGCTTCAAATTATATCGCGATATGGATTTTAGGCCATATCGCCCAGCACTAGCCTGGATATGTTGATCTTCCCTCGTAGACACACGCACTTGTTCTTTTGTTGTTCAGGATCAGCTGCAGCAGAAGATCGTGTGTCCCGGTGTGGTCACTTGTCTTTCTGCTTCACCTAATGGACTCTTTCTTGCTGCTGGAGTCGCTGAGGCCATTTACCTGTGGGAGGTGAGTCTATTCAAGATCTGATTGGCTGAATGTAATTTATTAATTTTTAAGATCCTGTTTAGCCTGTGCTGTACGACTCAATAAGCAGACAGCATGATGCTGATGAGAAGTTCTTTCAGTAACTCTACTGATGTTAAGTTACTGTTCAGCAGCATTCATTCATCCTGGTCACTCATCAATCAAGCGGTCAGTAAGCAATCTGCCCTTTGATGAATGGGATTGCACCAGTCTGTGACCAAGCTGGTGACCAGTGTGATGAGGAGGTGTCAGGCTGTTGTGGCTCTGTGTGGTTTGTACAGATGCTAGTGAGGCCCCTGATTGTTCAGTTCAGTAAATATACTGTTAAACATGTCTTGTTTCTTCAGACTTCAATCATCCGATCCAATATATGTTACACAAAAGAGAGTCAATAGCAGCTGTTTAGCATTGGCAGAGAAGATTTGGTTTGTCATGGGCACAGCCCACATAACTGAACTGTGTTGCTCAACCCACGAATGCTTTTTCTCTACAAATGTGGCACCATTTAAAAAAACCAAAACAAAAAAAACAGACTTTCCAATGTTACAGGAAGAGTTGTTACCAAAAAGAAATTATTGACCAAACAGAAAGTTTAGAATACATCCATCCATCTGTTTCACTCTTATTTAATTTAGTCTTGCTGGGGGAGGAGATTATCTGAGCTATAGGTGACACCAGGTACACCTTGACAGGTCTCCAGTTTATCACAGGGTTAACATAGAGACGGATCAGCACTCAGGCTCAGTCAGGACTTGGACTAGGGAAGGAACTCTGAGAACAAGGAGAGAACCCACACAAGATTAAGAAGCACAACTCCCCACAGGATTCGTGTGGAGAAAAGATTCTCATATTCTTGTGTTCTCTGAAGGACTAACAGATAAAGTTAATCTGAACAGAAAACACATCTTTAAGCATCTCCAGGTGTTTAACATAAAAGCTCATTATTGACTTACTGACACCACAAAAAAATCTGCTTAGATGATGCTGACAGAGGAGTTTAAGAAAGAGCATCACCATCTCAGAGCTCCTCAGCTGTTTCCATCCTGTTCATCAGAGAGGTCACAGTAGAAGCTGAATGCATGGAGGAGGGTTTGGAAAGTGAAATGTGAACACAGGAGTGGAGATCAGCTCGTGCTGTGCTAAGACTAACTCACTAAAACTGGTTCATGAGAACACCTGGACCTCCTGCAGGTTCAATGTTAGAATAAAACTCCAGCAGACATATGGAGGTGATCAGAGGCTGAAGGAGCTGATTGGAGCGAGGATTCAAACATTTCACGAAGAGCTTAGAGAGACAGTTCTTCCTTTTATGTTTTTGTCGGGTTTTTTTGTTGTTGTTGTTTTTTTGTCTCTTGGTTCAGGTTTGTTTACTTTGTTTTCTCACTGATCAGGTGTGCACAGGTAAACTGCTGTCTGTCCTCAGTCGTCACTATCAGGACATCACCTGTCTGAAGTTCACTGATGACAGCAGCCATTTTGTTTCTGGTGGAAAAGACAACCTGGCTCTGGTGTGGAGTCTGTCAAGGTGAGACACACCTGAAAACACATCTGGAGTGTTCTGGAGCTTTTAATCAGGAGCAAGGTGTTACAAGAACACAAATGTGAAGTCAGCCTGGAGAGAGGCGCAGTGTCCAGCAGTTGCAGCTTTAGCTGTGTGTGTGTGTTTTATAAAATTCAGACTTGCCTGGTAAGGTCTGCGCGTCACCTGTGACACTGAGATGTGCCAGACGGATCGCTGACTCACTCACTCTGTTCGCTGTGTTTCAGTGTTGTCCAGCTGGATGTAAGCCACGCCCCTGAGCCTCGCCACATCATGTCTCGTCACTCTCTGCCAATCACAGACCTGCACTGTGGCCTGATGGGAGCTCAGGCTCGAGTCGCCACCGCCTCCTTAGATCAGACAGTGAAGGTGAGTTTGTGCACCTCTGCTGATGTCGCTCAGCGATCCAGACAGCTGTGACCCAGATAAAGCGGACAGCTGATGATCTTCATCTCACCATAATCAAGAACAGGAGTTAGCGTGGTATTGAGGAGGAAGCTTACTTCATTTAGTTTCTCTAAACAAGTTAGTGTCTTCTTAGTGTCTTGAAACTGTGTCTGTGTCTGTAGTTCATGTAGTAATGGGTTAAATTATACCAATCAGAGCTCAGCACAGTAAAATATGAAGTCATCACAGTCTTAGAGGTGTTTGTTTCTGCTAATTGTCTAGGTATGGGAGCTGTCCTCAGGCGAGCTACTCCTCTCGATCCTCTTTGATGTGGAGATCATGTCTGTGACCTTTGACCCTGCTGAGTACTTCGTGTTCTGTGGAGGAAGTGATGGAAATATTTTCCAAGTGTCTCTGTGCAGCCAGGTGAGTCTGTCTCATTTTCTCACCTAATCATGTTTTGACTCCTCCCAGCTTTAAGAGGAGACAATAAAGTTTACCTGTTTGAACTGTTTGCAGAGTCTCGGTCGGGAAAAGTCGTTCCAGTCGGATGGCGAGGGGAATCAGGTGTTTAAAGGTCACAGGTGAGACAGCCGCTGGTGTTTGTTTGCAGGAATATGGTCGCATGACATCTCGTGTGTGTGTGTACGAAAACCAGCTTTCTTTTTTCTTCTTTTCAAAATAAAGTCTTACGCTAGAAGCTCTGATGAACCGTTTTTACTTTTTTGCTTAATAGTGAGAAAAAAACTGTGTGGACACTAAAGCTGGTGGGCCTAAATGTCACGCCACAGGTTCTTAGAATATGAGGGGGAACACATGTATCAGAAACCCAGGGAGGAGAGACTGAGCAGATCTTAAACACACACAGTTTATTCCCCGAGGAGGAGACCAGGAATAAATAAACACAATTCTTTTGCACAACTCTTGCAATAAGATGTTCTTTGTACATTAAATCCTGCCCAGTGCCGCGATAAAATTGTCCTACAACCCAAGACGAATGTTCCTTATATGTACAAGTTAGAGAGTGGAATTCCTCTTCTGAAGTTTGGACCACGCCAGCCTAGTTTCAGGAGGACGAGGAGAAACTCCCATCTCCGTCCTGTCTCTCTATCAGGCTCGTCACATCACAACCCAGCTGCGCTCCGCACTTGAGTCTCTCACTAGTTGCTACTTCCCTCGTGTCACCGCCCTGTAAACAGACAGACACTGGACAGAAACGTCATCCGTGAAGCTGGCCTGGCTAATAGCCACGGTGACCCTCCCCCAACACGGCTGCACCCGGCAAACATCATTGGAAGCCGTTTCACCTGGCGATCCAGTAGCATGTCCTTCTCTCCCACGCCTGGTTCCTCCTTCCTCTCGAGCCTGCGCCTGTCCTTTTCTTTTAACAAGTCTGTTCGACTGCTGATAGGCCACCTCAGGGCCCACCCACACCTCCACAGATGCTTTGTCTATTGTCCAACCATTCCACAGTGGATTATAACAACATTATGCAAAACACAAAAATGATGCAAATAACATCAATACAAATAAACGCTAAAATCAGAATAAAATGTAGCATAAAACAAACACAAATTTCCACTGTGTGACAAGATAGAAATTTGTGTGTAAAGATTTATATCAGCGGATAGCCCTGGGTCATTTCCTGTTCCTTTTGCAGTTCCTTTTGCAGTAAAAGTCTTGTTCACTGAAAGCAGAGGGTGAAAATCTGTAGAGAGGACGGGATTGCTTCAATGAGTTTAATCTGACACCAACCATTTCTCTGTGGCGGTGACAGGAAGTGTGAGTATTTTCATGTGTGTGGAACAAATTGTATTTCCGGTACGGTGCGAGGAGCGGCGTTGGTGATCACGTCGAGCGTTTGGAGGTCAGCGAGTCCACCGATAATTAACCTTCATCGTCTGTAACAGTCACGACGTTTAAGCACAAAGTTAGAACAAGTGGGGCGGGGCTTCAGACGGAGTGTGGCTAGGGCCTAATATGAGTAGCAGAAAATTAAGAAACTTCATGTGTTGTACAAACAGTTTTATCTCCATGTTTGAAAATAAATGAATAACATGTAGACCGTCACATGCTCAACAGGATATGACCATGCCAGGCGACCAGTTATTTATCACAGCAGAGTATTGTCCACATGTTTTCACGGTGCTTCTCGTCGGACTTGTGGGAGTCTGCTTGGGCTGAGGTGTGACATCACGGCGATAAATGGTGGTGGGTTGTCTCTTCATTAATTCCAAGCTCGCCAAGCAGTGGGTGTGGTAGGAAACATGAACGACCATAAACTGAAAACAGGTGTGGGGAAAACGACACGTGTGATGAAGAGCTCTTGTCTCCATCGGTGAAATAATCCAGATGGTAGTGAATAACACACACGTCAGAGGAAGCCCTTCTAACAGGTGTTTACTGTGGATTAACTTCAATGATCAAGGTTCAGGATGATTGTTGATTAGGGTTAATTAACTTTATTGATCGTGGTTCTGTGTTCTCCTCAGGAACATGGTGACGTGTCTCTCAGTGTCGATGGACGGGACTCTCCTGCTGTCAGGGTCACATGATGAAACGGTTAGACTGTGGGACATTCAGAGTAAACAGAGCATCCGCTGCCTCACACACAAAGGTAAGTCCCGCACCTTGTGACATCATCAGGGTTGAGAGTTTTTCTATCCATGCTGCCTTGCTCAAAAGAAATCTCAGCTTGAGATCTACTTCTGGTTACATGTGGGTCAATGGAAGCTGCACTTTTAAGCTGTCACCTCAGGGAGGTGCTGTTTAACCTGAGGTGGCTGGATTTAACCGCCTCCTCCTCAGCTGCTGCTGGGTTATTAATGAGCGGTGACGCTGGCGGCGCCGTCTCCTCCTCTGGTGTCTGCTTGATGATGAGCGGCGGTGTGGTTCTGACAGGAACACGAGAAGGGACCTCCCCGCCGTGATCATGACTGACATTTTGTAATTAACCAAATCCTCCGCGCCAAATTCGTCTCACTTCAAACGGCCGTCAGCGACCGTAATCCCTGCTTTGGCCGGATGCGCGGCTCACCCTCCCCCCCTCCCGGTCACGTTTCTGCTCACAAAGAGCCAGAGTGAATTTAAAGAGAAAGCTTCATCCTCCATGACGACAGCGCCTCAAAAGGATTCGTCTCAGCAGAGCAGATTCAGCTCCTCACAAACAGGCGAGAGGAGGTGCTCGCTCTCAGCCCGTCTGATGATTTTACCTGATGTTTGCAGAGTCGGACTCATCAGCGTGATGAAACACCATAGAACATAATTCCTGCCATCTCTAACCTCACCTGCTGCTGAAGGATTTTTAACCTGGCTTCACTAAACATGACCAATGTGCTCCCCTCAGCACCGGTCTATGAGTCCAGCTGTGAGGCAAAAGGGGCAGGGTCAGCACAGGAAACCAGTGTCAGACAGGTAGCGCTGCAGGTATGTCACAGGTGGAACAAACCTGAAATAATCTCAGGATTATGAGTTGAATCCAGGCTGAAGCTGAGCCTTTTTAACTGAGTGAAGTGAAGAACAATCAGCATGACATCATAGAGATGTCACTGATTAACATGCAGATGTTTGTCTGTAGGCATCATGCCGACGACCTTCACAGAAACCAGTGCGCTCACAAGCGCCCTCTGTTGAGCACAGTCAACGGGCGAGAGGTGGGACGCACCTGGATAGGTCGCTGTCTATCACTTTGTTAAAAATGTAAAGTCACATGGCTCCAGGACCCTGGAGCACCCAGGAAGAACACAGGAACAGAAGGCGGTCCTCAGACATCTCCTCGCCATTTTTAATCAGTTATTTTGTTTCATTTGGTTCTGATGAGAACAATGATGCCTCACAGGAAGTAGATCATTTGATGGTTGGGTTTGACTGAGGCAAGTTGGTGCAGAAGTCTCAGATCTGAGATGCTGTGATTGGCTCAGCATCACGTGATCCTCAGAGACGTCATCTGAGATCCATCTACAGGTGCTAAGCTCAGAGGAGACGCTGCATCCCATCACTGTTATCGAACACAGTGTGTGTGTGTGCGTGTGCGCGCGATTGATTATCTGAGCTGCTGTGAAATAAACCAAATAAAGTGAGAGGTTCATGAAGAGTTCATGAGAAGCGAGGAGGGGGAGGTGTGCATCAGTCCGAGTGTTCCTGCCTCCTCCGCCGTCTCTCAGCGTGTCAGATCTGCGACTGTTATAAAGAAACATCCGTCTGACAGCAGAGCACCGCTCCTGCAGGCAACGAGGCGAGACCACCTCTCTCTGCTGCCGCCACCTCATCTCAGGACTCATTACCCCGAGAGGCTGGGGGAGACGCTGTCAGCTCTGAGGGCCCCTGAACACATCGCACTAGAATAAAAAACACAGTGACACTTGAACACACCATGCTGCATTGAACCGTACACCTGAGCGTGACAGCATTTTCAGTCACAAACATCAGTGGCTCAGTTGAGTTGTCTTTGCAGCGTTCCTGCAAACTGCAGGTTTTCTTTACATTTTTTCAACTATTAAACATGAAGCTGCCAACTCCATGGCGAGGCAAGCTGTCCATTCATGTGGCTGTAGGTTACCGTTGTAGTCGCCAGGTGTTTCCTGATGTCATAGATCAGCTGTTTGGACGGCGTCCTTGGCGTGATGCGTCAGAGTCGCTTCCTGATGTGTTCTCTAATTGAGCTGCTGGATTTTTGTTGTTCAACTAAAAAGGAACTTTTGGGAAGAGCTGGTGGGCGGGATTAGTGTGATGGCCGTACAGGAAGGCTATTGCGAGGCAGCCCATCTGCAGTGCTGACATTTAACTGCTGCTTTTACCTCCCAGAGAATCATCTTCACTACAATCCTGAGACTTTTTGCTGAGACGAATCATCAGCAGCTGAATTATGATCAGAGTGTAAGAGAACCACAGACAGGTAGCTGACTCGCAGAAGAAAGGAATTATCATGATAGCGATAAGATAAATGATTTTTGTCACATCGCAAAACATGGAAGCTTTCATTTCAGCAGCCCACATTTGACTGACAGTTTCAATTAATTTCTTTTGTGTTTGATAGCATTAAATTAAATGCAATGTTCTCAGGAGTATCTCAGTAAACAAACGACATTCAATGAAAATTTGATGAAGACTCACCACCTGCAGTTATCAGTGCTACTGATGGGGGGCGCTGTGCTCAGATGATAGAATCAGACAGTTTTTAAGATGAGCTAAATTCTGTTAGCAACTAATCTGCATACTTGCGTTACATTAACATTCACACTCAGTAAAATTAGGCTTTGGTGACGCTTTGACAGGTGGCTAGCTGTCTGCAATCATAGAGGCCACGCCCCTAATAATGCAAACAGTTGTTTTCTAAAAACATTCTTCACCTGTACAGTTGTTGTGAAGAGAGAAATTATCTTTAGAGGCTAAACCAGTTTTTGTATTTGGTCGTAAACTTGTTAATTTTAACATGGAGACAGACTCACTGCTGCCTCTGCTGGATGGTAGATGAACTGCAGATTTATGGTATAAAAAAAACAACAACAAAAAAACCCAACTTTCCTTCAACTCATGAAGCAGTTGATGTGATAAGTGTCTTTCATGGGTTTGTTTAGTGCAGGGGTTCTCAAAGTGGCAGCCCACGTCAGCCCTACTTTTGGCCCGTATATTGACGTGAAGAAATTAAAGGCAGTTTGGCCCTTGAAGTGACTTTTTTGTTAGGGAGGATTTGTTTGGGGGAAGATGTGTACGCTTATGTCTGCATTTTTATTTTGTTGAATACGAACAAAATGATAGCCGACGTGCTGCCACGAAAGACGTGCTGGCCAGAAAGAGAGGACAAATGTGTTTATTTGGTAGTTAAATGAAAGGCTTCAGTTAGTTAAGAGGGAGAAAAAAAAAGATTTGTCTTGTTATACAATATTTGAAATAAAAAAACAAACAAACAAACAAAACATTTTCTGAAATATTTGTGGATGTTTTCTTGTTTGGTTTTTTTTGTACTACTTGAACACTAAAGTGGCCCTCCAATGAGATGACAGTGCCAGGATTGGCCCACAGCTCATTTAAGTTTGAGACCCCTGGTTTAGTGGAATATCGATAAAACATCCAGGTGAGAGGCTCCGAACCAGCTGAGGGTGTTTCCTCAGAGTGTCTGCAGTGTGTTGGCAGCCCTTCAGCCTCTAACACACTCAGTCTGATTTATCTGTCGTTCTGGACCACATTTAGACCATTAGTGTAATTCCAGCAGCCGGAGCCAAGCAGACGATCAATATGTGTAATTGAGTGGGAGATAATTAGCCCGTTTCTATTAGCACAACAAGCAGGAATTCTGCTATGACTTTTCAGTACAAACCTCCTGAGTTTCACTGCTCGGGGATTTTATTTATGATGTAAGAGCGAGGACACCCTTCTGAGAGAAACCCTTAAACGATGTGTTAAAACAGAGCCTGCGGGTCCCCTAGAGATTTACAGTTTTTAATTAAATAACTGAGCATCAGCACCAGTTATTATTATCATTCCACCTAAATTTTGATGTTTAACTTTCCCTCAGCTTTGAACCCCCCCCCCCCCCCCCCCCCCCCCTTGCCTTTGTTTTACTTGGAGGACATGTTGAAAAAAACCCTTTCTTTATCATAGACACGTCATTCAAAGCTAAATGACTAACAGGTGTTACAGGAAGTGTGCTAGACTTTTTAAAACTCATCAGGGACTGTAAGTGATGCCAGTTTTTATGGCTTTTCAAAATAAAATCTCATAAATATCAGAATGACCCTTCAATAAGTGGTAGCAGTCATGCAGAGACTCGGTGGTAGACACACACGTTTACTTTGTTTCACCTTGAATCATTGTATCATTGACTTTCATATAAAAGCTCAAAAATATTTAAGCTGCTTTTAAAGGTTTATAAACACCTTCATTTTGAAATCTATGTCTGAGCTTCTTTCGGCTCACCTGCAAGGTGACCTGGCGGTCATTATGTTTTGCTGGTGGAGTTTCTCACCCTGAGCATGGTCTCTCAGGGATTGGTTTTATTGAGGAGCGGCAGCTTGGTTGAAATCAGATGAGCTATCAGCTGCATCTGACCAAGACTGCAGGTGTAAACCTGGTTCAGCAACTGCTTTTATACTTATTGATCTGGTGTTGGAATTTGAAAGTATTTTAATCACAAACTTTAGTGTATTAAACATTTAGCATCATGCTAACCTAGGAGCCAATCAAACAGCTTGTTATTGTGGTCCTGCTTGTTTGACCTGTGTCCATATTTTAAATTGACACATTATGTGTCTGGTGCTCTAGGTCAAAGATGAAGCTGCTGGCTCTCAGGAGTGCAGCTGTAATGTGTGAGGCTATAGACGTTTAACCTGCAGGGAAAAACGTCTTGAACTTTATTTTCGAACATCTGAAGCTGGGGCAGCACGCAGCATGCATCAGAGGTTAAGAAGGTGGATAATGGAGAAGTTGATGGATGGATGGGTAGATTTCAGAATCGCTGAGCATAAGATTTGCTCTGGTGGGGAGGGGGCGTGGTGGGCGTGGCTAAGCTCTTCATGGGAAACCTTCAGGTGAACAGACTCTGAGTCGTGGTCACACGGCCGTGGTCTTCAGTCTGCTGTAAACTGTTTTCTGAGCAGATAAGACATCTTCAGCAGCTGCTGCAGTTGGACCAGTTTCACATTAACCTTTGAAAGATGCTGCCGCCGGCTGGTCTCACAGCGAGGAGCACGGTCAAGCGGCTGCTAGAGGTGAAGCTGCTACCTGAGTACAGGTGATAAAAAAGCTGTTTAGAGTGAGCAGGTGAGGTCAGCTCGCTTGTTTCTTTCTGTGTGTAGATGAGCCACTTCCTGTTTTGGGGCTCAGGCGTGTCAGTCAGCTCAGCTTTATCATCTCCCGAGCGATTTGTCATCCTTCAGGCTCTTAAACAGATCCTCGAGCTAATCTCAGGGAAATTAATTTTAAAAGTCCCCAGACAGGAAGTTAGAGTGACAGTGAGCTGAGGCGCTGAAGGCGGAGTGAATACAGAGCGGTGAGGTGGAGGTGAAGAGGGCTGTTATGGAGGACTGAAGGTGGAGGCAGATGCAGTAAATCCGCTCCCACGCGCTGCGGTTTGGAGCTTCTGTTGGCGTGAAATGAGTCTGGCAGCGTGTCAGCGTGGCGGCAGATTTACTGATGGAGCACGCCTCGCTCAGAGCCGCTCCTTTTGATTGGCTGCAAGTGAAGGAAGCAGAGGAGATTAAAGGCGCCATTCCACTTCCTGTGTTTGTCCTGACCTGATTGGCTGTTGCAGCTGATGGAAGAGCGTTGATGACAGGTTGATGAGTTACAGTGGGACAGTTTCTCAGAGGACCTGTGGTCACCGTGGTTACAGATGGCACTTTAAACTGGTTCTCTCACTCTCTCTCACGCACACACACAGTGTGCTGGAGGCGGAGCTTCTGGTCCTTGTCTCAATCAGCAGCCAGAGGAATCTTCAATAGGTGGAGGAGAGCCACCGTGGACCTTGTAATTTAACCTTTGACCTCTGAATGTTTTGACCTCAGTTGTTTTTGCCATTGATGATGATTGGATTATTTAATTGCTGCGTGGCGGGCCCTGACTGGACATTGGTCTGGAATATTCCATGATTTTCATTCATCTGTGTAGATCTTTATGCCGCTGGATGCCAACCTGCTGCTGCTAGAACCACCCGTTTGGAACAAAGCGCCACATTCCAGAGACATTTACGACTGACAGAGCGCGCTCAGTTCATTCACATGCAGATCCTCCTGTTTCCGTTCTTCCCACAAAAACACTGAACGTGTTTGTGCAGACCGCAGCTGTCTGAGGGACTGGCGCAGCAATCGCAGCAAAATTAGCCGAGGTCTGAAAACTTGAGGTCAGACATGCCTGACAGAGAACCTGTCACAGGTAGCGTGCATCAGGACCAAACACATCAGTGGTGTGATTTACCTGGTGCTAATCAGAATCGTGATGAATTTCGGGATCTGAATAATCCCGTCTGCTTCATGAGTCTCATTGATAAATGATCATGCAGGTCATGTGACCAGGCAGCTTTTAGGAACAAAGTGGGCTTGCCCCTGCTGCAGAGCGCCTCATCAGCGCAGAAGCAGTCATGTGTTATTGAGGTGATCGCCATCTGTTGATGTCCATCAGTTCCTCCTGATGTGACTTGAGTGCAGCAGCTTAAATATTTTACTGATGAACCAGAAGAACTTTAATATTTCACACGAGTTTCTCTGAATGTCCTTCACAAACTCAGACACATTGCTCTATTTTCAGTTTTTAATACTCTTCATTTGTAGAACACCAAATCAAAGGCGCCTGTGATGGAAACGTCAAGTGACTAGGGCTGCCACGATTAGTCGACTAGTCACGATTACGTCGACTATCAAAATCGTCGACGACTAATTTAATAGTCGACGCGTCGTTTGAAGCTTTGTAAGATCCCAAAAGACGCAGGAATAAGTAGCAGGATTTAAGAGTGTAATAACGGACTGAAACAGAAGATGGCAGCACTGCATGTACAAGGATGCCAGCTGCCGTTAAACCCCGAAGAATTCATAGTGCGGCCCTGCTCAGTTTCCAACAATGGCGGTAGCTAGTTAGTTTTAATATTACTCTTATTATTCTTTCTGGGTCACAAAATAAACGTTGAACATATTTTCAGGCGAGAATGTAGCTCTGTAAACCTCAAATATCTGCTCAGTTTATCAAGACACCACATATTTTCAAAAGCGCTCCGACGTTTTCGTAGACGTCTGTTACCCACCAGCTCGATAGCCAGCTGCGGTTCAAGGCTCGCTAGAGCCGGTGAGAACACCGGACTCCCGGCAAATCGTTTTCAAACCCACCGCCGTCTACTCAGGTTAAACATGATATATAAGTCACTTAGATAACTTAAAATGTTATTGTTTGGCTTTTTTCAGTATTTTATTTGTTCCTGAGTAAATCGGTTTGGCTGAGATTAAAGTTATAGTTTTTACACAGCTGAATAAACGTCAAGCAGACAACTGATTAGATGTGTGAGATGCTCGAGAATATACTCCAGTGTCCTGTTATATTTTAGATAGCAAGGAGCAGACGGCTGAGTTTATTAAACTTCACCGAAACAATCTGCGAATTTCATTAAAATGTAATAAACTATCATCTTGTCTTTATTTTTAGTTAGGGCATACCTTAAACACTTAAAGCTGTAAGCTAATGATAGTTATATAAGAGCAGATGCATGCTGGTGCAATAAGCTGTAGTTTTACGTCCAATGGATGCATGATCTGATTAGTCGACTAATCGCAAAAATAATCGATGACTAGTCGACTATCAAAATAATCGTTTGTGGCAGCCCTACAAGTGACAGTGGACAGCTTCTTCTCCTCCTCCTCCTTTCTCATGCTCCCTTCAGGGGAGGATGATCTGCCTCCATCTTGCCTCTCCAGCATCCTCTTCTGTATAAAGTGAAGAGGATGCTCTTCACATACAGTATGCAATCAGGTGGTGGAGGTGAAGTCCTGGTCTGTCAATGAGGCTGTGTGTAAAAGTTTAAGCTAACTTCAGGCAGGCACATCTAATGCAGTAAAATCCTCATACAGGATACGTAGCGTGACCAACACCCGGCTTTGCCTCCACCCTCTGCCCCCCCCAGGTTGATGTAATGAAAGTTTGATGGTCAGGTCAGGCCCACTCGTCTCTTCTTGTTCTGTTCTGGTGCTCGAGAGAGGTTCTGTCAGTGTGCCGGATGAGGAAACACTGCAGGACAATTAAGGTTTTATCAGCCGAAGGAGCTGCTGAGAGCACACCAACGAACATCAGTAGATAAGAACTGAGCACGTGCAGGAAACCAACAATGCATTTTTCACCTAACTGACTTTGTAGGAGCCATTTTTTGGGGGTTGTTACCTTATGTCGGCCGCTAGGGGTCACCTTTTTTGTTTTATGGTATGGTGTGTTTATGTGAATGTATTTAAGGTAGATACACATAATTAGTGCCAGGTGTTGTTATTCGGAAGGAGCAAACAGATTGTGACCACTACGCTGTTATGATAAATGATGTTGAATAAAGAGAACTGTGGAACAACAAATACAACTGCTGGAAGTGGGATAACAGTGGCATTGCGTCACTCCCGCCAACGAAAACCTCAGTGGCTTCAAGTGTAGGCTTAGCCTCTGCAGACGTGTAATAGAACCAACGCACCAAAAAATGTTAAAGGTTAAAAAACAAGTAAGCAAAAAACCCTAATTTTGTTTCACCTAAGTGACTTTTTAATCTGCAGCCTGTAATCATTTGCATGTTTCAGATCGGTACAGTTTCAGCCTGGTTTCATGACATCACTGACTTGCTTCCTGTTTCATCTAAGAGACTGATACGTTCTTGAAAGCCAAGATGACAGGAAGTGATGTAAACATGGGCTGCAATGTTATTCAAAAACAAACAGCTTTATTTAAACAACACCGTGGAGCTATCATGAAAGAAGAAGAAACAGTTTTGACCTTCAGGAGCTCCCTACATCATCTTTATCACCCCAGCGGGGCGGAGCCTATCCCAGCTGCCATGGGGCAAGAGGCGGCATTCACCCTGGACAGGTCGCCATTCACACCTGCGAATCACCGAGGAAACTCACGTGCACTCATCACCTTAGGGGTCATTGTCATTCAGCTAATGTCTCTGGTCAGTTGGCCCCTGATTAGCCGGTTCCTGTTCATACCCATGACCTAATGGTTAATGAGCTGATGATGTCATGAGCGATGTGGGGTTAGCAGAGGATCATGCGTGTTGTAGAATTTACACAGGAAGCAAAATTTCTTCTGTAGTGATTATGTCTCTCCATCCACAAACGACACTTCCTGAGCACCACGACATCACTTCCTGTTTGTGTGTTTAGGGCCAGTGACAAACGCCATCATCACGCCAGCTCCCGCTAACATGTTCCTGCCTGACAGTCGGCCTGCCGTCCCTCTGCCACGCTTCAGCCGACACCTGCATGCCTCCGAGAGCGACGGCGGTGAGCCGGGGGAAGTGTGTGTCCGCCTCAGGCTCCACACACAGGTGAGTGCTGCCTTTCTTCCTAGTGTCTTCCATATTTGAGCTTCCTGTTTACGGAAGTAAAAACCAAATGAAGGTCTGAGCAATTTATTTTCATAGATGGGAGCCACAACAACAAGAAATTCCGACATGACAGGGTAGAAATGAAAACACACACACACACATATGAACGAAGGAGCTGTGCAGGTGAAGGCTGAACATAAAGATGAAAAGATCAATGGAAAGATCAAACATGATTCGGGGAAACGTTTAAATAAAACATGAAGCTGCAGCTCAAACACATCGATCCCTCTGAAGGAGGAAGGTGACATAGACACGCACAAATGCATACACAATGAGAGGGAAACTTTCATAAGCATCCTCAGAGCAGTTTATGCTAATGAGACAGAATCTAATACAGGCTGAGACACACACACACACTCTCTGCTGTAATGACAATGGGTTTGAAAAATGCGTGTGTTTGCTGGCGCCTCAGTGGGTAAGCAATAATATCAATATTTACAGCTTTGATTGCCTGACAGGTCAGAGTGCTCTGTCTCCTGTTAGCTATCACCAGCATGCCTGCTAACATCGTCAGTCCTGTTTGGAGTGTTTAACATCGTTTAATTGATCAGTTCTCAAGACATAAAATTTTTAGATGTCTTCATCATCATCACCAGATTCACAAGGCAGTACTAAATTTTATTGCTAAATTATTTTTGTAATTATGGTGGAAGGCTTCAATTTTATTTTGAAGTGACAATCTGCACATCTCACTTAAAGCTGATACGTCACAGGTTTTACTTTGAAGAGGTCTTCCTGTTTGTTTACAGGAGGAGGAGGAAACGTACCTGCAGAAAGCCGACACGCTGAACTCGCTGATGAACGGCATGACTGACAAGGTGAGAGGGGCCGAGGTTTCGTCGAGTGTTGGTTTGCATCCTCTGACAATCCCACAGTCAAGGGTCAGAGACTAACTGACTGTGAGCCTGACGTTCCAGTCAGTCTTATTGATTATTGATAGCAATGGTGGTCTGAGATGGTGTGAAGCTGGCAGCTCTATTGGTCAGCACTGTGTGTGTCTTGAGTGTGGGGTCAAAGTTCAGACTCTGAGACTGCCTCAGTTCAATTCAGTTTTATTTATACACCACCAAATCACAACAACAGTCGCCTTAAGGTAGGGGTCAGCGATATGAGGAAAATCTAATATACACAATGTATATCATGATATGTTTAAATAACCTACAAAAACAAATGTTATTTTCAACCATATAGTGCCTAACACTGCACCGGTACACTCATTCAAATCGACAATTCAGTGGTTTTTTCTACTTAAGTTCATTCAGATTTTTTGTATTCAAATGTTTATATTTTATTAAAAAAACTATTTTTTTTAACCATCTGTTGTACACAGAGGTTTTTAACAAATGACTAGACCACAGCAACAAAAACATCAAACAAGAATTCACGAGTCAAAATAAAACAAATTTTTGTGCTTATAACATATAAAATTTGTAAAATAAAAAATGTGGCTGTTTGTGTTGTTCCAAAAAATCAATAAATCATTGTTTAAAAAAAAAAAAAATGTGATGATCTTAGACTACAGAAACAAAAGTCTAGACAGTGAGTATAAAACGACTGACCAAGAGCAATTACAGGTATCAAAGCTGGTTTTCTTTGGTGTGTGGGGAGACGTTCACGTGCTGAGTTTAAAACAGTCTTCATTTTGGACGACTTTTCAGCCAGCGGAACAAATTTGTACGGCTACCTTTAGCACCAATAGCATAGGTCAACAGGTAAGAGATGAGTTTATGTGGGTTCTGTAGTGTTTTTCATGTTGATTTCAGTTGTTACCGTGCCTAGATTTTATTAATCATCCAGACAGTTTCTCTTATGTGTGTGGTTCATTCATGACAAAAGCACGTCTCCCAATTACTATAGATCTTAAGAAGATATACAAATTGTACTTTGGCTGCCCTCTGGGTGACCAGGATAAAATCTTGGGCTCCACATGTCATCTGCAACAGTTGTTCCAATGGACTGCAGCACTGGCTAAATCTGTGAAAGGCAGCAATGCCATTTGCAGTCCCGATGGTGTGGCAGGAACCACGAGATCATCTCAACAATTGCTATTTTTGCCTTGTGAATACAACAGGATTCTCATTCAAAAATAAGCACAAAATTGTATACACCAGCCTGGATTCTGCAATAAGGCCTGTTCCTGTGCTGCCACATGATGGATTCGCTTCTGTAGAAGGTGACGAGGAAACGGTCAAGGTGCCTCTGGTTACAATCCAGAGCCATCAGATCCATTCTGGCTGATGAAGATTCAGAACCAGAGACTTTTAAACAAGCAGAGCTAAACTATCTCGTTCGTGATCTAAATCTGTCGAAAGACAAAGCAGAACTTCTTGCTTCGAGGCTTAAGCAGAAGCATTCGCTTGCCAAGGGTGTTACTGTAACTCACTACAGAAGTTGAAGTCATAACTTGACAGCGTTCTTCACAACTGATGGCTCAATGTGCCATTGTCATGACATCAACAGACTCTTTAGCATGTTCCAACTAAATGGTGTCTTTTCATTGATTCTTTACAAAAAAAGCTTGAAGGCAGTCCTACTCCATAACGGAAATGCCAAACCAAGTGTGCCGATTGCCCATTCTGTTCATCTAAGGGAGTCCTATGACAACATAAAGACACTGCTTGAATCATTTGGGTATAAAACTCATTAGTGGAACATCATCGGTGGTGATCTGAAGGTGATTGGTATGTTGACGGGAATGCAAGGAGGATTCACCAAATACTACTGTTTCCTGTGCCTGTGGGACAGCCGATCTACTGTGGAACATTATGTCAAGCGTGACTGGCAGCCACCAGATGCCTATGAGCCAGGAAAAAGCATTATCAAGTTTCTGCCTCTGGTTGAGCCGCATAAAATATTTTTGCCACTTCTCCATATCAAGCTAGGCTTGATGAAGAAGCTTGTCGAGGCCATAGGCAAAGCGAATGCATGCAGTTTTCAGTGCCCCACTGAAAAGTTTCCAAACATAAGCGGTGCAAAAATGAATGAAGGAGTATTTGTAGGTCCACGGATCAAGTCCATTTTGCAGAATGAAGGCTTTAAACAATCTCTCTCAACAGCCGAGTTCAAAGCTTGGGAGGAATTGAAGTGGCTCTGCAAAAACTTTCTGGGCATCCACAAGTTTTCTGCATACATGGAAGGAGTTCAGCTTCTGGTTGATTTCTACCAGAAACTGGGCTGTCGCATGTCATTGAAAATACACTTCCTGCACTCAGACCTCGAGTTCTTTCCAGAAAATCTTGGCATGATGAGTGATGAACAGGGAGAGCGTTTTCATCAGGACATTCAGTTAATGGAGCGTCACTACCAAGGTTTCTGGAATGAGAGCATGATGGCCGACCACTGCTGGACGCTGTACCCTGACAATCCAGACACAGTGTGCACAAAAAAATCATATGCTAAGGATTTTTTGAAGAAACGGTGGTAGCTGACTGCCACTGATCATCATATCTATGCCACAGTGCGCGCCTATCTGACTGAAAATATTGAAACAGTTGCTTGATTGGTGCCTGTTTAATAAAAACTGCATGAAGGTCCATTGCAAACTAATATTACTCATAATTCAAAATGATGTGGCTGATGTGACTGAAAGGAAACTGAAAGCAGATCTGAAATCAGCATGAAAAACCAGTTTAGAAAAGTGTTTTGTGGTTTCTGATGATTGCAAAAAAAAAAAAAAAAAATTGTTGACCTGTGTAGTTTTACGGCATGTTTTTGCAAATTACTGCATTTTGTGCAGCATTGTCCTTGTGAAATCCAAATGACAGCGAGTCTGAAACTCCAGCTGTCGCTATATTTTTCCCTGTCTGGTAGTATATAAATGCGCATGCTCAGCCCAGTGTGGCAGGTAGAAAATTTTGGGGTGGGATGGGGGTTAATGATGCATTAGCAGCGTGTGGGAGGAAAAAAATCTCAGTGAATTATATGCAGACAGCTTAATATTGCCATGGCAATTTATAGTCGATGGTTACAATAAAGCCACTTTAAGCGTTGTATGTGGAAAAACTCGATATATTGCACACCCCTACCTCATGGTGCTTTATATTGTAATGTAAAGACGCTACTATAATTTAAAGAAAACAGAATACCCCACCAATCATATTGACCACCTATGAGCAAGTGCTTTGGTGACAGTGGGAAGGATAAACTCTATTTTAAAAAGAAGGAACCTCCAGCAGAACCAGGCTCAAGGTGGGGTAGACATCTGCTGCAACCGGTTGAGGTGAGGGGAGGAGACAGGACAAAGACACGCTGTGGAAGAGAGCCAGAGATTAATAATAACTAATGATTAAATGCAGAGAGGTGTATAAACACCTGATTCAGTCCTAACTATATGCTTTAGGAAAAAGAAAAGTTTTAAGCCTAATCTTAAAAGTAGAGAGAGTGTCTCTCTCCTTAATCCAAACTGGAAGCTGGTTCCACAGAAGAGGGGCTTGAAAACTGAAGGCTCTGCCTCCCGTTCTACTTGAAATACTTAAGGAACAGCAAGTATATGGAGATCAGTTAGGGTCCAGCTCAGCCCAGCCAATCAGATAACAGTATTTCCTGTTGCTGGGTAAATGTTTTTCCCACCTTAATGTGTAGTCCATCATAGGATGATCAGAAATCATGTTTCTTACCTGTTGGCTGGTGTCGGCGGCATCCCAGGAAGAAGTCGTGGTCATCTTTAACCAAAATGCAAATTTTTAGCTTGTAATGAACGTGACACAGCAGCTGTCAATCATTAGCCTACGACCCACCTCTCCCTCTTGATACACGCCACAGCACAAAATCATGGTCAAAAGTCTGAAACAGAAAAAATTAGGTTTAAAACAAAAAAAAATGAATTTGAAGCTGAAAAAGAAAAATTGAAACTGTAAAAAAAGACTTGCATGAAAACAAATAATAAATTCCAAATAAAATTCATTTTTTCCTTTCTTTTTTTTAAACATCAAATCTTAGAATTTCAGTTTCAAGTCATCTTTTCAATCTTATCTCCATATAAGTAAGCCTGCAGTGTGAGAGCATAGTCTAATAGTACGCTCTCGCACTGCAATACTCTAATAGGGTGATATGGTACCAGGCCTCAGGTGAGCTGAACTTCACCAGCTTCCATAGAGGGTTAACAAATGGGCGGAGCTAGCACTTTGAAGCCTTGTTATGAGCGTGTCTGCTGCCAACGTCATCGTGTTTTCAACCCAAATGTGGTGATTGATGGGAGGTTCTGACTGTGACCGACTGGTTCACAACCTGTCAATTACAAGTTGTCAGCCAATGAGTGTACAGCAAAAACCCTCCATTTTGACAGAGTTACAAATTAAACTTAATTAAAACTTAATGTCAGGACTGAGTCTTTTTAGAACCACAACTTTCACCCCCTAGTGAGTGGCCGCTAGAAAGAAAGCATGTTGAAGTTGCAGTTACTGTTGGTACTGTTGATGATGATAATGGGGGCAAACACCTCCTAGCGGCAGGATCATCTGGTGCGGAACCAGTCATGTATTGTATTTAAAGTGACGGGAAAAAAGTGATTTTGGTGAGCTCGTTGAGCAGAGGACGATGTTTGGAGACAGATGGCAGAGATTTGTTTTTTCTGTGATGTGTAATTGCTTGTTTTTGTTTGTGTTTTCAGTCGGTGTTTGGTGATGGCGAGAACACGAAGGTTAGAATCGCTGAGCTCGAAGAAGAAGTTCAGACTCTGAAAAAAATGAACAAAGATTTGTACGACTTCTCCAGCCAGCTGCTCACCAAACCAACATAAGCGCACACACAAACACAAACTGTGATGGGTTTTTTTGTTTATTTGTTTTTCTACAAAATAAAAGTTTTTGGAAAACTTCCTGTGTGTGAGCCTATGATTCCTTCTGGGTGATTCTGGGTCGCGCGCCGAGACTGATTCAGGTGATTTTCAGACTTTGAACCTTTAAAATGTTGTTTGACAGTCATTGACATGGGTGAATCTCAGTCTGTGAACACGAAATGTAATCAGATAGATGACCAATAATCAATCACTGATCAGCCTGATAAATGACTGATCACAGTGATGTAAATGAGGAATCTGCAGTAAATGTAATCAGATTACATTCAGACTTTCCAGAGGCTCTCCGTTACAAAGATGGAGAGTCAGGCTTAAGAAACTCAGAGTTTTAGCTGATCCAGTTTCCTGGATCAGGGTCCAGGTCCTGAAGACCAGAGAAGAATTAAATTTCAGGTTCCACTTTGTCCACATCTGTACTAAGGTGTGCAGCAGCTTTTCCAAGTGTATTACTTTGTACACACAAAAACACAGTCGTTCAGACAAGGAATCCCCAGAAAGTAAATAATGTTGTGTTTTCAGTAGGAGGTAGTCTGGGACAGGTGTGCTTTCCTTCCTGTAATCAGGTGTTTGAAGATGTGACACAGTTTAACTTGTTTTATAATCTCATGTTTTTACTACTCTCATTTTTAAAGTGAAGATTTGAATATCAACAAACTGTATTCAAACATTTAATTTGTGTTCACAGTTAAACTGGCACTCTGCATTTGAGCCTTTCAACCTTTATTTAAACCAGCAGTGACAGGTGTTCACATAAAAAGAGCCCAGATGTCAAACTATAAATAAAAACTAACATGAGGGAAAAAAACACATTATAAAAATTGAAAACTGGATTAAAGTTGGAGATTAAAGGTCAGACATGTGCAGGTGGAAGAAAACTGTCAGTTCAAACAGGAAAACCACAAAAACCTTTTTTTACATGTTGTCTTTGCTCAAACTACAATCCAGAGCCCGATAAGGGATTGATTTAATTAAACAAGTCCAAGGACAAAGAAAACCCCAGCATCAGTTTTACTGGTCACATGACCGGTATAAAAGGTATTTGGAGAGAGGCTGAGCTGAACATCTCTGTCAAAGACTGTGAGAATTAGTGGATTACATCAGCAAGGGTGCCAAACATAAGGCCCGGAGGCCAGAATCAGCCCGGCAAAGACTCCAGTCCACTGGACAGCTTGAAGGAGGCATACAATTTGTACTTCCCATACGTTTACAGCTTTTTCTGCTGATGGAGAGGTCCCTCGTGCCCTTTCATACTAGGCTAAATGAATCAATTAATAGGTAAATGTTTAGAGGACTTTAATAGTGTTTTAGTTGCCAGTGTCACATTCAGCAGAACTGTCCACAGCAGGGTACCATAACCTGAAATCCCTGCATGTAGCATTTTTAATGCTATCTGACCACAATAATAATAATGTTGTTAATTGTACGAGCACACTCTCCAAGACGTCTGAGCTCCAGTTTAGGTGCACAGTGAAATTCAAGGATTTTGATTGGATGCTGCTGAGCAGTGAGTCTGTTTGAAAGTAGCTCACATTAGCTAATAAATCCACTGTCTCTTCCAATTATCTCTGGCAATTATGCAAATAAAAAAAACAACATCTTTTATTAAGAGTGTGTTTTTGTAGACTGAAGTTCGTGTGAGCCACATATCTGTAAACACATGATGAAAAATGATCAAATGTCAGGTTCAAATATTCAGCAAACTGATTATTTTTCATGAGCTCACTTTAAACTTCACATCATCACAAAATCATATTAAAACCAAACACTGAATGTCTGCAGTCGGTACCTCCGATTGGTTGGAAATTGTTTGACAGCTGCTAAGATGAAGGCTGAGAAAATCTGAAATCCTGCAGTAATTTTTTCTTCCATCACTTCCTGCTGAGTTGTGCCTTTTTTAGAGGATCTGAGGAAACAAGTGTGACTGCCTTGGTGTGCAAAGAGGAGGTAAAATCATTTTACAAACATTTATTTATTAATTTTTCATTTATTTGACAGGTATAATGATGTGATGTTCCTGTGTGTAAACACTGCATTAGAAGGAGGATGAAGACATTTAATCTGAGAGTTGTGAGACCTTGCCTCACCCTATCATGTGACCTATTGAGATCAACTGCCACAATATGTGAGTGGGTGTTAACACGCCTGGGAAGGATCTCAAAACTGGATTGTATGTGGCTGACAGTTGGTGTCATAAGCCCCGCCCTCTGTTCAAAGATGGTCGTTCACAGTGGACATAGATGGCTTCTTTTTAGGGCTGGGTTTAAAAAATCAATTTTCCAATTCAAATTGATTTTAGCTTGAATAACACAATATCAATTCACTGAATTCTGAATCGATTTTTAAATATAAACGTATTTTTGCCAGAAACACCAGAATCTAAGGTGAAAGCTTACAAAACTATTTTAACAACCACCAAACAGCTAAAACAGCAAATGAGAGCAGGTAAATGGATTCTGCACAAAGATGTAAACACCAAGTGCGGATCGTTCACCCAACGGCACATACGCAGACATCTCATAGATGCCACTCTGACCAAAATTCACTGAACCAGCAGCAAAAGAAGATCAAAATTATGCTTCACGTTTGATAAACATCATCATTAATTCCCTCTTATTTTGGCTGTTTTGCTTCCACCACAATAAAATCACAGTTCCTGTACAGCTCTCTCTCTCTCTCTCTCTCTCTCTCTCTCAGTGTACTCAGAGACCAGTTTGCCATCAAAAATCTCTGTTTTCTGCATTATTCACTGCTTATTACGCACCAGTCTACTGTTGTTTTCAGTGCTGTCGACTTCTGACATAAAAGCCTCAGAAATCTAACCTTTTAGAAATAGCTCCTTAGCCGTGTCTCTAATAAAACCTCTGTAACTTTGCTCCGCTTCACTTCAGCAGCAGGTAAGGTAATGTTCATATGTTGATTCATATTTTTCTTCAGTTTTTGATCTACTACAAAAAAATTTTTTTAAGGTGGTTCTCTGCTATAAAATGCCAGGCCAGGAAAATATCCTTCATGTTTTTCTGTTTCCTCAGTTATCCTCAGTTACTTTGACACAAAGACATCTGCTGTGATGCTTACACCTCTGACGAAGTCTCACAAGTGTCAGCTTTGTTTTTATACATAGACATATAAAATATGGATATGTACTGATAAATGATCAGAATTATAATATTTCTACTGTCTGGGTCAAAATTGAATTGAATCTGGACCTTGTGAATCGGAACCGAACCAATTATAGAAATCAGTGATGATACCCAGCCCTACTTCTTTCACTCCTTTTTCATACTTCTCTGTCCTTTGTCTGCCACCTACACATGGTTTCACCCAAAACCCCCACTGATAATGAGCCACACCCTTTTTTACACCTTGGCTCATGTGATGAAGCACATGATCAATAGTGGGTCAACGATCCTCCCACTAGGGCTTAAAATCTGAGACTCTCCACCATTTGATTTTAGAACTCAACAAGCTTCCGGATGAAATTTCTTCAAGAAACTTAAAAAAGTCCAGACACTTTTGTTTTCAAGCTCCTTAGACTATGACCTGGATGACTGAAACCCTTCACAGACACTGCATTAGAAGCTATTCCTCCTCCTCCTGCATTAGGGGCATATCCTCACACATCTGGCTGAACATGTTGACCTGTCTCAGTTACAGATGTTTGATGCTTGAAATGTCAGATTCAAGCCAATCCAACTTTATTTATAAAGCACTTTAAAATAGCCAGTACAGAACCAAAGTGCTGTACATTAAATAAGTTAAGAACAATAGATAAAACGAAACAGCAACAAAAATAAAACACATAATACATACAAATTGAATTTAAAACAGCCCTATATTTAAAAAACAACAACAACATAAAACAACATAGAATCAATTAAAAAATAAATAAATAAATAAATAAAAACAAAAACCAACATCTCACAAGGTGTCAAAGGCCAGGGTGAAGAGATGGGTTTTCAGAAGTGTTTTAAAAACAGGCAGAGAAGAGGCCTGACTAATCTCTAAAGGCTCCACAGTTTGGGAGCAGCTAAAGTTTACGCTCAGTCCTGGGTACATTCAGCTGATCAGCTGACCTGAGAGACCAGGTGGGTGTATAAGGCTGTAGCAGCTCACAGAGATAAGATGGGGCTAGGCCATGGAGGGCTTTAAAAGCAAATAAAAGAATTCAAAATCTAAAAAGGAATGGGCAGCCAGTGAAGTGAAGGTAAAATAGGGGGAATGTGTTCAAACTTTCAAGTGGCAGTTAAAAGACAGGCTGCAGCATTTTGCACCCTCTGTAGATGAGCAATGTATGAAGCACTGACCCCAATATAATGTGCATAACAGTAATTAAGCCGAGTGCTAACAAAGGCGTGGATAACTGTCTCAAAGTGCTGCCTTGAAAGAATTGGCTTTATTTTTGCCAACTGCCTGAGCTGAAAGAAGCTTGATTTTATGACTGCCTTAAGCTGGCTGTCAAGCTTCAGTTCAGAGTCCACTTTGACCCCCAGGTTTGTGACAGCTGGCTTATTATACTGGGCCAAGGAATCTAAATACAGATTTGGGGCCTCAATAGGGCTACCAAAAATCATCACCTCAGTCTTTTTGTCATTGAATTTTAAAAAGTTAAGAGACATCCAAGCCTTAATGTCATCCAGACACTGAAGCAATGGCTGTACAGAAATGTGCCTTATTTCTTTAGACGGGCATAGATCTGACAGTCATAGATCTGACAGTCATCAGCATAAAAGTGAAATGCATTACTATGTTTTCTCAGTATAAAACCAAGAGGGAGCACATACAAAGAAATGAGGAGGGGGCCTAGAACTGAGCCCTGTGGAACACCACACAAGAGAGGAACGGAGGACGACACATGGTCACAGAGACTGACACAAAAGTTTGTTTTGCCAAGTAGGACCTAAACCACTCCAGTGCTGTGCCCCTAATGCCCACCCACTGCTCCAAACGAGATAGTAAAATGGCATGATCCAGTGTCTCAAACGCAGCTGTCAAATCTAAAGGCACAAGAACAACATAGTCATCAGTAGCTAATAATATGTCATTAAAACATTTTAAAAGGGCTGATTCAGTGCTATGTAAGGATTTCAAACCAGATTGGAAAACCTCTAAAACATTTTGCTTTTCCAGAAAGGTCATTAATTGACTGAGACTTCACTGAAATCTGCATAATTATTTCAGTTTAACTGTCACATTTGAAGCATTTTGATTGGAATGGATTGCCAAACATCAGAATCAATAACACATACTCTTTATCTTCATCAGTCTGCAGACTCAGGATGTGATCACAGAAAACGTCCTAAATCTCCACGTTAGTGCCTTCTCTGCTACGCTGTTTTCTTTAAATGTCACCAAACACTTTAACATTCTGCCCAAAGCTTCGACTGCACAGGAGCATCAAGCCCAGGAGCAGGAGGAGACATGCTGGGTCAGTGCAGATTTGCCTGCAGTCAGGTGACTCCACAGGAAAAGGAAGCTCACAGACTGAAAGGTCTGAAAATGCCACGAATGCTTTATCAAGAAACGAAACAGAAAGTTCAGCCGGAAATGTCCTCCTCTTCTTAAGCTCGTCTTCCTCAGCACCACACAGACATATCATGTTTCAGCTCTCTGAAAGCTGCTACTAGTTCAGCCTCCATCAGCTGATTGCAACTGATTAACATCTGATTCATGTGTGGATCCTGCCCCGAGTCTCGCCTCTCATGCTGCATGCAGTCTAAACATCTGCAGAAAGAACTCAGGTCTAAATCGGTCTAAAGTTGAAATGCCACTCAAGGAGTCGGGTTCAGCGTCAAAGTGATTAAGATGAAGCATCTTCACTGTTTGCTATGATGAAACAGTGAAGATGATACCATCAGCTGATACCATCAGTTTAACACCTTGAGTCAGCTGAGAGCGGGTGAACCTGATGATTGACCTCTTCTTAAATTTAGTTAATTTTATTTATAGAACTTCACTTCAAAAAACACTCACTTTATTCTGTAAAGGTAAAGCACAATATCTGGGAGAGACACCTAAAAAATCAGACAACACCTGTGAGCAGCAGCTGCTACCATTGGGAAAGAAAAATTCCCCTTTAATAGGAAAAAACCTCCAACAGAACCATGATCAGGGAGAAGCAGCAAGGAGAAGAAGGACAGAGGGACCACAGAGAGCGAGAGAGCGGGCCGAGTACAATAACACATTTTATATAAATTTAGAAGCAGGAAATTGCAGGTCATCCAGCTTTTTATGTCTTTAAGACAGGGGTCTCAAACTGGTGGCCCGCGGGCCACTTCCCGCCCGCGTCACACTACTTACGGCCCTTATATTGATGTGAAAAAATATAATGCAGTTTGGCCCTTGAAGTGACTTTTTTTGTTAGGGGGGATTTGTTTGTTGTTGAGTGCAATGTTAAAATAAGTTCTTTAAAAAGCAAAAACTTATTTAATATGAAGGCAATATGAGCAGAGAGTACAAACATGCTGAGGGATTGGCTGTGTTAGTTCAGTGAGAGAGAGTCAAAAACTAATATGTACACTTATATCTGCCTTTTTATTTGGTTAAATACGAACAAAATGATAGCAGAAGTGCTGCCACGTGTCTGGCCAGAAAGAGAGAACCAATGTCGTTATTTGGCAGTTCGATGAAAGGCTTCAGTTTGTTAAGAGGGAGAAAAAATAATCTGCGTTCACGTTTGCAGTTTTATCTTGTTATGCAATATTTGAAATTTAAAAAACAAAACAAAAAACAACTACATTTTAGGAAACATTTGTGGGTCTTTTCTTGTTTGGTTGGGGTTTTTTCGTACTACTTGAATACTAAAGTGGCCCTCCAGTGAGACGACATAACTTATTAGTGTGTGTTATCTGGCTTCATGGATAGATAAAGTTGGGTGTCATTTGCATAGCAGTGAAAATGTACGCTATGCTTTCTAACCATACTGCCTAAGGGAAACATGTATAATGTAAAAACTAAACTAAACCAATCCCACTAACTGCATGTCTTTGGACAGTTGGGAGAAAGCTGGAGTACCCGGAGAGAACCCATGCAAACACGGGGAGAACATACAAACTCCACACAGAAGAGGCAAGGTGAAGTCAGCAAGCATGGCGGACACTCCCTGCACCACCATGCCCTGGCACGTGCAGCGGAACAGCGACTCCGGGTCCACACAAGCTGCAGTCTCAGGTTGTAGGGCAGAAAGTTCACACGCTCCAGCTCCAGCTCCCGCTCCAGCTCCCGGTTCCGGCTCACCGCAGCCGGGTCCATCTTCAGCTAAACTAAAGTAAGTAAAAATTTAAACAAACCAAAGACAGTAATCCTGTCCATCTGTCGACCTCTTGTTTTACTCTAAATGGAGCAGCTATGATGTTCTTTAAAGGTTTTGTTTTCCAGTTGAAACCTGTGAAACAGCTCAAAATGGAACTTTATCTACTGTCTGTCAAAACCATGAGGAACTTTTCCAGGTATTTTTCTAAAAATTGGCCTGAAGTCTGGATCTTGAATAGAAATATTTAACATATTAACAGTAAGGAGGTTGTTATTCCTTCGCCTTCTCACAAAGAACCAAACAGGAGCTAAACAGGGAATATATGAACCAATTATCTTGTTGCAAACAATTAAAGAACACAAGAGACCGGGAGGAGAGGAAGCGACCACCTAATGTTCAGGTGACAAACTAATGGAGATGTGAACTTTGAGGAGGTGGTGAGGAACTTTGAACTCGACACCCAACTAGAGTGAATGATACTGCTGATTGACATATGTGGTGTGATAAATACATTAGAAGAAACCAGAGCCTGAAACTGGACCAGCTGTCACATCAGCCAAGAGAAGCGCTGATTTTCAGATGCCTGTAAATGGTAAATATAAATGGCCTGCATTTGTATAGCGCTTTACTCAGTCCCGAAGGACCCCAAAGCGCTTTACACTACATTCAGTCATTCACCCATTCACACACTGGCAATGGCAAGCTACATTGTAGCCACAGCTGCCCTGGGGCGCACTGACAGAGGCGAGGCTGCCGGACACTGGTGCCACCGGGCCCTCTGGCCACCACCAGTAGGCAAACAGGGATTAGTATCTTGCCCAAGGATATTTGGCATGCAGCCAGGAGGCAGCCTGGGATCGAACCACCGACCTTCTGATTAGTGGCTGACCTGCTCTGCCACCTGAGCTACAACCACCCCAGCGTCGCTCCTGTCGCTCCTTACAGGAGCGACGCTGGGACTAGATGGTTCTGCTTGTGATGGACTGAATGTCTGGGACCTAACCTGGTCTCTGTGGGCGACGACCCTTGGCCCCTAAACATCTGTTCAGAGGAAAGACGAGTTTCAGCTAAACAAACTGTAACTAGCAGTGGTTAGTGGAGAGCTCTGCCTGTAGGCGGTGCTGTCATACCTGTATAAGGTATTTACAGGCGATCTTTTGGTTTCTTCGGTTCTGAATTAAGGTGTGTTTGTGTTCATTTAGAAATGAGGAGTTCCTCCTAAAAAGGACCATTGTGTGAGGCCCTGGAACACCACAGACTGAAAAAGTTGGAGTGGCCGCGAGTCAGGTGGGGTGTCTCTGCATGTCGCTGACTTCACTGCCTGACCGCACACACCTGTTTGACCTCACACACCTGCTAGATCACACATACCTGTCAAACCTCACACATCTGTAATTAATGTGGAACTGTTGTCTCGGTTTCTGGCTGCTTACCTGGTTTGGTGCACTCACATACACCTACCTGTTTGGAAAAGTGTAGATCTACAGGTGATAAGTCAGCTGTTTATAGTAACCAGTCAGTGAGCTGATTGAAGTTGCTGTGAGCAGTGATGCTCACCCTTCTTGTCTTTTTTTTCCTGACACCTGTCAGCTCATCAGTTTTCAGATTTAATGTTTCACAATAAATTCATATTAGAATTTTGTTCTACTTTGTTTGATTTTTTTGTCTTTGTTTCCAGTTTTCAGTTAGTTTTTCCCTCGCTGGGCATCACCCTGCCTTCCTCTTCCTTCTCACTCAGTAATGAAAATGATTTCATTTGTTTTCAGGAGAGTTCAGATAAAAGCTGATTGGAGGTTTTCATTAAAAACACGCAGAGCTCCAAATGCTCAGGAAAAAAATGATTTCAGGTCAGTTTTTATTTCCTGATTGTTGCTCCACTTTCTCTCACAGATTTCAAATGGAATATTAACTCTGTGTGTGTGTGTGTGTGTGTGTGTTATGTAACGGCCCAGCTCTTAGCTGTGATGTTCGGAGGATGACGAATCGAGCTGGATTCTCCTCAGAAAGCCTCGGCAGCAGCTTCCTGTTCCCGACCTTATCGTCCTTCAAAACTTCAATAAAACATCTGCAGCAGCTTTTTATGCTCCTCCAGATGCCCAATAATCAATACCGATGAATACACCTGTGATTAATACAAACAGGAGAAGGAGGGAGGAAAAATTGTGATCAGGAGCCACTTTTATTGTGAAGGTCAGAGAAGATTATCATCAAAGTCACCAACAAACAAAAAAAATAATTTAAATGATCATCAATGGAAACAACTGAATAAAATTAAGTAAATAAAACAAGTTGTTAAAATAAATAAATAAACAAACTGAATCTGCTCCTCTTCTCTCCACTCACCATCTCCTCTGTCTCTTTGACCTCCCCATTTTCATTTCCTCCTCTGCTTCTCCTCTCCCTCCCTCTCTCTCTTCTCCTCTGCACCTCCTGTTTCTGGGACAGCGCTCCCCCCTCCCCTCCGCTCCTTAGTCTGCTCCTCCCTCAGTCTCCTGTGAGCAGCAGGAGGAGCAGCAGCCTCCTCTCGTGTTTGTCGGAGCAGCAGGAGTCAGCGGAGGAGCGATGCTGAGCGCGCGGCAGGATGTCTCTCACCTCCTCCTCCTCCTCCTCCTGCCTCCGGACTCTCCGAGCCTTCCTCCTCCTGCAGCTCCTCCTCGTACCGCCGTGCCTCCTCCACCCGCAGCCGTGCCGCCTCCTGGCGCAGATCGGTCACTCCGTGCGCGTCGGTGCGCTCCTGCCGGCGCAGCGGGCGGCGCGCGTGCAGGTCCAGGCGGCGCTGAGCCGCGCGGCGGCCGCGGTGAGCAGGGACCGGGAGCTGGAGCGGGACCCGGAGCGTGTGAACTTCCTGCCCTACAACCTGAGCCTGGAGCTCGTGCCCCGGCAGCTGACCGCCGCGGACCCGGAGTCGCTGCTCCGCTGCGCGTGCCAGGGCGTGGTGGTGCAGGGAGTGTCCGCCGTGCTCGCGTTCCCGCAGAGCCGCGAGGAGCTGCTACAGGTGGACCTCACCGCCTCCTCCCTGGAGATCCCCTTCATCAGCGTCCTCCAGCACGGAGAGCCGCTCCGCACGCAGGTAAGAGCTGCGCCTGCGCGAGCCCGCACCTGGACCCAGGGCACGTGTTCCGGAACCGCCCGGAACCACCCGGTCCGAGTCCCCGGTTTGACCTTGACCTGTGTGACGTCTGGAGGTGTGTCGGGGGGGGGAACTGCGCTTGCGCGTATGTGTGCGTTTGCTTATTTGCTCTCATGGATTCACTTTGAAGCTTCAACAACTGAAGAACAGGGAGGAGAATGTGGAGGAGGAGAACAGAGAACAGGGAGGAGAACATGGGAGAACAGAAAGGGAGTAGCAGAGAAACCACCTGAGGTTGAATAACTGAAGCTCAGGTTAGGTGAAGCTCACGTCAGGTGGAGCTCAGGTGTGTAACAGGTTGGATGAGAAAAATCAAAGCTGGTCTAATGTGAGGAGAAGTTCCTGCAAGTCGAGACTGGACCGATCAGATTTATCAATGAACTGACTGATCAGTTAAGAGAGACAGAATGTTTTCCATGGATGTTTCAGGAGAAGTTGGTTTGATGAAGTCTTTAGGTTACCATGGAAATTAGTCCTGCCCATCTAAAGGTGACAGTGGTGGCACCTTGGAGCTGACACAGTCACATCTAAAGCATTATTTAATTCTGGTTTCCATGAAGATGATGTTTCATCATCTTCACAACCACGAGAGGTCCTTGCGTTAAACTTCAGCTCACGAGCAGGTGAGGCTTTGGCCTCTGTTTTGGGTGGAGCGTCACTGTAAGTCTGAAGCCTGAGCCGCATCAATGTTGATACAACGCAGAGAAAAGTCTTTTAAACAGAGATGCTGGACTTCCTGTTCTGTTCTCCAGGTGTGGCGTTGATATCAGTAAGTGTGCGGAGGCACTGTGCATGTCACTGCTAATTGAATTAAACTTCAGCAGGGGCGGATCTACAGGGTGGCATGGGGTGGCATGTGCCGCCCTAAAATAATCTCGTGCCACCCAAGTTTTGCATATGACAATGTTATTTATTAAAATAAGTTAGCATTACCACTTTGAGCCTGGTTACAATTAACATTGAATATAAATTCTAAAACTACCACCACTAAAAAATGGTCCAGCCCCTAGCCCGAACTGGCTTTATTTCTTGAAGTCAGTAGCAACCGATGCTTATGATTGTGAGAGCACATTTTGAATCAAAACTATGGGCATTTCAGATTTCAGCACAGGTGGCTAATTGTTACACTCTGAAAATGGAATGTAGTAACCGTCTGGGGTCCACAGACATGCTGCGTTGCCAAATCACGTGACCAATTTAAGCTGACATAGCTTCAAGCTGCAGCCACGCTGAGTCTTTATTTCAGCTTGTGTTGAAAGTTTGGACTTCAAACTATATGCCAATTTTTACGTTTTACTTTTAGGCCACTAAAACCAGAGTTATAATAAAAAATATATAATTTTCTGAATACTAGCGTCATGTTTTGTGCAGGAAGGAATGGTAAAAACAGAATTTTCTAAGGGCAGCGGGAAAAAAAGAAAAGGAAAAAAATGCCACCCTTTCCTATTGGTGGAAAAGTGTACCACGTCGACCAATAAAAATGACACAGCAACACGTGGGATTTGGTTATTTATGAAGAGGGAAAATTTTTCAGAGTGACGGTGATGAAAGAGAGCGAGAGGGAGCAATATCGACAGCGAGTTTTGAGATGTGAGAGATTTGTGATGTGTAGCGTGTTTGGAGTGTACAGTTAGTGTGTTGTTGTTGTTTTGTTTTGTGTGTCAGAACAGAGGCGAGTACTGAATGTCACAGTTGGTGCCAAAAACCCTCCATATGCAGACTGCAGTGTAAACGCTGTCTCCAGGTGGGAAACAGAAGTGATACACCTCCTGCTGTCAGGCCTGCAGGTTTCAGACCTGTAGTGTTCTCCTCTCTGTGTGGCATCTTATTGTGACTCCTGATTGTTCTCTCATTTTAGTTTTTGTATTTATAAATGGTTTAGAAAAACCGCCTGATGCATTGGCTGCGATTTTAGGCAAATGCATAATATATAACTTTATTGTGTACAACATTTGTGCATAGGTTTTTAAAATGTACAATTTATATTTGCATTTCAAGTTATGAAAATAATTCACTAAACACTTCTGTAGATTTACAGTGAAAAATGTTAACTTTTTCCCGACTTGATTTTGTGTGATTTCAGATCAGTTGGGTTAATACAGTATGTCAAAATGAAAAGATAACTGTAAATTCAGACAAATGAGATTATACTGAAAAGAATGATACCAAGCAAGGCAAGGTGGAAAATTTTAGGGGTCAACTATAAAGATAAACTCAAATTGTAGTCAGCAATGGGCAGTTATATCCTGGACCCCAGAGACTTAACCCGATAAATTGAAAATTAGGTTTCAATGTTTTGTGAAAAGTGTTTCATGACAGTGCAGATTTCTGGCATTTTGTGTAAATTTAAGTACGTAACAATTTGATTATTTGTAATTTTTAAAAAAGAGTTAGACCTGTGTGTTTGTAAATGAACCACCTTGCGTTTTGTAGCTTCTGGATTTTAAACTTATTGGGCTGCATGCTTACTTATCATCCAGGCTATACAGTACATAACATCAAAATTCACATGTTTTATGTAACTGCAATCTTTAATTATCTGGGCTAAAGAAAACAAAGTTATAGAGAATATTTCCATGAGACATGTGTATACTTACTGTATTTTATGTATTTTAACCTCATATATATAATGATGTAACAGGATGTAACACCTGTGAGACAAAGGCTTTGATTTTCATGCCACCCTAAGAAAATTTCTCCTGATCCGCCCCTGTACTTCTGACAGCCTATCACACAAGACCAAAGCTCAAATCCCACCACATGCTGTTAACTGAGCTGTGTTCAGCTCAGCTGTGTGGAAATTAACCATCATTTTTGTTGATTATTGATTAGTTTTATTCTAGACAGCTAACTGATCAATCAGCTGAACCGAGGCAGTGACATCAAAGGGTTCATGTTCTTTCTTCCCTGACTGACTATTCTGAAACAATTAGCAGGTTTTTAGTCTTTATGAAAATATAAATTTTTCTCGATGTGATTTTATTTAGTAGAGGATGCAGCACTTCCTGTGGGAGGGTTTCAGAGTAAAAGCCTAACTGTGGTGATGGGATTAACTGAGCAGAGATTTTCATTTTTAACGCTGAAAACAATCCGGTTAAAGCTGCAATCCAGACACACAAACTCAGACACAAACTCAGACACACACTCAGACACACACTCAGACACATATTCAGGCACACGCAGAGACACACAGACACACACAGAGACACACAAACTCAGACACAAACACACACAGACACACACACCTACTCAGACACACACATACAAAGACACAAAAACCTACACACACACAGACAGACAGACACACACACACACACACACACACAAACACACCTACTCAGACCAACACACACACACACACACACACACCTGCTCAGACACACACACACACACACACTCACACACACAGACACACAGACCTACTCAGACCAACACACACTCACACACACATACACAGACACACCCACTTGCTCAGACACACACACACACACACAGACACACAAACCTACTCAGACCAACACACACTCACACTCACACACACATACACAGACACATACAGAGACACACACAGCTGCTCAGACACACACACAGGCACACACAGACAGACATACACACACACACACACACACACACACACACTCACACACACTCAGACTTATACACACAGACATATACAGACACACACACTCACACACACACACACACACACACACACACACACACACACACACACACAGGCACACACAGACAGACCAACACACACAGACTCAGACTCATACAACAGACGCACACAGACACAGACAGACACACTCAGACACACAATGACACACACAGACACACACAGCAGCCTTCATCATTCAGGTTTAATCCTGTGACTCAGGTGTTCTACCAGAACCCGTTTTTGTCTCGCACCATCATCATCTTGGAAATGAGCTTCAGTCCTTATTTGCCTCTTTTAGCAGTGGAGACACTGCAGCATCCTTAAGAAATTAAAGGAGATCATGGTGTCCCATAATTCATAGCGATGCTCAACCTGATAGCACCACCTGTTGGTGTTTGAGCTGTGTGAAGTCTTTTCAGAGGTTCTCGTTGTAGACTGGAGCTCAGCTCGGTTTTGACGTCAGAGATCCCAAAGTTATAATAAAGGAGGATGTGATTGGGCTATTCTCCTCTGTGACCTCAGTGTGAAGTGATGTTTTTCACCCCACAGTAGGAGCTGATGAGAGTATGTAGGAGGGTCTGCTTGTAGTTCATTGTCACGATGTGGGGAGAAGGGGGAGGAGAGGTGAGCCAGCAGCAGGTGGAGGTACAAGTACGGGTACAGGTATAGGTACAGGTCCAGGTAAGTACAGGTACAGGTGCAGGTTTAGGTACAACTATAGGTACAGGTGCAGGTACAGTACAGGTGTAGGCACAAGTATAGGTATGGGTCAGGGGTGGGCAACTCCAGGACACGAGGGCCAGTGTCCTGCAGGTTTTGGATATTACCTTGGGTCAACACACCTGAATCACATGATTAGTTTGTTACCAAGCCTCTGGAGAACTTCAGGACATGTTGAGGAGGTAATTTAGCCATTTGAATCAGCTGTGTTGGATTAAGGACACATCTAAAACCTGCAGGACACCGGCCCTTGAGGCCTGGAGTTGCCCACCCCTGGTATAGGTACAGCTACAAGTGCAGGTGCACGTAAAGGTACAGGTATAAGTGCAGGTACAGGTAGAGGTGTAGGTACAGGTACAGACACACACACACACACACACACACGCACACAGAGACACACACAAGACGCTGGTGCAGGTATAAGTGCAAGTACAGGTATGAGATGCCTGTTGAAGACTGGGCCCCAGCAGTTGTAGCTTTACTTTATCTGCTGCAGACCAGAAACATCTGCAGCAGATGTTTTTAGCCTGGACACAGTTTACCGTCATGTTCTCGTCCCTGGCGGCGCACAGATCCGAGTGAGAAGTCAGCAGAAATTACAACAATCTTTGCTTTAAACCGTCCTCCTGTGGCTGGTTTATGTCCAATAATCTGCAGACCTGACTCGACCTTTTCTCTGACGCTTTGAACCACAGTTTGATGCTGAGACACAAACACAGTATTGATTAGAATCATTGACGTAATGGCAGGCTGGGAGCCGGTGTTTGTAGTGATGGAATATAAAACCTCCTTCCTGCTCATTGCTCAGATTATCGACGTGATTCAAACTCATACTTAATCAAATTAATCTGTCCTTTATTGATCCGACCTACACGCCCAATCACTGGAGTGAAATTGTGAATGTTTAGGAGTTTAGTTCTGATCATTAACTGATTTCTAATAAATGTCTGGGTTATGACGGTCCTCTGATGTCCTTCACCATGCTGGGTTGCATCAATCTAGGTTCGACTGAGGACTGCTTTTTTGGATCAGTTTTTACTGTGTTCCTTGGGCCAGTGCATGCTGTTCCCCTCTATATACTGCCTGCAGAAAGCCCCATGTCTCTGACCCCTCTGATTGGTTACAAACACATTGTTTTTCTCATGTTTCTGGTTCGTCCTGCTGCTGTTTGTTGATCTCAGAGATTCTCTGAAGGAGTGCCAGCATCTGCTCAGAGACTCGGAGGAACACGGGAGATTCTGTTTGATGTTTGCACAGCAGACGTCTCTGATCGGGTCGACTCGGTCAGCACACTCAGCAACAGCTTCCTCTTCTTCATGATCTGTCACTGAGGCAGTGGGGTGCCTGAAACCTGTGAAAATATGAATGGGTTTGAGTTTTCTTTGCAATCAGATTAAAGTTTTGAAGGGCAGCACGTGCTGCAGTGCTTTAAACATTTGGTGACTCCTTTTATCAGCTGACGTGGGCCCACGCTCCAAGTGTGGACAGAGACAAAGACAAGGAGAGTGTGAATTCAGCTGCTGCAGTTTGAAGCTCACTCCACCTAACACAGCCGAATCACATCCAGGAGCAGGAAAATGTTTGCAGTCTGCTTCACAAGGACCACATCATTAACAGCTGTGAAACGTCCAAGAACAATCACTCAGGTGTGCTTTATAAGCTCGTCATTTTCAGGCTGTTTTGCTGGAGTCACCTGTAAAAACAGAAAAATTCAGCGAAAGGATGATGTGTGCTACTGTATTACAGTGATTTACAACCAAATATGTTTGAGCAGCCTTTTTTGCATGCAGGTAAATGAAGGGATTTCCCCCAGGTGTGAACTAGAAACTGTCTGATGAACACTTGTTTGTCCTTCCTTCCGAGTCATTTCTCGTGCTGAGGTCACAGCACGGTGTGCAGTGGGAAATAGGATCAGTGTGTGACGTGACACAAGCTTTAACGACTGGTGACCAAGTGTAACGCCTGCTCATCCTGAGCATTTAAAAGAGGTTCACCAGGTTTCTGAAACCACTGCCCTATAAATACAGATTTTTAACTGCATTAAAATAATCTGAATGAGGTCTGGGGTGAAACAGTTTATTCAAAGATTACTTCCTGTTGTCACTTCCTGTCACTCAGCTGTAACATATGAATGAACATATGCTCCTGGTCACATGAGAGCTCTGTTCTGAATCCAAACTTGACTTATGAAGAGGAAACAGTGAATTTGTCCTTTAACCTGAGCTGTGTGTGAGACTGCTGATGCTGTGTGACAGGTAAGGCCAGGTGAGTTTAGAAGCTGCGGATGTGGCTCAGTGAGTGTGCTGATGATTGTTTGTAAATCTGATGTTTTCAGGGTTAAATTCAGCTTGACGGTGAAATAACTGAATCTTTTAATCCCTCTGAAGACGAGCAGCAGCAGATTAGTTTCCCATCATGCCTCACTCGTCTCTTTGTTTGACCTCAGCAGGTCTGACTGGTTTCATTTCACCTGTGAGGTTTGAATGCAAACACCTAACTGAGACATCCCGACTAAAAATACTTCAGCTTAGAGCTCTGCGGGGACCAATGAGCTGGCAGGAATTGCTGATGAAACACTGAAAGTCAGCGGCGCTCGTATCAAACGTCTCGTCTGAGCATTGCAGAGTAAAGATGAGATTTGGCCCCTGAGACTTTTTAACACAAACTACCTGAAAGATTTCTCTAAACCGTTTGACAGCTCAGAGCGCCGACACATCAGCTGATCCCATCAGAAGGTGCGTGGATGTAACGGGTGGATTAAACTTGGTTATTCACCTTTTAGCGTTTTCTGAGGCTGCAGCTAGATAAACTTTGGATCAGCAGACTGTGACCTTCAGAGTTAAAGAGCTGTTTAGTCCTCTGACAGCAGAAACAAACTGAAACCATAATGGCGTTTTCTTTTCCTCCCTGTGTCACAGAGGAGCTTTCCCTTCTGTCACCTAACTGGGTGGGTGGAGTTCAATTTTACCGCTGCTGGAAAATTTTTTGACTGATCCAAATAAGATTTTCATTTTAGTTTGACTTTATTTATACAGTTTGAGTTCACGGTAACAGTCATCTCACTGCACTTCATGGTTATGACCACTGCAATGTTGGAGGGAAAATCTCAACACAGAGGATCCCTATGAGCAGCACTCAGAGACGGTGGGGAGGAAGAAGCCCTTTCAATAGGAAGACACCTCCAGCGGAAGCAGGGAGGAGCAGCCAGAAGGGGAGAAATGTGGTTTCTGAAAAATGTGATGACAGGAAAGGTCAAGACTCTGTGTTTAGGAGTTCAAGCTTCCTGTTTCTATGGTGATGAGCTGTGCTCCAACTGAAGGAGATGACACTGACTCACATTTTCAAGGGCTTTATCAGAAGTAATCTCTTACTTCTAATTAATTAAATTAGAAGTAATTGTCACCCCTGAAAAGCTGTTCATTCCTACCGCCACATGAACTGAGGCATTGAAATGTTCATCAGGTCATTTTTCTGTTTTATTACCTTAATTCGGTTAATGGGTGTAGTCACATTAATCTGATTGCTGGGATTAGTAACTGTAATCTGATTACTGGGTTTAGTACAGCAGTATGGAAACATTGTGCAGCCATAAATCTTTGGTCTACAAACTCGGGTCCAGGAGAGGAAGTGAAGCCTAAACTTCATTAGGCTGGTGCTCTTCTCCTTGAACCTTTGAAGGTGCAAAGTTGTGGCTGAAGTTTGCTTTGAGTTTCTCTAAAATGTGATTGAAAACAGAACAAGGTCAACTGTAACTCTCATAAACTCATATTTTATTCGCATAGAAAAAACGCTATTTAGTTGAATTTATTCTGTTTCTTTTTTAAATGGAAATACCAGGTGACGTCTTCAGACTGAATTAATAAAGTTTCAAATAAAGTTTATTCTTTTATTTTGTGTAAAAAGTCTTTTTGAGCTCTCCTTGTAGGAAACATCAGTGGTACAGTGAAGGGTTACTCTGGGACTGCCACAGTCACATGTTTTCATTAGTGACAGGAAAACCGAGAATGCTGGGAAGAGTCTGACTGTGACTCTCTGACATCAACCTGCTGGGCTCTTTGTGACCTTTGACCTGCCATCAGTTGTATTTGTGTTACCAAGTCACACATAAATGTCCTTTGTGCTGCCAGGTACAGAGTGCACAATATTATCAGCGAAGCAGAAACATGTTCACATATGATAGACGGGGACAGCCGGAGCTGCCGGACGCAGTCCAGAATCTCATTAGGGCTCCCTCGTTAGGAAGCTTAACGAGCTGATAATTAGCTGCTGACGCGTGGCACTCTGTAGGCTGATAAACAGACTGCTGATAACATATCAGACTGATCCTACACCAGCTGGCACAGACATACAAACACACTCTGGACCACCACCACTGGCAGTGATGATGCATTCAGGTCCTGTGGGACAAACAGGAACTACTCGTTTGTAATAAATTCAGTTTAGATGCTGCTTCATTCAGAGATGATTACAGCACACACACACACACACACACACACACACACACACACACACACACACACACACACACACACACACACACACACACACTCGGAGCCCTGAGCTGCCTTCAGGCTCTCAGACATTGGTGAGAAACATTCCACCAGATAACAGACAGTAAAAATATCTACATTCAGTGTGAGGCTGTATGTTACAGATGAGATTTACTTATTAATTCCCACAGGATCACACACACACAAATTGAATCATAACACACCCACAGAACACATGCTTTTCCATTTTCATCTGATTTCAAGGTCGTTTCTTTCCTGGAAGAAGACGTGGAGGTGTACAGGGTGCAATCAGAAGACGCAGACTTCCTTCTCCCCATGTGTTGTTTTTAGGCCCCTGGTTTCAGTTTAATTATGTTTTCATTATGCGATCATTATTTAAGTGTAAACAGGAAACAGCCTGAAGCCTACATGCTGCTCGGTTAGACGATTATGATGATTTTTCATCTTTGTTGATGTTACAAACACAAACACTGAGCAGGTGAAGCTAACACCTTAGATCACCTTTATTAATGACCTTGCTGATACTCGAATGCCTCGTTCTGCAGCTGCTAACGAGCATTTAATTCAGTTCAGTGAGTCCCAGATTTATCAGGAGCTCGAAGCTGAATTCCTGAAGCAGAGTGTGAAACATGAAGACAGAAACGGTGAAACGAGTAAAGACTCAAATAATCCAGTCAGAGGAACGGGAGTGTGTGTGTGTGTGTGTGTGTGTGTGTGTGTGTGTGTGTGTGTGTGTACGGGTTCGTACTATCCTGGTGGGGACCAAAATCTGACTTTTACTATCCTGGTGGGGACTTTCTGCACCGTGGGGACCAAAATCCAGGTCCCCTCGGGGTTGAAAGCAATTTTCACACTCAAAATGCGGTTTTACTGTCAGGGTTACAATTAGGTTATGGTTAGGTTTAGGGTAAGGGTTAGGGTTAGGCATTCATTTTTAATGGTTAGGGTTAGGGTAAGGGGCTAGGGAAAGCATTATGTCAATGGGATGTCCCCACGAGGATAGCAAACCAGACATGTGTGTGTGTGTGTGTGTGTGTGTGTCTGTGTGTGTGTGTGTGTCTGTGTGTGTCTGTGCGCACGCACTGGTCGCCGCTCTGAGTGTCTTGTTGTGGTGTTTTGGGACCCCAATGGTCCTCGCGGGTCCTCGGTCTTATAACTGGCCCGCTAATCCGCTCGCTGTCCTCGCTCCGTCTGTAGAGCAGCCTTCATATTGTGCCTTTACCACGTGGCGTGTTTGTGATATCACTGGTGATGTAAACTGGAGAAGCTGAGGACTCAAAATCGCTGAGCACTCAGCACTTTTTATGCTCTGGGTCCACACATGTAAAATCAACTACACATCTGTGAAATAAGAGGAAACACCGCGAGGCACCATGTGGGCGACACAGTTCGTCACCACAGCCAACCATGTGCTGGGTTAATCTGAGATTGTGTGGGTGGAAGGTATCAGAAGCTGAAGGTCACAGAAAGAAGTTCTTTCTGAATTTTTAAATATGTGTGGACTGTTGACCTTTGAGAAGTCAGTCATACCACAGGAGCACTGTGTTGTGGCACTTTGGTGGCAGCATGCCATAAATGAAGTCATTTTATTTGCGATCGATGGTGTGATGACGACGGGATGCTCAATAAATTGCGTTATTTAGATGGAAGAGAAAAACTCAGGGGCTAGGATGAAGATGCTGCGATGGAGTGATGAGCTCAGTGGGAGGTGATCATATGGAGCTCCTTGCTCTCACACTGCAGACTTACTTGTTGTTCCTAGAGTATTTAAAAGTAGAATGGGAGGGAAAGCCTTCAGCTTTCAGGCCCCTCTTCCCGGGAACCAGCTTCCAGTTTGGATTCAGGAGACAGACGCTATCTCTGCTTTTAAGATGAGGCTTGAAACTTTCCTTTTTGATAAAGCATATAGATAAAGCTGGATCAGGTGATCCTGAATCCTACCTTAGTTATGCTGCAATAGACTTAGGCACTGACATGAGCTCCTGCTGTCCAATCAAAGACGGACGATGAGCTTTATTTGTACAGTTTCTGTGACAGAATGTCTCTGTAGGGGTGATTTATCCCCTCTCACTTGATTATTTTGATGTAATTTCTGCCTCCGTCCTCCTTGTGTGTCTCATTTGTGCAGGTTTGTTTCTGTTGTCTGTGAACATGATGGTCATCTAACTGGCTTTTGTTGAATGACCTTGAACCTGTGCCAGTGTTTGTGCTGTATCCGTCCACCTGACTGTGCTTCTGGTTGTCTGAACTCTTCATTTCTTCTGCGTTGCATCAGAGCAGCGCTGCAGTTTGCTGTTGTTCCTCTGCAGAGTGAAATCTTGCCGCACTTTGATGGCTTGTGTTTCCTCTCTGTGACTCGGTTTGTGTTGCTGTTGTGTCTCAGTGTGAAATAAATCCAGTGTGGCTTTGAGCTGCTGTTCACGGATGAAGTGAAAACCTCCACAAACACAAACATCTCTTTACTCTTTAGAAAGTCTTTGATCAGAGAGGATTATCCAGCCGTCTGTCTGCCGTCGCTCTCTGACTTCTCCACGTTCTGCACGCTGACATCAGCTGCTGCTGCTGCTTTACACCAGCCTCTGCTCCCTGATGGACAGATGAAGATAAACAACAGAACGAATGGCATGGAAATGAGCTGCTCTGCAATTTGTTTCACAGCAAGAAAAAGCAACAGCACAAAAACATCCAGACAAAACCCACTAGGAGATAAAGAAGAAGAAGAAGAAAAGGTCCAAACAGAGAAGAAGCTTCTCTCTGACCAATCAGAAGATGAGTTACTGTTTGCGGATGCCGTCCTCCGGGCTAAAGAGGAAAAGGACCATCAAGCTCACAGCTCAAAGCATGCATTAGTGCACATGGGAGGCGTAACTGGACATCTGTGAAGACTCCATAAGGCTGAAGCACATCTGCAGGTTTAAGAGCAAAGTCTACCATCCAGGCCCCGTATGATTAATTTACTATCTCTCTGATTTCATACAATGAGCTCAGACTTCAGCAACATGACTCCATAACTGACCTGAACAGTCCAGACCATCGCCCACTGAAACATCTACCACAACAGAAACATCTGGCTTCAACCAGGAGCAGCTGGTCTTCTCACTTTAAACCCTGGAAAACTTTATTTAAGCAACCTGCTGCAATAAAAAAAAACTTTATTTAAACATACTGCGCATGAGCAGAAACATTTCTCTGGCTCGTGATTTGAATTGTTTTACGATAAAGACGTTTACAGCAAGTGAGCATGTAGAAAGTAACGGACACTGAAGCTGAACCCACCATCAAACCTTCTACTGTAACACAGCAGCTGCTTGCTGTCAGCTGATTGAACTTAAATTTTCAGTAAAAAGCTGAGAATGGCAGCAGCTGTTCTCCCAGCTGTCCTCCCCCGCCCCGGTCACGCTTCCTGCTGACGAAGGTGAATGTGAACAGGTGAAGGCTGCTGCTGCACACTGATGGAACGTGTCTGCTCATTAACATCATTCAGACGTTTTCATCAGCAAGCATGATTTCAAAGGTTTTCCCTCCTTTCAGCTGAAGCAGATCTTCTGCTGCCGGGCGTCTCGTTAAAGAAAACCTCTGAGATTAATGGTAGCAGAGCAGAGGACAAACTTTGTAACAACAACAAATAAATTGTACATCATACTAAACATGAAATCATCTGTTATGTGAGGCTAAACTCAATTTTGATCCTGGCTCTGAGTCATGCTTGTGGGCTCCACACAGAAAGTCCAGTTGTGAAGCACCAGCTTCGCTACTACGTTCAGGGAAGCACTGACACTTTTCCAAAGTGACCAGGAAGTGAACCCTTGTTTGGTGTGAGAGTGTCGCGGGTCCAGACCGCTGGGGTTAACAGGGCTGACGCCATACTGAGAGGTCATCACAGAGGGTCAGAGGTCAAACATGAATGTTTCTGTCAGATTTCAGTTGTTTGTAGGTGTCTGAAGGTCACTCTCAGGTGAGT